>NC_134415.1:5559362-5868216 GCF_030867145.1 Opisthocomus hoazin | reverse complement strand
TGTGACGAAGGAATAGCCACGCTCAGTCAGGATCTTCATCAGGTAGTCCGTGAGGTCCCGGCCGGCCAGATCCAAGCGCATGATGGCATGGGGCAGGGCGTACCCTTCATAGATGGGGACGTTGTGCGTCACGCCGTCGCCGGAGTCCAGCACGATACCTGGGGGAGGAAGAAGCGGGGACCTGAGCCACGGGCCAGAAATGGCTCCTTCCCTGGGGGAGAAGCTGAGGACTTGTTGGGGACCAGTCCTGGAGGTCCTCCGGGAAAGAGGGGCCAGCGGGACGCCAGCACTCACCAGTGGTACGGCCAGAGGCGTAGAGGGACAGCACAGCCTGGATGGCCACGTACATGGCGGGGACGTTGAAGGTCTCAAACATGATCTGGGTCATCTTCTCCCGGTTGGCTTTGGGGTTGAGGGGGGCCTCGGTGAGCAGGGTGGGGTGCTCCTCGGGGGCCACACGCAGCTCGTTGTAGAAGGTGTGGTGCCAGATCTTCTCCATGTCATCCCAGTTGGTGATGATGCCCGTGCTCAATGGGGTACTTCAGGGTCAGGATACCCCTCTTGCTCTGGGCTTCGTCTCCCACGTAGGAGTCCTTCTGGCCCATGCCCACCATGACGCCCTGCGGGGAAGGGAAGGGAGGGAAGCGGGGGGCTCGGCGGGGTGCTCGGGGTGGGGGATCTCGGGGTGGGCGTCTCGGAGCCGTACCTGGTGACGCGGGCGACCCACGATGGAGGGGAACACGGCTCGGGGGGCATCGTCCCCGGCGAAGCCGGCCTTCACCAGGCCGGAGCCGTTGTCGCAGACCAGCGCGGTGGTCTCGTCCTCGTCGCACATGGCGTCGGCTGTCTGGGGGGGGGCGGAGGGCGGCCGGGCTGAGCCTCACGGCCGGGCTGCGGGGAAGGGGCTGCGGGGCCGGGGTCGAGGGGGGGGGGGGCTTTACCTGGCTCGGGCCGCTGGCAGAGAGGCCTCCCGCTGCTCGCCGGGTGGGTCGTGGGCCGCGGCCGGGCGCCCCCGGGCCTTTTATTATCGCGGCCGGGGGCCGGCCCTCAGGAATGCGGCCCCGGCCGTCGCCATATTTGGGCGTCGGGCCCGGCGCGGCGCTGCCCAAAGAAGGCGCTGCTGGCCGCGGCCCAGGGGAGCCCGGCCCGGCCGTATAAGGAGCGGCTGCCGGGCCCCCCCCGCCTCCTCCCCGCCGAAATAATCCCCCGGCACGGCCGGGCCCGGTAAGGGCAAAGCGGGAGGGGGCCGGGGGAGGCCGGAGCGGGCCCGGGCGTGAGGGCGGGGCGGGCCGCGGCGCTGCCCGGGGGCTCGGCGGGCCGGGGGGTCGGGGCCGGGAGCGGAGTGAAACCCGGGGTGGGGACCATCCCGAGTGCTGTCCCCAGGGCTCAGTTCTGGGTCCGGTCTTGTTTAACGTCTTCATCAGTGATCTGGGTGAGGGGATCGAGTGCTCCCTCAGTGAGGTTGCAGATGACACCAAGCTGGGCAGGAGTGTCGATCTGCTCAAGGGTAGGAAGGCTCTGCAGAGGGATCTGGACAGGCTGGATCGATGGGCTGAGGTCAACTGTGTGAGGTTCAACAAGGCCAAGTGCTGGGTCCTGCCCTTGGGTCACACCAACCCCATGAAACGCTGCAGACCTGGGGAGCAGTGGCTGGAGAGCTGCTCGGTGGAGAAGGACCTTGGGGTGCTGGTCGACAGCCGGCTGAACATGAGCCAGCAGTGTGCCCAGGTGGCCAAGAAGGCCAAGGGCACCCTGGCTTGGATCAGGAATGGTGTGGCCAGCAGGAGCAGGGAGGGGATCGTGCCCCTGTGCTCGGCACTGGTGAGGCTGCACCTCGAGTGCTGTGTTCAGTTCTGGGCCCCTCACCACAAGAAGGACACTGAGGGGCTGGAGGGTGTCCAGAGAAGGGCAGCGAGGCTGGGGAGGGGTCTGGAGAACAAGTCTGCTGAGGAGTGGCTGAGGGAGCTGGGGCTGTTCAGTCTGGAGAAGAGGAGGCTGAGGGGAGACCTTATCGCTCTCTACAGCTCCCTGAAAGGAGGGTGTGGTGAGGTGGGGTTGGTCTCTTCTCCCAGGTAACCAGCGATAGGAGGAGAGGCAATGGCCTCAGGTTGTGCCAGGGGAGGTTTAGACTGGATATTAGGAAAAATGTCTTCACTGAAGGAGTGTCCAGGCGTTGGACCAGGCTGCCCAGGGCAGTGGTGGAGTCCCCATCCCTGGAGGGGCTCAAAACCCATGTAGATGTGGCACTTCGGGACATGGTTTACCAGGCATGGGGGTGTTGGGGTGACGGTTGGACCTGATGATCTTGGAGGTCTTTTCCAACCTTAGTGATTCTGTGATTCTATGAATGCAGCCCTCAGGGACGCAGGCAGGCACCGTGGCAGGGAAGGGGCGTTGGGGGAGCAGGTGAAGCCGCAAGGCAGAGCCGCGGGTCACGCATGGCACCGCTGTACCTGGCGATGCGGAGCAGCCTGTGTGAAACCCGCAGCTTTGCATGCATTTTTTTCCTCGCTGCGGTTTAAAAACGGGAAATAAATGTGTGGGATAACATCTTGTCAGACCAGCACCTGAAGAGGAGCCTGGCAAAGCGTTGATCCCGGTGACGGTCTGATCCCGGGAGCCTGACATGGCCATGATTGCTGGTGCCATCACCGAGTGCCCATTGCTGGCGTGGAGCTCGGCCAGGCACATGGCATCCTCCAGCCATCCCTGCAGCTCACCCTTCCCAAAAGGAGCACGGTCTCACTGTCAAGTCATCTCCGACGTGCCGAAGGTGCTGTGTGAGTGAGGAGGAATGGTTCATCTCCTTCAGCAATGGGCATTTCAGCAGAGATTCCGTGTGGGACACTTGGGAGATTCTATATAGGCATTCCGGTTACCGATGAGGCAGTAGCGCAAGCATCTTCGCAGCCCTGCCAGGGAGTCGATGCAGATCAACCTTCCAGACCTCCTCTGAAGGCACTACTGGCCAAGGGTAAATCTTTTTAAAATCTAGGGAGTCAGGAGAGGAGGAAGAAGAAACAGTAAGCCAGAAGCTCTGGCGCTGTGAGGAGTCTCCTGCAGGTGAAGGCACTTCTGCAGCCGGTTTCCTCCGCTGCAAGGCACAGCAGAAAGGACAACGGAGAAGCAGACAACTTTTCTTCTCCTCCGTCAAATTTCTTCACCCTCCAGCTTGGCCGTGTTCCTCTCTGCCTCTGGCTCCTCCCTCTTTCGTTCCGCTATAGATTTTAATTTCCTGTCCAGTCACTGTATTAAAGTACGCTGGGTATAAAATGTGCTTTTATACTGTTCAACTTCTCGTATTATTCTTCAGTTCTGTTGTTGACAACCGGCGGTACAAAAATCGGAAGCCTGAAAGCACTTAAGAGGCATCGCAGCCGTCAAATCTGTTTACAGAACTGCGCCGCTCCGTTATGGCTTCCATGATGAAGATTCTTAATCCTTCAGTGAAACCCGACGCAAGCGTAAACCCACTCTGTCCCTTCTGTTTCTTTTAATTTTCTCTCTACCCCCATCTAGTTTACAGCAAAATGCCCGATGGCAATATTAAATTCTTATATTTCCGCATAAAAGATCATTTCCTGCAGGTAGATCTGATATTTAACTGCACTCACTAAATGAATTTGGTTTTGGTTCCAAGTCAGAAAACATTTGAAGTCTCCAGAGCAGAGCTGGGCACAAAGACGATCGCCATCTGCAACGCCTGCCTGCTGAAACCAGTCGCAGGTGACAACAGGTAAGCTTTCCTGCTGCTCTGGTGACAGCAGAGGAGGGAAGCGTGGACATCCTGTACCGCGTGCTGCTGAGAAAACGACAACTGAAGAAGTGAGGTCTTCTTCCTTATTCAAAGGGAGCCATCCCTACTCCTGAAGCTGTTTTAACCAAAGCCCACATCTTTTTGTCCCAAGTTTGTTTCAGTTTTTGTTACACTTGGATGCTGCCTGGAGCTCAGGCGTGGCCTTCGGTACCCGGTGGTAAATGAAAGCATCCTCCCTGTGCAGTAATCTGAGACAGGAGCTGTGCACCAGCGCAGCTCACTGCCTAATGGAACAGAGGACGGAGAGGAAGAATAGCCCCAGATCCCAGCAGAATCGTGAACCAGCTCAACGTTCCTAGTACAGGACCATTAAACTTCAGTTTAGACATGGAAGTTATTTTAATGAGGTTTTATTTAAGTAAACTCGTTGCCCGTAGCCTTCTGTTTTGGCAATAGTCGGACGGAAAGCCGTTGTACAAATGCCAGACGCCTCCCAGCCCAGCAGAGAACAAAACGTCAGTTGCGAAGCCTGACCGCTTCCCGAGGACCTGGAGAATCCCTTCACTTCCGACCGCCGGAAGCCCATCCCGGCGGGGCAGCCAGGCGCTTTGGAACAGACGGACGGCGGAGGATGCGCAGAAACGCCTGGAGCAAGATTTCGGGGCTCAGCCTGCCACCCGCGACTGAATGCAGGCGGGCGGCAGTCGAGGAAGGGATGGGACATCCCCAACGTGTTTTACTGCAGGCAGTCGATTAAAGAGATTCCTCTTCAAGCGAAATTTAAGTCTTGTTAAAGCTGCTAGCACATATTTCGGCAGGGGGTGGCAAATATTTGTTAGATTATTCCCTTTCTCCCAAAATGTGAAGTTTATCAATGCTGTGGAACCGCCTTTAAAGTGATATTTAAGCAAGCACGGGGAATTCTTCTGAGGCTTTGATCGACCCGCTCCTTTGAAGCCACCGCGGCGAGTTACACCCGCGCTTCTTTTGGCCATGCAAGGCTGCAGAAGAGCAAAGTTCGCTTCTTAGAACAATCTTAGAAGATGACTGCTGGTGCATTTCTTTCCCATATTAGTTAGAACCTCTCTAGATAAATCTATTCTTCCAAACATGTTCAGACTCTCGGCCCCGCTTACTGTATTAGTCCAGGGAGGAGAGGAAGCCACGGAACAGGAGCTGTGCTTTTAAAACTAGAAACTGGATTCTCTTCAACCAGTTTAACTTCTGACCTTCTCAGCTGTTGGATCAAGTTGTTGCAGCAGGCGTCGAGCCAGACAAGTAAAACATAAGGGCATGCAAGGCGCTCTGCATTCACTCTCTGGCTGTTGAGCTGCTCGCAAAAGAAAGGTGCAACGTTGTCAGATTAAAGGAACTACTATTTAAAGATTAAAATCTGCTGCCACTGAGAATAATTAAAATTGAAAAGTGAAATGGATTTATTTTATTCCTATGTCAGAGAGAACTCCCTGGGGGAGTCAGGTAAAAAAAAAAAAAAAAAAGTTAGCAGCATCAAGCAGTAGCGAACACGTCGCTGAGTAAGGAAGATGGTGCTGGGCTCCCGCTTTCACAACTGCTTTCTAGGTTTCTCCCGAGCCTGGGTTCAAGCAGTTGCTGTGAAGGAGCGCACGGTGAGCTGTTAATCTCATTTTTCCATGTGTTCTAGGAATCTCGATATAACGTTAAGTGAAACTGAAACAGGTAAAATAGTAAAATGTTTTGAAAAGTTTAATCTTACAGATATAAACTGGAAGAAAGGTACATTTACTGGAGCAGAGGACTGTGCATGAGAACTCTGCTTTATTCCTTTCTGTCACAGGCAAGCTGAGTGATGAGTGACAAGCCAGTTACCCTTTTTGTGCCAGTAATCTTTAATGCAAAATTGAAATGACCTGGTTTCTACAGCAAAAAGCGTTGTACAAAGGAAGAGTAGTTCTCTTCTAGAATAATAATTTCTTTCTTAATTAAGCTACACAGTCACCCAGCGTTTATGTTTGCTCTGTGTTCTATGAACTGAAATCACAGCCCCAGTGAAGCGAGATGAAAAGTTTCCACCTTCCGCAGTGGGTCCCACATTTCACCCTGGGTGTCTGCGAGTCTCAGGCAGGACTCAGGCTAACGAAGGCATAAGTACACAGAAAATGAGAATTTTATGTTTTGTCTGCCTGAAAACGCAGCTCTGCCTCCCCTCACTAAAGCAAATTCAAGACCAAGTATAAAACTCATAGATTTTATTACAAAGTTTTAGCAAAAAAACAAACAGAACATCAAAAAAGTATACATGAATTTAACAGTTCCTTAGAAAAAACATTAAAAAAAAACCCAGTGGGAATCATGCTTGTCCCTGAACGTAGAGTTCGTAGTTTGCCTTTAACACGAATTCGAAGTAAGCACTATATTTCAGGTTGCCAAGTTCGTTCGCTTGCATCAAGTCCTTCACCTCCGGTAAATACTCACTTAACTGAACTCCTACAACACAAAACCTTTTATTACAACACTGATAAAAACACTTGGCATTAGCAGTTAAGATGATTTTTAAGTAAACACCTGTGCCTGCCTCAGAGTTAAATTACTCTTGTGGCATTGAGAAGATCTAATCCTGTTATACGTGTTAAGAAATACAATAAAGCTTAAGCAGCCTCTAAAACTGAGGTAAGAAAAAAAAAAAAAAAAGGTATTTGCTACCCAAACAGAGCTTCTCAGTGAATTACGATTACACCTAAAATTCTTAAACCTAAAATCCATGTCTTCATATAACACTTCACCAAAAGAGACAGAGAGAGACAGAGAGAGAGAGATCAGTCAGATAATAAATGCTTATATCATCAGTTACATTTCAATCTGGGGTGTGTGAACCTTAGAAAAAATCCTGACAGGATTGAACACACAAAGCTAGAACTGTTCTGAAGAACTATTTTTTTTTTTTTTTTTTTTTTTTTTTTGACATGGAGCTTTCTCTGTTCTGGAAGAAGTTCATATGCAGCAATATTTAAAACAGGCTTTGACTCTTAAATTGCTTCCCTCCTCTCCCAGCTGTAATTTCCATGGCCTTAACTTCCCATGGTCAGCTTTAACTGGTGAGGGGGAGTGGGGTTTTTTTGTTTGTTTGTTTTCTTTTGCTTTTGGGGAGGGAAAACAAAACCAAACACTTAAGCTAAAATAAATGACAGTCTTCTGAGTGCCAGACAAATAGTTTGTAATCCCTTATCTTACAGAAGATATGTATTTAACTCCAGAAGACATACTTTACAGTAAGAAACTGCTAAAAATCTGATAGCTGCCCTACTGAGCAAATAATTGGAGAGCACTAAGATTATAAGCAAGAAATCTGCTCATCTCTTACCCCCTCACCATTTTACAGAGACAGAATCGGCTTCGTACAACTGTAATTATCTAGTGGAATGCATATGGAAGCTTTTATTGCTCTGAGAATTTATTAATGCTACTTCTTATATATTAGTGTTCATCTTCAGCAGTTTTTGAAACAACAATTTGAAGAAGTTCAATTATCTTTAAGTAGACTTTACCTTCTTTCAATAGTTTTTGTAGTATTTTCACAAATATACTATCTTTAGATGCTTCAATTGGATCGTCTTTACCATCCGAACTGGACCACCTGCAAGTCAAAGAATAATTTGTGGAAAGAATTGCACAGATGAAATCAAGTGAAAACTAACAAGAAAAAATATGCAGGAAATTTGATAAATTATCAGAGGTGATCAATACACGTTCACACGTGTTAGGTACTTGGCTAAAGCTCAAAGCAAGACGTTTCTTTCCATCTTGTGTTAATTATTCTTTATTCCAAGAGTAAAACTGCAATAAAATTGCACTACTGTAACACAGTCTAGTTTGGAGGACAACAGAAATGCTTCCCGTCTTCTCAATTGTAAAATAAAACATTAGTTCTTTCATAAAATAAAAAATATTATCCATGAAGATAAGAATTACCTATTCACAGTAATTATATTTTACAATTGAGATGATGAAAGTATAGATTTATTTTCTGGTAGAATAAAGCAAGAGCAGCAATTTGCTAACATATTTGAAAAAAAACAAAATAAAGAAGCAAACACCGAGAAAAGGAAGGAGGAAGGGAAAAAACCCTGTAAAATCTAAGTTGCTGGCCTGTAACAGCGCACACAGACACAACCCAAACACAGTGCATCTCATTTGTGAATAAATGTGACTGTGAAGACTCACAAATGCAAGTCTCATCCACGACAGAAAAATTTGTTTGGGAGTTTCTTAAGAGAAATATTACTTTAAATGACAATTTTTCATCTTTGTAGAGCTTTATGTGCAGCAGTTTTAAGTCAACACCAACCTAACTGCTTTTGCTGTGGTTCTAACCGTTCAGCTGTTAAAATTTCCTATTCCATACGTTAAACCACCAGACAAAACCAGTTCTCATATCACTCCCTAAAGGAACACGACCCTCCTCGGGCCACTGGGACTTGCTTGCAACAGATCAAGCTTGCAATGATCAGCTGCAACAGATCATGCTTGTAATGGCCTCAAGTTGCATCAGGGGAGGTTCAGATTGGATACTTGGAAAAATTTCTTCACTCCAAGAGTGGTCAGGCATTGGACCAGGGTGCCCAGGGCAGTGGTGGAGTCCCCATCCCTGGAGGGGTTCAAACAACGTGTGGATGTGGCACTTCGGGACATGGTTTAGCAGGCGTGGGGGTGTTGGGGTGATGGTTGGACTTGGTGATCTTAGAGGTCTTTTCCAACCTTAGTGATTCAGTGATTCTGTGATTGTGTCATCTGGACGCAGCTCCCAGAAGCTGTTACTGACACATCCTCTGTACCTCACCGAAACCATGGTTTTACCCTGGATGTCACTTTAACTTCCAGACTTTCAGGGTTTCATCTTCAGTTCCACTGGGAAGAACGTGAGGCCGGGAAGTGGCAGGGGGATTCTGAGGAAACAAATCCCTCATAGGCACAGAGGAGGACAGCGAGGACCCTGCGAGGACGCAAGGAGCACACTCAGCCAGGCTCTCCGTACCACCACTTGTAGCTGCTAAACTAGAAAACAGACGCCGTCCTGAAAAGCAGGCACTGTAACATGTCAAACCTTACTTCTGCACAGCGACGAAAGTTAACACCACCTCTTTTGACACAGCGATCAACCTCTTCGCAAGCCTTTGTGAGCCTTGAAGGACTGGAAGCTCAGCTGGGACACGAAGTTTTCTAAACACTGTTCAAGTGCACAGTGATCCCAAATTGCATCTGGTTAGCTAGCAGAGCGGGCAAAAGCTTGTCAGCTTTGTATACGATTTGAATGGTTTAAATATCATGTCCAAAGCTCTGTTCGCCACCCAGGGTAGACAGGACATAAACCGATTATTGGACTGCTATTATGCAGGAGGTCTGGATTCTTCTGTCTTGAAAATAATAAGGAAGGGAAGAAAACACTTGGAATGGTGTGAACCTGTTTCTGCCTATTATGTGTATCGTATGTGACAATAACTCAGTCATGCAACGAGGAATTTATTTTCTACAGACCGCTGTCCTTTGGAATCTATCCCACGCAAAAGCGTGAATCCAAATGCTGCTTCATTCGATTTTAATCACAAATGGCACAGTGCATTTGGGATGCACTCTGATCTTTTCCTCCATAGGTCCTCTTGGAATGTGGATGGAGTTAGAGAAGCTGGATAACTTCTGAAAATTGGAAAGGGAGGAAATGCCATTTGAGTTATTTAACCTGGGAGAGAACAGTAGCACTCCTTGGTGAGAAGATTCTTCTGACCAACCGGATTCAGCCTGTATTTGGTGTTGAACACCTGTAAGAGTGGCTCTTTGCACCAGTATTGAAGGCTTCGATCTCCGACAGTCAAGAATGCAGCTTTAACTCAAAAAGGTCACAAACTTGTCAATGTGGTTCAACGGCCAGAAGTAAGGGCAATAAAAGTTTGTAGGAGCGACCTCTGCATGTGCCGCTCTTAAAAAGCTTCTATTTGAGATGCTTCAAAGGAACGAAAAGTTTCAGCAGAGGTAATTTCTCTTACCCCAACCAAGAGTTCAAGAATGAAAGCTGCATGGGTGCCTCTCTGTCTCAGGGGCTGCGAATGCACAGTAGGTTGCCAGTGAGCTAAGCGAACAAAGTACTACAGATTTTATTTTTTTACTGGGGTTTCACTTTACAAATAAAAAGACACATTCTGATCAGGTACTTCATACTTTACTAACCTTATACTATGAAATTCAATCTTTTCAGTGAGCTAGAGAATAGTATACTAAAACGTAATTCCGGAAAAGCTATGTCACAAATACTCCCAGTAATTTATATTCAAATTGGACTTACCCATCTCTTCGGAGAGCCTTACAGAGAATTTTAAGTTTAAGATCATTTACATCCACGTCCTCTTCCTTCAGCTCATGTAAGGAGAAAAGACAGGTAAGGTTTTTTTTTTAAGCAATAATCACTCTGTCACACAGATGATACCAATGAAATAGGTTCTTCAATTACCGACCACCGTTTTTAAACACGCGCTATTTTAACAGATGACCTGCTCAGACTGTTGAAACACCAAAGACTGTTGATTTCCATTTGAAAACATGGCTCAGACCTCCTACATCACCACATGACTGCTGAAGACTAACCACCTCCATTTGAAAAAGGCCCCATTTTAAATCACATGAACAAATACCAGTTTGTAAAACTGTATTCTAGGCAAGTTTTATTTTAAAATGTGCTAAATGGTGACTGAAGTCAAGGCTCTTTTTTCCAGCGTGGCCAAGCTAACTAGCATACATTAGTGTCCACATTAGGACGTATGTTTTATGACTGTATTAGTAAATTTCTTCAAAGATACACAGTTGTCTTGGAAAGGGTAGTCCCTCCATTGCACAGAAACTGAGATAAGTGGTGTCAGACCCCCTTTTAAAATATAACATCAGAAAAAAGACTATGTATTTTTTTTCCACCTCTCAATGTCCCAAAGCATCACATCTACTTTAAATTCACCTCAGAACAGGCAACAGAAACCATCAACACTTGAATTTAGAAGCCTGGAAGTAAGATGATGGGTAGGGATTTTACGCTACACTTCTGCAAGAAAAAAAGCAGGGAAAAACTAGGGAACAGCTAGTTTTTAGACTCTAGCCTAAACCAGCATCTCTAATTTGTGCTGAAGGGTTCTACTCAAGTTGTTATAGACTCAAATATCTGAGAAAAAATCATGCTGAAGTCTCATGGCTTTAGAGTGACATTTATTTTATTTAGATGTAAAAAATCAATATAATTGTCTCAGTGTTTGCTAATTGTGTTGACAAAATTTGAGAGGAAAGCTAATTTAAAAGAACGAACCACATGAGTTCACTCAAATTTATTTTATTGCAAAATATTACTATTTGGACTATTTATGTTGTAAAAATAAAGGGGGAAGTTAGAAAAAAAATACTGAATTTTCTTTTTAAACTAAAGAGAACTAACTCAGAGTAACAAGCTGCTCTAAGTAGCAATACTCTGTCCTCAGTACACAAAGTATAATATAGTATTAAACACAGGAGAAGTAAACATATTTATACATAAAGCAAAGAAACCCCTAGTAAATAACAGTAATGTTATTAATAAGAAAATTTGATAAAAGAAATGCAACTAGAAACAATTTAAATTTGAAAAACAATTTAACTATAAAGATATTTATGCCTATCAAACCAAAGTTCTTGAAGGCCAACAAAATGGCACAATGGTGTTTACAAAGCACTGCTACAGTGAGGATTTTAACTTGGAGCCCTACCCAGCCTAGCAGGAATTGGGATCATCAGAAAAGAGCTCTCATTTTCAACTGGTAAGGAATACTTTTGCTAAAACAATACAGCTGCAGCCTTTAAGCAAGGACTGTTGTTAGTTCAGGTTTGGTGCTCCTTAAAAGTTGATTTATTCATGCTCAGTGGAAAATTACTCCTGACAAGATACTTGATCACACAATGAGAGGCAGTGAGAAAGCAGATAGCAAATCTGTGCTTCAGTGCTATTTACATGTTAAAAAGCTGGTGACTATCCCACTTTATCTCATGACAATCAGAGAAACTGCCAATAGGGAAGACGCAAGAACTACACTACTGAAAACACATGATCTTCGTCCTGTTTGGAGAAAGCCTGGAGGGAAGCAAGGCTCTAAAGAAGAAACTACAGACTATAAATGGGAAGTGAAGATGAGGAGTGTCATTTTTCTTAAATGATCTAAACCACATTTGGCATTAAGTCTCCAATGACTTACAAGCAAACTGACAAAACACATCAGGGGTTATTTTTAATTACCGTACACCAAGCTAATATGTTAACTAACTACAGATGCACCACCCTAGCTTAAATAATAATAAATACAAAAATAAGTCTCTGGATTAGAAATCCTTCAAAAACTTGTCCGACCTCATCGATGTATTCCAGCAGATCAAGCGCTTTCTTGAAGTCATACTCATTGGCCCTTCTGTTCTCATCACATATGTACATCTATAATACGAGAGATGAACACAGAGAATTATTTTTAGCCTACAAACTAATGTAACTGATATCATGGGCAACTCATTGTGGGAAGACCACCATGTATTTTCCACTTACGTGACCTTCTCATGAAAATATGTCTTGATTCAACCGCAAGTATTTTTATAGTAAGGAATATACTTAAGGTTTTAGAGCAGCATTCCACCTACATGACAATGGTCTGTGGACAAATGATATTGGATATAAGGCTGCTAGGTTTCAAATTTAAATGCCATTTAAGGCTGTAACATTCCTGCACTATTGTAGCCGGAGCTCAGCTCCACAAATAAGCTCTCATCAGTAATTAAGCTCGAAGCAGTACTTAAGCACACGTACCGCCTTTCACCTCGTAAAAACAGACAAGTTTGCTATCAGTATTTCGTCCCCCCCAACCAAACAAAATTCTAAATTAGTACTTTAAAGGAAAATCAACGTGAATGCTCTTTTTATTTATCCTTTCTGAGTTTCATTCTCGCATTGCAAGTAGCAAGTACGAACGCTGGTTTGACAATAGAATTCAGAAGGAAAACTGTCATGGTGCCAGCGCTTGCCAAGTTGTGAGTGACACTTCCTACTCTTCCCGAACCCCACAGACAGCCTCACTTAAAGATACAGGTACTGACTGCAGAACCTGCTATTAGCGTTGTGCTAAGGAAGTGAGGAGAATGTAAACAAGCATGCTGTCAGCTTTTGATTTTCCAAAGGACTACAGACAAGTAAGAAGTTGCAAAATTGACACCCAGCCAGGACCTGATTTGTTTTACAATGTATTGTTGTTACTCGTTTAATATTTTTTGTGTGCATCACTGGATGGTAGAAATATGCTGCCAAGAAGGCAGAAACATTAAGGCTACTGGTTGCTGACTACCATCAGAAAGGGGTGTGGAGAAGGAGTCAGTGATCCCAGTAGTAGCAATCCCACTACTGGAGCAGTTCGTGGTTTTGTTCCTGTATGGGTTGGGTTTTTCTTTGTTTTTGAAAAAGAAAGGAAAAAAAAAGAAGCAGAAAGACTTCAGGTGCCTCTTTGAAACAGGTGACCAAAAGCCTCTTCCTGTTTCTAGCCCTCTCTTTTTCTAGACTGCACATGCTTCTCCACTCAGGTGGAATTCTTTGGTCCTTCTGCCTTCCAAGTTCTGCACTACTGAGAACGTAACAGAAGGTAAAAATTGTCTCATATCCAAAAACTGGCTTAGACCAGTAAATCAACTTATGGCACTGATGTGATTTGCCTTCTCTCCTAGCAGCACTCTAAAGCACACATTCAGCAAGAAGAAATTTGAATGAAAACCAGCATTCTGAAGTTTGGTGCTGGCAGAAACTAAGCAAAGATAAATCAATTGATGTCAGATCTTTAGGTGCTTAGCAAGTCATATTAAGGCACAGAGACAGCTGTGATCTTCTCATTTATTTTATCACACAGAGGTAGAAAACATACCGGAACTTTACCTGTGTAACGAAGAAAACATGAGATACTTACATCAATGAGCTGAGATGCAGACAACACTGGCATATCATTGAGGTTCAACTGCTTCTCTGCCAGTAACTGTTCAGGAAGGGTCTCCTGATGTAACAGAAAGCGTTCCTGTTCTGATATTTCTGGTAGTCATTTAAGGAAATTAATGTTTTGTGTTACTAAAATGTAATAATAAACTCTATGGCACAGTAATAACTGTCAAGTCACAATATTACTCAGGTCAACAAGTGTTTGTTACGAAGCATTCTATTTGGGCACTCATCTATGTTCCTGAAGCACAGAAATACTTCAACACTGTCAGTCAGCCTGGTGATGAGTTCTTACTTTCCACTCAGGTTCCCACTGTAACACAGATTGGTAACTCTTCTTTTTTTCTCAGAACCACAAAATGAATACACAGGACTGGGGGGAAGCTCCTGCACTATGCTGGAAAGTCACTTGGTGGCAATTTTTAGGAGCTGCCTTTTGGCCAAAGACCCGTGCCACGGACCTCCTCCGTCTCATTACTCTGCTTTGGATTGTTTTATTTGCCAGTATGATCTGCTTCAGGGCGAGAAGCTCATTAGGCTGAAACAATCAAGAGGGAATAACTTCAGCCACACTATGTGAACCCCACCCTTCCCACCCAGTTCCACTGCATGGTAGAAAGGGGAAAATAATTCTAAGCAGCTTTTTATCTGTTCAAACGGATAAGAAAAATATGGCAGAAATAATTACTCTTCCTTGATCAACAGGAAACACACACAAAGAGTGTAAGTTTTAAAAGCTATGTCATGTATCATACAGAAAAGTGTAGCAGAGTAACATCTAGACCAAATTCTGAGAGTCCATTAGTCTACTGAAATAAAGCTTTGATTTTCTCACTTTTCTACAGTTTTCCTATTTAAAGGTGAGATTCTTCACATCAGCATAGGTTTTTTTTCACAGCAGTGAGAAAAACAAGTTTAAACTTTAAGATTTCATTCAATGTTTTGTAATTTAAAAGGCAGATAATATAATCACAAGCTCTAAATAATTTGTAAATCTTACTTAGTCATCGTAATTACCCCCGGGCTTTTTCAACAGGATTTCTTTTAAGAATGGTACATAACACACATGGATAAATATGCAGGCAGACAGAAGCAAGCCTGAGTAGCAACCTTGAGTAGCATTTCACAGCTTCCCCCTGGTGGCCAGCATCCGCTTAACTATTGGTGCAGAACTGCCTTTTCACAAACCCACAGCACCTCGTGCTGCACAAATGGTATCAGGAACAGGGTATTTTCCAAAGTGACAGGACGTGGAAGCGTTGCATTTGGTAATGAAACAGAACAGGTACTCCTGCTTTTCCCATCAACACCATTGCAGTTAGCGTAAGGAAACACCGTCACTGTGACCTTTCTAGATACAGAGAGAGTAAGATGCCGAGAAGGCGCTTCCTGACCACAAATGTATATATTTGCAGGGACATATAATATATATATATTATATAATGTAATATAAATACAACATAGTTACTGGATTTCCTTGTACAGCCCAAGAGTGCTCTGGACTTGAGAAGAATGAGGAGCTGAGAGCCATTCAATAAACAGGCTTTAAGAAATTAAATTATTTTTACCTTGCATCTGAAATATAAAATGCAGCTTTACGAAAACACATTCAGTGTGAATGGCTTACAAGTTTCAGCCATGTCTAATGACTTCTCAAAATACCATGCGGCTTGTTATTTATGCCAATATTTTGTGTGTTACTAGAAAAAGTGAAAAGGTACAAATTGCTCATGCTCACAGTCCTAACTCACAGGTGAAGGTAAATGCTGAGGTTACTGACACACGCTGTCTTCGCTATCCTTCCTGCAATGAGCAAAATCATCAGCCCGTTTCTCCTTACCACATTAAGTTAGAGCCCTCAACCTAACAAATTAACAATCTGCAAAATTAACGTGATTCTAATTCAATAACCTTATTAGTCTATTTTTCACTTTGCTTTGTCTTGATTTCTTACCTTCTATTTTCTCTTGCAGTATGTCTTCTGAGAAGTCAGACGCCAGCGCAGCTAACTTGCTCAAGCCAAGAAGTGTTTTCTTCTTTGCAAAATATCGGGTCTCCATATTTGCTAAAGTCTGCAATGTTCTGTGAGCCTGAAATTAATAAAGATATTAGAAAGCAGTTTTATATGTTTAAATCTTTATCTGTTAACCTTCTGATGTTATCTGAACTGCAGTCTCACAGCTACTTATCGTTTGTAATACTATAACCCTTATTTTTAAAAGTCGTACAACTTGCACATTAAAACTCTGCATTACACTCTTCAGGAAGAGATATAGAGCTCTACTCCAACTATATATAAAAACAAATCTTCTCAGAACTAATATATATTAAAAAAATCTTCTCAGAACTAATCAAGAAAAACTATCTTATGATCCAAGGATAAAGTGCAATTTCACATATTATACCTCTGGGATCCTGTTCAAGGCTTCACCATAAAAGCCAGGCAAATATGCTTTGGCAGAGCAATTTCACATGCAGACTGATTTACTCGTTAATTCAGGAATTTGAAAAACAGAACTATATGTATAACTTCTGCGGTAACCATACATATAGTCAAGAATTTATTTGTCTAGCAGACAAAGGAACAAAAAGTTTCTGAGCACCTACTCCGAAAAAAACTATCCAGACGGAATCACTTGCGTATTTTAGAATGCTTGCCCCCTCTCCATAGTGCTTTGCTATAACAGAGAAAACCTCAGTCAACACAAATGGAATATTACAATCAATATTCTCAAAGTGGGGGTTTTTGTTTGTTTGGGTTTTGTTTGATTTTTTTTTTTTAAGGGGCATACAGGACTATCTAATTTGCAGTAGGATAAACGTTTCCATGCGTTGCACGCTTAATAAATGTGCACATGGACTGAAAGAAGCCATTTTTGTTAGAAATAGGTCATTTGCTAAAGTGAAATACATTCCTAAGTCTAGCAGAAGGAGGGAAAACCCAACCAGCAGGAAGCGGGGAAAGAGTAACTGGGCAAACTACAAGGCAACAAGGGATCAAGTTTAAAAACAATGTCACATTAATCTATCTACATGCACATTTGCTATTTAAAACAAAACAAAACCTTTTAAACTATGCATGTAAGTGATTAAGCAATCAATACGTGTTTTACTTTTGTGATACCTCCAAATTTCTTTGCTTTATATAGTTAGTCTTGAAATACAAGTGTCAGGTTTTCCTTTGCTGGATAATTTGATAATGCTATTGATATTCACTGTAAATCCCCAATTCCATCAAAGTAGTGATGACGTAGCCAGACAAAACTTCCTTGATAAAAAATCTTAGTCACGAACAGAGGATGAAAAGCAGCCCTGATTTCCATTACTTGGTGAAGTGACTTCTGTGATATACGAGATGGTGCCTGGAGGGAAGCTTTCGGTACTCCATTAACAAGCTGTGTCATCTCTCCCCTAACTCATCTAGATAAGCCATCTTTTGATGATGAAGAGTTATAACTAGATAATTTGCCTACTTGGATCCGTACTTGACTTGTTTAACACGTGATATTTCGGTTTGGTTGTATTTAAGAAACCCTACCTTCTGCAAATCCTGACTATTGATGTCATGCAACCAGCTCAGATGCTCATGAGCTTGCAAGAAACTGGCCAGCTGCCCGTGCTGAGCAATAGGCTGAGATAACAGCTTCCCTCGCTTCCCTTTTTCCAGATACCAGCGAAACAGGAAATCTGAAAAATTCTGAAGATAACAGGAATATGAACACATTTTCAGAGTTGCATTTGAATATCTTGTTTGTCTTCTAAGTCAAAACGCTTCACAAAATACAGTTGGTAAGAACATGGTAAAACAAGGCACACACACAAAAAAATAAAACTGTTGATTTAAAAACTTAAGAGCCCTGATAGAAACAGTGTTTAAAGAGTTCATGAGCTACTCTGCAACAGATGCCGATAAACACAGCATCCTTCAATGGAAGTGAAGGAAGTGCCAGGTGCAAATTCTTCATGTTAACCCACAAGCATGGAAACAGGTATCACATCCATCACAATTCTAGTTTTATTTTTCACCTGTTCCTTTGCCCCCCGCAGAACTCTGTGCTTACTATTTCCTTTCATATATGAGTTTACTTCTGCTGTCACTGTTTTTGAATCATTCCCTATTTCCAAATGAACCTACAACCGTACTTCTGTCATTGTTAAAAAATGATGTCTTTTTATAAAAAAAAAAAGGCTATTTTATCCTCAAAAACTTCAATAACTAATCAGGATTTATGTTTGAGATTTAATTTAGTCTTTTCAGACTAATTTTAGAATAATGCTAAATTTTAATTGCATTAACAGTTTAAAAAATAAAGTTTGACGAGGCCATCAGTCTGATATTCTATTTGTTAGACTTGATCTATTCATCTTTACATTTGCCATCGTAACTTCTTTTCAGAAAGTGTTACATTTTTCCTTTAAAATAAAGCATGCAAAGAGAAAAAAAAATAGATAATTTATCCCCTTGTCTGGCAGTGAGTATTTAACCCTCACTATTAAAAATGTCTACTGTAATTTCTGTCTGTTGCCGATACTTCTGAATTTTCTTATTAAAACAACCTTTCTGTACTCTATTAGGAAACCTGTAGACTGCAGGATTTCTCTTTCCATAGTTGCTGTGGAAAGCGAAACAAATTGATCTCACCAGCTCTCCAATTAGGAAACTTCTGTCCCAGTCCCCCTCAATTCAAGTAGTCTCTACTGCCCTTTCTTAAGCTTTCCCATTTTTCAGCATACTTCGAAATTTTAACACCAGATTTTAACAGACATTGGAAAAAATGTCCAACAAATACCTAGAAGCACAATAAAAAAAGACCACAGCAACACCCCTACCTTCCTACTCTTCTTAACTCCTTTTCTGTTTATACATTTAGCAACCACATCTTCTCTTTTGGAAATTATCCTTACGTTTATATTGCATTAGTTTAATCAAACAACAGTACACTGTCTACAGCACCCCACTGAACCAGTCAAAACATCAAAAGACATTCTGCACAGTGAATGTTGACTTCAGTTTTCCCATATGTATATGTAAATACATACACAATAAACAGAAAAGAAAGAACCCACCAAAAAGAATTTGTACCTTTTGCAATATTTCAGGTGCAAACTTATTATAAAACACTATCTAAAGGGAACAGAAAAAAAAGAGTTACCTGATCTGCAAACTGACTCATGTAACGTTGTAATCTGGCCTGGTTGTCTGTCTGCTCACACATTTGCACCAGGATATCAAAGTCACAGTACTTCTCTGCTAAAGCAGCTGCCATCTGATACTGTCCCAGGGAAACTAAGAACCCAGAAAAAGAAGTTATATCAAACACTTAGCAACCCAGAAAAAGAAATGACATCCAACAAGCTCATCTTTGACTGTTAGCGGATGACTGAGGGCAGAGACCAGAAAAATGAAAACAAGTTTGAAGTGTTCACACCAAGGAGATAGTTGCACACTCTCAGAGAAACATTCACCTACCCCACATATATCCTGTGCGCAAGCAAGTTCCCATACCTACCACCTCTGTCCCCCGATACAAGAGGGAAGAAGTCTGGAATACTAAATGGCCAGTGTACATCCCATTTTCTCTGAAAGTTAGCATCATCTATCTGTGCTGGGGGGGGGGAGGATTCAACCCATGCCTTAGTATCTGTAGTGACAGCCATTTAATTCACAAAGTGAAAAAGCAGCAGGCAAAGGCTTATATTAAAATACAGAACAAGCAAAGACAATGGGGTTTATTATCTAAAATCTTTCTTTCTGGTTCCATTCAATACGTAAGAGTTAGCAGAATACTCACATTTGTTTGCAAGGCAACATGAACTTTAGACTGAACATAATGATATAACGTGTATTTAGAAACTAACAGAGTCCATGAATGTCAGTAAAAGTGAGAATGACAGTTTAAGAGACTTTTCTTAAGAATGTTTAAGAATGTTAGGAGGCAGTTATTACTGGATCATTCTATTTATAGAATTCATATTTAGTCTAAAAAAATTAAACTTTATAAAGTTACTAAAACGTATTTACTCCAAGTTATTTCCACTTAAAAAGGGGGCTTTGCTGTCAACTATTCATTAAAGGCTTGACCACATCTGACACCTTAAACAACAGATTCAAAAAGCAACTTTTTCCTCATAAACACTAAACAAGCTTTCAGGTGTGTAAGTTTATGTCAACTTGCAACAATATAAACATTTAGAAATACACTTATAGGCTATCTTCAGCCAAGCGGCACAGGATAAATTCCTGCCAGAAAAATATCACAAGTTAGTAAAATAAAAAATATTAAAGCAGCAATGTGTCTTATGAGCGGTATGGATATGGATGCAGTCCTGGATGCAATCCTGTAATCTTTCTTTTGTAAATATCTCATTAAATCATAAAACCAGTAATTTATACTCTGAAGGCAAACATGTAGAACAAACAGAGTTCATACACATGTAGTCTATCAGCTTTGCATCATTTCCTCATCAAATGGAGCATTTAATCCTTGCATTGAGGAAAACAGACAGTACTTACGGAGAGGAGACAAGAGTTCGGATCTTTTCTGCACGTATTCCGTTTCCAGATTGCTGTATCGCTCCTGATCAGCGTGGCGGTCCACAGACTTCAACTGAGAAACGTAGCCATCCAGAAAATAATCCAGCAGTGCCACCAACTGCTCAGCCACAATGCTACGGAGGTTACTGTCCACCTGGGGATACACCGTCTTCAGAATGACTCCATGCTGACGTATTATTGCTGCACGAAGGCCACTGGATGCTTGGGAAAACAACACAGTAATCAGTGAGCAATAATTCTATCACCACAGGAATCTATGCTGAAGTATAACAAAAACATTACTATGAATAATTAAAAAAAAATCGAAAGAAAAAAGCGAATAAGCATTTTACTTTTAAAATCAAAGCAATACTATCCAAAAAAAACTCACAACACATACTCCCTTCTTCCTTTACATATTAAATTTGGCCAAAATGTAGTCAACAAAAAAAAAAGAACAGAAACAAATACATCCCCAAACTACACAGATCTGCACTGTCAGCCATCAATACCAGCTACTGTTCTGAAGAAAAGAATCACTTGCATGACCTCTAGGCAAAGCAGAGAATACAGACAAGGGAAAGGCAACTTCTGGTAACCCAATTTAAACATTGGGATGCAGTTATCAAAACATAACACACCAAAATAGCTTCCACGGGTCCTGCTTTTCAAGAGATTTGTACCCTGCGAGCACCAAAACAAGTGTGTTTTATGTGTAGAGGCCACAAGGAACCTTAAGCACTGATTGGAAAGTGCTTGCTTTTGCAA
Source organism: Opisthocomus hoazin (assembly GCF_030867145.1). Classification (NCBI taxonomy): domain Eukaryota; kingdom Metazoa; phylum Chordata; class Aves; order Opisthocomiformes; family Opisthocomidae; genus Opisthocomus; species Opisthocomus hoazin. The sequence continues at coordinate 5,847,156 of NC_134415.1, read as the reverse complement.
ACGTTTGTTCTGATGGTTTTCAATGTTATTAAACCATCAAAATAAAACACACTTCAGGAAGTGAAGCATCATCAGTCCTTTTAAAACAGTTACAGATCACATTCTGTGATTCATTTTGATGTTATGTATCCCATTTAATGTTAAATGTTATGTATCCCATGTCCAACCAGAACCACTGTAGACACACACACACAAGCTTCATTTCCCAGACTTTGTTTTCGTAGTCACATTTGCAACGCTAGTTTTAAAGAATTATCATCAGTACTGGACAAAATAAGCATTCATTGATTCATTCCCCAAATTAAACCTTTAGCTTCTCCTATTCTTACTGAGAACCTTGTAGCAGCTTCTAACAGTAAGTTTAACATTCAGTTTGAAATTCATGTGTTCTGAAACTCATGGAAAGTACTTTTTGTTTAGGGTAGACAATTAGTAAACTAGTAATAATAATTTCTCACCTGTCCACGGAATATATTCAGGTTCTCTTTCTGGAAGCTCTCCTGTTTTATACAAAGATGCTCTAGATTGACGATACTGACAGGCAGCTTGTAGCATGTCCTGTTTAAAGGCAAGGAGGTAAGTACTTTGAAGTCTACTTGCATATACATAGACTGTAAAAGATGCTGTCTTTTATAATTACAAAATGTTCTTTTAATATCCCCCTTCTCCTTACACCACTTTCTCAGTTGTACAGCAGAGCACAGACTGAGCAAGAAACCTCAATGCTGAAGCACAAGCTCTTCACTCTCTGCTACATATTTGTGCTTTCACAACTTCCGACAATGCTGTAACTTCTCAAATTCTCTTTAGCAGTGGCTCAGGAGGAAAAAAAAATGTCCCTAATTCTGCATGAGACCACCTTTTCCTTCCTAGCGTATTTGGACATGTGAAAAGTGCATTCCCTTCTGTTCTCATGTCAGTAACTCAGATGTGCTGCACTCAACCTGCTGAGTGCTCTTCAATATTTGCCTTCCCCTCCCACAAACATTTTAGTTAATGCAGTTCTATACCTTAACGATGTTGTTCACATGGACAACTATCTGGGCCCACTCAATTGATTCCATGGGCATATCTTTCAGGATTTGTTCCTCCTCTTCTAGTAAGCATTCAAAGATGGAATCTATCTGTGACACCTTAAAGATAGAAAGAAAAATTGCACTGAACACAAACACATCCATTACCAGGTGACACCTGAAAGCCAAGTTATGAGAGTTGTACAGAAAAACAAACGAATATTAGTAGAAGCCACATCAATAGCCAAAAATATTAAAAGCTATCAACTACCTAGATGGATAATGAAATCACCAGCTTATATTTCATACAATACTTAGAATACAAGAATTGCCTTCCTTCTGGACTTCTATCCAGAAGAAAAAAAAAAAAAAAATTTCATTTTTGAAGGCAACTCCATAAACTTTCATGAAGTGTCTTCCTCCATCTTCTTCTGAAACATCTGACAGTAGAATTTTTGTTAAGATAAAGTATACTGGATAACATAACTGCTTTAAAATAGCAGATTATTATTTCTATTTTCTTTTCCATTTATTTTTCTCCATTAGCAACTACCATCCTCTACAGGAGAAAACTTTCTAAGAATAAATTTTTTGTGTATAGTTCTTCTGAAGAGGGAAGAAAGAAATAAAGACTGGGCGCTTGACTGGAACGTGGCATAAACTGAGAACTAGCTTACATCCACTAATGTTAGAGAGGACAAAAAATTATGAGAGACTGAATTCATACAATTTCATCCAGGATAGCTCATCCAGATAGGAAAGCTTCATACTCTTTAGTTCACCCCTGAAAAATCATAAATTATCATACATCATCTGATAGGCAAGAGAATTTCACTTGTCTTTTCCTTCGCTCATCCATGTTGGTTAGTTGGAAATCATAACAACTTCTGCTACATGAAGTTTGTCAGAATTCATGTTTCAGCGGCAGACAAAAAAAGTACATACACTACTGTGAGGAAAATACTACCACACCACCCCTATTTAATGGGAAGTTGTGTAAAGTTGTGTTGATTTTTTAAAGGGAAAAGTTTCAAAGTATACATCAAAGCATTGCAACTTTTACTACATGCGATACCATACAACGATTCAGAAAGAGCAGGTTTCTTACCTCTCGAAAGAACACATCTGCAGGGGTAAGACTCGGTGGAACATCACAATCCCGTTTGTTTAAAGCAATCAGTATAGCAGCATTCACTAGATCAGGCAGCCTGGAGTGGTGATTCTTGAGAACAATAGCTGCTGCTAGCTTCTCTGCGTGCTCACAGAGCAACAACCGAGTTGCCATCGGCATCCCTCGTACTGGAAAACTGCCCAGACGTTCAAATACACCAACCTTTTGTTAAAAAAACCAAAACACCACATGCACTTCAAGCAGCGTTCTAGAAGCGTTACTTTAAAACAAAATAATAGTCTGCTGTGTGTGCTGACACCGAAAGAACAGTAGAATTTCACCTGATGAAGAAACTCAATGAAGAAGGAATGTGCTTTTGTCTTATCCTCTAGCTGATGAAGAAGAATGAGAGACGTGTTGCTGAAACCAGCTGCTTCTAAAAAGAGAAAAATAATCTTAGATCAGAGCACTTGTTACCTTCACTTCTTGGTAACTTTTTTTTTTTTTTGCCTCTGAGGTAAGCATATCTCTATAAATTTCTATAGTGTTACTGCACTGGTACTTTTTATAATATATGCACGCACATTTATATATTGCTTACCATGCTATTTTTAACGTGGTTTTTGAACTCTATCATAGCTGAAGTAAAGCCTTTAGAAGAAATCAAGTATCCTTAGATCAGTACAACTACTCTGAAGCACTCAATTCATTATGTTGCTAAAAAAACAGCTCAACAGCATATTGAAGTTTTAGTAAGATTCAGATTAAAATTATCATCTTCATTGTGGACTAGCTATTGCTAAATATATTATGCCCTAGACCACAGCCACTACAAAATAAAGCATGAACAGGCTTTCAGACCTACTTCACTCTGCATCGCCTGCACAATAAACAGTAGCTCTTTTATAAACTGGCAACCTGTCACAAGTGGGGTCTAAGTGTGCTTTAAACCAGAAGACTACCAAGATACAAAAACTCAGAACTATCACTATGACCAAAATTAGCAAGACTATTTCCAAGAAGCTATCAATTTTCACTTCTTACTTTAGCCAGGAATAAATGCAGATAAGCTGCCAAATTAAAAATAAAGCTGATCTGAAAAATACTAAGGATCTCAAGCCTGACAATTTTTAACTGGCTGCCACGCAGAAACAGCAGCAGGAAGCATCATCCATCTGTAACTATTTACTATGTGAACCATTTACTATGTGAACTTCCAAACTAAGTCTCTGCTCAGTAACTGGCAACTGCTGCCTAGAGGCTCTGGGGACAGTTTCAAATGAACGCTGTTCATAACAGACAGGGAAGCACAAACAAAGAAGTTTCTTGCTGAAAATGCATCTGCTTTAATCCTTTATGTATAACAAATACTCCAAAATAAGCTCCTCTCACCTTCTTTTAGGCAGACATAAATACCAGTGCCCCAGAGAGACAGAAGCTCACTCTACCCAGGATCAAGGCCTACCAGGAGCTGTGCAGCCACGCTGACAAAGGGCTAAGTGTGAGCAAATAAACTATTTCTCTTCACATATCTATTTGTGGAAAGTAATTTAGAACTAGCCAAGGAATCATGGAAACACTAAAGCGACACTGCCTGTTCCTTCTCAGAAATACGTTCTCTTTGCTGTTTGTTTTCACTACATGAAGTCAAGAACTATACACCACAACAGACTGCAAGTTTATCTGGTAGTCTCATAAAACGCATCCTTTAGCCCTTCTGGAAATATATCTAGTGGTGGTGGAGGGCAAAGAACACCTATGCCTTCTTTGCAAAGCTTCAATTGTAATTTTACCTAGAGTAATAAAGACAGGTTTTCACATAAAAACCCCCAAAATATTCCAAGAAACACACATTATGTTTACCTTCAGGTACAGATTCAGCCCATCTTGGATCAGAGGCAGGGTAATCATCCATTAAGTCCACGCTGATCTGAGTCACTGCCCTATCCAGTTCAGCATCAGAATCCAGATCTGCATTACTTGGAAAGAGCTCTACTACCATGCTTTGTGCATTGACTATGTCTTTCCTGAAATAAAAGAAACACAAAGTATGTGAAATAAAAACAATAGATAGGATTACAGGAACAAGAACCACCTAATTAGTAGGATTTCCTGATATGCTTTTTGTGAAGTGCTTTAGATTATACACATCAGGCATTGCTTGGGCTCTCTTTAAACTAATTATGGATAAAAGGTATTCTGATTCTATGGCTAAAAGGTATTCCAGTTCTTTCAAAGCAATTAGTCTGCACACTTCGTAAAACAAAAAAGCACAAGCCAGGAAGTGTGTCTAGTCACTTTTTATTTTATTACCCCTATTATTATTTAAGAGAAAAACTTCACCATACAGAGCTAAGTCTGGATGTCTCTGGTAGCTAAGTCACTAAATTTCTGTAACTTGCTTTAAAATCCTCTGAAGAGTACAGTAATCATTCCCACAAGTGGCAATGGAGTAAAAGCTCTCAGGAAAATGCTTCAGCAAATATAACGCACTACTCTTGTTTCCTATAATTTCGAAGGATCCTTTTCTATTCAGGTCAACAAGTACAAGAGCAAGAAGCATCCAAATGCTTCAACCTACAAGGTGCAAAGTTGTACCGAAGAAGTCTCTGGAAGAAGTATACTATATTCACAAAAAGCAATGATTGCACCTTGTGACTAAAAAATCATAGTATTCTGACTGAAAAGGGATACTGTGATTCCAATGTATTATCTGGCTTTCAAAATATTTACATTCTTCAGGAAACTTTCCATTTCAATGTTTATGTGACCAAGATGTCTTGAAGTAAAAAAAAAGCAGTGCATCCAGAAAATACAAACAGGTTTACTAAAGTAAAGAATACTTCTAAAAACTGGAATATACTGAATCTTCTATTAAACAAGAAAGTCCCATCTTTCCTACTCCACAGGACATGTGTTTCTAAGGAATTTATATGGTACTTTATTACCTCCCTCAAACCATGAAGTGCTGTCAGCCAGTACATCAAACAGGGTCAACTCAACCTTTGCACAGAACATCCCACCCCCTGTAACAGTCACTAGGTCACTGCACAGCCGGTGGATTTCACATTTCCCCTGCCTGCACAACCTTCCATTGTTTGCCCTGCAGCAACTGCTTGGCCATCTGGACAGGCCATTGCTGCATCTGTTCTGTGGAAGATTTCTCCATTCATTTTAACATACTATTTTTCCAGAAAAAATGATTCAAATACTGTACACATAAAATTGTTAATTTCTTCTAGTTTCAGAAGTCTAACCCGAATTTAAATCAAAATAACATTAAACTTTCACAATGTTTCACATTGTTTTTCTTACTACCTCCTGCTTTCTTCTGACTCCATTTCCAAGCCCCTTGTTCACATCCTCAGTGATACCAGCTTTCTTATTTGTTACCTGTGCTCTCAGCCCTGAGCTGCTCCAGTCACCTCAGGACTACAGCCGTATTCGGCAGCAGTTCTGTTTGCTCACATGTCTACTTTTGAATACATGTAGATTTTCTTCCTAAATTCTGTGCACGTTTACCGATCTTGCCTTGATATCCTTTATTACATGTGCCTAACCCCCTTCAGAATCTTTTACCTCACATGCAGATCTACGTCAAAAGCACTCCTGCTTCTTGTTATCCTAAATCTGTTCTTTCCAAGTTTTAAGAGTCTTTAAGGAGATTCATCCTAAGAGGGCTTGTGGGTTGTATGGCGTTTTTTAAAATAAATATACACTGAAAACAATCCCCTCTAAATACAACTAATCGAAGTCTACAGCTCTGTTCACCTTACCTCTCCTCTTCCTCCTTTGTTTACACCACTCATCCCAACATCAAACCTTTCAGAGGCATTGCATGCCTCCCAACACTCCAGTTGCTTTAATCAGGACAGTTTGACGAACTGTGTATTTCCTTCCATTCCCACTCCCCCGTGTCAGTAAAATGTAAAAAAAGATCTCATCTTGCCACAAAATCTGCCATGCTAGTTATCTTCATGGCCACATAAAGAGTAATTAAATATATTCAAAACCGTTACTGAAAACAGCTATGCACATAAAAATGAGGAAGAACAGGAAAGTATGTTTTTAACAACAAAACACGACTTACTAAAAGAATAAAGAAGTCAAAATAACAAAGTTTAAAGTTGTTTTGCTGGCACTAACGTAACCATAGAACGTACGTGGAGTAAGCAAATAGTCATTGAGATTATACAAGTCTGCTCCTTTCTAGCATGTATCATTTCTTTACTTACCCAGGAAGTATCAAACACTTACCTAATAAAGAAGTGCATGTGTCATTAAAATAGCTTTAATTAAAACAGCACCAGAGTATCATTACCAAGACAATCTCTTACTCAAGTTATCAGAGTGCCTTCAAGAACAGCAAACAAACAAAGCCTCAAAAATCAACTGCAATTTCTACCTGCAGTACTGTAGAAAAGCAGCTTTCAATAATTTAGTCTTATCTTCTTGAGCTATAATTTCCAGCCTACTGGTTGCATCGAACGCAGGACTCTGAAAAGGCAAAGTAAAAACTTCAGCTGAAAGACAAATATCAATCTTCATTATGAAATGAAAAAATCCACAATTTTTCCAAGTAGCAACAACACAGTTCTAAAATAAAAATGCCACCCGGAGCAGTTGTGTTTATTAAGCCAAACATAAGCCTCTAAGATACATTACAATGAAGGTGACACAGGGGTTTGTCCTCAAGCATTTTGATAAAATTAACACAAACTGCAAAGGAACTTATGCCAACTTATTTCACCAGTCAAACTTGTCATGGTAATCTAAAATATTTTAACATTCAAAACCAGCTTTTTTGACAAAATGTAAAAGGTATTCATGAGTACTACCACTCATAACAACTATGTAAGTGCAGACAAATCTAACTAGACTACATTACCTCAATAAGAAAAATATAGTTCCACCTGAGCAATCTCCACAAAGGTCTTCCACTAAAATACTAGTTAATAATAACTGATTTAAAAGGTGATTTAACTGGAATGAGGATTGAGACTCATTATTACCCCCTCATAGTCTCTAATTTACATTGTAACTACTTTTCTATTCTTCCCTTCCACTCCAGGGACATCTCCAGGGTACATATATTTAAACAAAACATCTCTGATGTATAAGAGCGTAATAAATTCACCATTGCACAAAATACCAATAAAAACACTTAAAAATATTTTATAAGAATATATAAAAAATGCACAAATAACAGAGCAGAAACAATATCCACCCACTATATAGCCCTTTTCAGCTTAGCCTCCAAGCTTTTCACAGTGTAATAAGAAAAAAGTCTCTTGTATGCACAAAGGAACAGACACAAAAGACTGAAGAAAACATCCTTATTAAACAGTGAGCACAATTCTGAGTCTCTGCAGTAGCATTATGTCAGGCCTACAGACATACAGTAATACATCTATGTGAAAAAATCGTAAATTTCACAGAAATCTCGACTTCAAAACAAAGGGAAACAAAAAAGTTACCCAAACTGGCAGATGTGGTAAAATTGCTTGGGTTTTGAAAACTGCCTTCATTACAAGTGTTCAAGTCTCTCTTTAAGAAAACCTTTAAAACTCAAACAAGTTCGGATTTCCACAGTGAAAATTCCAAACTTCCACAAAAACGTTTTATTTCTACCCTCAGTTTTCAACCAGCCAAGCAAACAACCCTTACCTCACTTCTTGGTCCAGCAACAGAAGAGGACAGGGAATCTTCAAGGTCTTCAGGAAGCACAGAAATGCTTTCCCTGGACAAGATGGTGACAAGCCCACTTTTTTTGGTAAAGAAGATGGGGAGGCTAGTACAGGAACCTGCTCCTAAAATGCTATCTCCTAACATGAGGGGAGAGGAAAAAGAAGAATAAAAAAGCATATAAATGCCACTTTAAGAGCAAAAAGTAGCAGCTTCATAGACCACTATGAAATTTTGTCATGAACCAACCAACAGTAATTGACAACTGCGCCTGACTTCCAGAAATTGTGGATACTATTTGCTACTCAAGATGCAGATTTCCAGATACTGAAGATTTGGAAAAAAAAAAAAAAGAAAAATCAAGATTCAGGTGGTTCAAATTCTACCTAAGGACCAATGTGCACGTACTACTTGAAAACACCTCTGAAGGGCAAGGATGACATACTTAGAGACATCTGACATAGGCAGCTAGTATGAATTTTAGGCTGAGCTTTGACACAAAGTTAACTTCAAGGGAAAAAAAAACCAACACAGTGAATGTTGGAAGAAAAAAACAAGGCAAAAAAAACCCACAAACAAAAACCCCCGCTCCTTCATATACCAAAAGTGGGGAACTACTTCATTTCTTCATTTTCATCTGAAACACCGCAGAGTAAGCAATAACAATACGGGATGTCACGTCAGTGCTTTCTCCACACGCTCATGAGAAACTCTCAACTTGAAAGACTTCATCAAGCGGAAAAGGAGCATAAATATGATTCTCCTCTCTGAGAAATCTAAATACTGCACAAAGATTCAATTACAAAGTATCAACTAAATGTGATTGGTTTATTTTTTCCCCCTGTGTGTTACCTTGTACGCCAAACACGATTGTCTCCTGTGGTAAAGAAATTCTCCCAGTTCCGGTGGAACACGCGAACACTTCATCTTCTTTATAGAGGTAAGCAGCATGGCTGAAGTAATCTGGGACTACGAGACAGCACAACACGTCCTCTTCCGACTGAAAGGGTTACACATGAACAATATCACAAATATAATCAAAACCTGAAACAAACATCCAACATTTTAAAGGCTGATCTGAGTTGCCTGAGTTTGTTTTAATTTTTAATGTGAAGACACGGATATAACTTATAACCTAAAAAACCAAACAAAACCACTTTTAGTTTGCCCTAAAACACAAGATACTGGTTTTTCTTTTCTTCCATACATACTCAATTCTTTCTACTTTCACATGGAGAGATAGTAATCAGATCAATTATTCTACAGTTTTCACACTCTCCTTCCATCTTAAGATTCAATATTCAGATACCACTAGAGGCAGCTGGGAGAGGGGACACACCAACGTGTCCTCCCCTCCCAGCGAGCCAGGGGACCGAAACACAAGCCTCTTAATTCCTTGTCCTGCTACGAGAGTCTCAACAGAGTCTGAGATCTGTTCTACATGGATTGCATGAGGATATCATAAAATTACTCTGTAGAAACTTCCACAAGGCAAAAAATAAAAATAAAATAAATCAGTAATAAATCAGATGTTTAGATTTCTATTTTTGAAGCTTTTTTATCTTATACTTTGGAAGGTAAAGCATAAACTTCACATACGGTTACTACTAAACATCACAAGACGCCAGTAAACACCTTCCTCAGAATACTACGAATACATACTTCCAAGAACAACCTTAAAACAGAGAACTCGGTTTTCCTTTAGACAAAAATCTGATAGCTGATTTATGTACAGGAATATTCTGAAACACTGTGCTTTCTTAACTCAGTTTCAGAGCCTTCATCTGCATACCTGAAAAGATGGATTATACTGTGTGACCTCCACAACAACGTCATCAGACATCTGGTAGCCTTTATCTTCTACTGTTATCAGAGTGTAGTAGACAAGACATGGATGATCTCCAGGATGCCACGCTGCAGCAAGTATCACCAGTCCGTCTCTACTCAACAACAGATATCACACCGTTGAGAGATAATTATTACATACTTTACTTGCTCAAACTCTACCACTCACAAAAACATATATTTACGTACAATCACAAATAAATATTTTCCAACATTGTATTTTTTTTTTTAGCAAGAAAGACTATACTATTTGTTCTTTCAAGATGTTTTATTAACAGTATTCATATTGCAGTGCAAAACTGAATCAAGGAAGTTGTGATTTTATGTAATTAAATTAAATACAAGAGATACTGAATTCTCTGCATTTGCTGAAACACGTTACAGTTGCTCACTAGCTGTCTTTGTAATATCAAAACAAATACGCAAATCTGATAAAATGACACTAAAAAAGTGAAAGTTTTTCTTAGGTAATGAGTTTGTAATGCTAAAGAGATAATGACGGCATGAAAGACCGGATAACCTAGTTATCTAATATGATGTGCTTATTTTATCAACAGTGGCACTCCAGTAAATTGCAATTACTGACATAAAGTTTTTGCAAGAAAACAGAATACATTTATCTCATTAATGTAAGTCTTACCAGATATAAGTGTACTTCCTTACCGATTCTGTTGCAAATCCATGTATTGTATATTTACTCCTCCTTTAATATCTTCATAGTTACTTTCAGAACCCTAAAAAACAATACATCTGACTTAGAGCTATATATAACTAGGCTATTAATTAACCAAACACACAAACCCTTTCCAGGTGAGCTGGCTCTTACCCAAATTGCATCTGTAATATGTTCTGTCAGGATCCTGGTGATATCCCAGCTGAAAATGTAACGTTCTGATGAATCATCAATCTCCCACTTGTGTAGATTTGAACTTGTTAGCATATAAAAGCTTGAACTCTCTTTATCCCAAAGAACGCTAGAAATCTGCATTTAAAAAAGAAAAAGCTAAAAAGGTTAAAGCACAGCCTTAGTATTTGGATACAACAATGTACAACACTCTCAGTCCACAAAAAAATCACTTCCTGGGCCAACCTACACAAGTTAAAAGATGAGAGGATTATGATAATTTCCAAGAGAAGTCTTATTTTATAGATACAAGAACATCTATAGTAAATATGTTTTTCATACTTTCTTCCAACTTCTGTGCAGTTCATTGACAAAGCTCAACCCAATAGCCAACCCTTGGCAACCCTAAATCAGAAAAGTAAAATTACAGGTTCCTCAGTTTCTTCAAGTAGTAGTGAGGCTATTACTAGCAAGAGGCAAGACTTTGAATCATTGAGTATTCCCCAGGAAGCATTACTATTTTAAAGTCTCCTTTTATTCAGATTTATTTAATAAGTCAGCATTCTCCTTTACAAAGCATAGAGATTCTCTTTCAAATTTCAAAGAAGAAACATAAATGGGTTGAGTCTTTTTTTTTTCCTCTCATCATACATCCTTACACAGTCTTTTTTTTCTTTCTTAAACACTGAGACTAGAAACCACAGAGAAAAATTAAAGCAGATCACTACACAGGTGTTTTTCAAGCTTACCACAGCATCATGTCCAGGAGACAATATACCCAGAAGAGAAGAAACCTTTCTACCAATTCCGGAAAACAATCCCTGCCCCTGTGGCAGGGTGTGCTGATGAATCTTGCCAGAACTATCTGGTATCAGTCGAACAAGCTGGCCTCTGGAAGATGATAAAATAAAGCTTCCTCCCTAGCAAAAAAAACCCACAATGATATTAAGAAAATAAAAATCATATTCCTGAAACAATTCTGTTGTCAGATAAAATTCTTTATGTCAGCTCATAAGGGTAAACACTAAACAAGAACAAGACACGAGGCATCCATAGTACTTGAGAGCTAACAAAGAAAATAAAGAGAAAGCATTTATCACATAAGAAGACTGTTTAATCAAATTTTCCACATTATTCTCTGTGCTTGATTCAGTGCCGCATACAGCTCACAGTACACTTTCTTAAATTTTAAACCATATTTTTGAAAAATACGGAAAGAAAATATACGTAATCACTCTCCATAGGCACAACCACATGTAACATTCATGTGTTGAATTATGAATTAAATAACATTCAACTTCCATGTGTGCATTTAAAACTTGAAGTGTTATTAAGCACACTATAAATTACTTCCTGTCCCACAGGACTCTAATCCAAACAAACTGCATAACAAATCTTCCATCTGGTTATGTCAACAAAGACTGGGGTAGGCAATTAAGAAATGAATAGCACGTTAGTGCATGATTAACTGAGAAAAGATATCACGAGGCTAGTGTCAGACCAGGAAAGAAAACAATATGGAGATACAAAGAAAGAAGTTGTTTTCTGTTGGGGTTTTTTGGTAGTTTTGTTATTGTTGGTTTTGATTTCTGGTTTGTCTGGTTGTTTTTAAAGAAATAACAAACATTATCACTAAGTCAATCATCTGACTGGTACTCAGCACTGGCAAAGACTCATTTTCTCACCATTGCATGACACTTCTACACATGAAACTCCATTTCAGTTTAACAACAGAACTAAAATCTCACGTAATCCTAATGATGAAAAATAGTGTTACCTTTGCACTAAGAAAATGTGGAAAGTCTTGTGCATCATGCAAAATCTGCACTCCATTGTAGGTACTTATATACCCCATTTAGGAGGCAGAGACTTCTGCCAGCGCATCTCTTGCCTGTCCTAACGGGTGCATCTACCTTAGCACTTTAATTAGCATCAAGTCTGTTTCCGAAGCACCTTTCTGCGAGTCCCCATGTGCTACCTGCTGGAGCACACCACAGAGCAGTCCGAGCGTACCAGCTGTACGCCCTTTGAATGAAACTAAACTGGAAGATGGGCTCTGACCACTAACAGACATTCACTTCACGCAGCTAGGCTGGAACCAGGTTAAAAGGACACCCCACTCCGCCAAATGACCAGTGTAGACAGAGGCACTGCCTCAGCACCAACCTTCTTGCTTTGGAGATTCTCATTTACTGCCGTTAACTACTTGCTAACATAGACATAGCCTGCATGCCCTCTACCACCAAGGCATTAAAAAAGAGTTGCCTGCAATTCAAAACTGATCAAAGTTCGTATGTTACAGGGAACGAACAAAGCTTGCCAGATGTACAACAACTTTCAAAAAAATGAATGCTAAGGGACTGGAGGTTGCTGAAACAGTGAACTGTTTAACTGTACAGGAAATGTTCACAGAGTAAAAATTAAAAATAAAAAACCTAAACAAAATCCAGCACCATTTCCATCATCATACTATATAAAAATTTTGTTAAAGGTTAAATATACCCAGTGACAGGATGATTAAGTACAGTTGTCATATACATAATAATGCACCTTTAGAGTTAGAACATTTATTAATAAAAGGGTTCTCTCTGAAAAAATAAATGTTCCTCTAGCTCTGAATTCACATTGATGTCAATGTTTCAGCTACAGGTGTGATAAGACCTTGCTTTCCTCATGTTGATACCTCAAACTTGGGCACAACTCAACTCTAACAGGGTAGATACATATTAGTGTTTCTTAAGATCTTGAAACCCTCAAGAAATTAATCATTAAGATCCCTGTCTCCGATTAGGTTTACAAATGTTTATGACATGCTGATGCCCTAAAATAACATTTATAATACAGGATGTGAACAGTAGATGTTGAAAGGGTCATGACATAAAATGCAATTTAATTGACAATAACTAGTTTTGCAGACAACACATACTGTAACAGACACTGACATTTTGGATATATTCCATTTTGAGAGCTTTCCCCATTTAGGCACATCGACAGCAGAAATCAGAATTTCTAAGAACTCTATTCATACATTCACATATATTAATTATAATTAATATTATACAATTCGTAATATACTTGCTCATTACTTTCACACAGAAATCTCTCAAATTCAGTCACCGGTGAGCTATACCACGAGATATTTAGGTTTTTTATGACAGCAGGGTTTCTACGCCTGAAAGTAATCACAGTATTTATACTGACACTCCCCACAGGCTGAGGCACCAAACCAGTCCTGTGAACCTTGTGGTTGAACCCCGCACGCCGCCCCAACTGTACCATTATTATCTGTGACTACCAGTCGTGTCTGCTACTTAAGATCATCACACTCATCAACAATCTCTGAAACTACTCCTCAGAATGTTTGATAGTTTGCTTTGCAACATTTATTGGAGATTTAAGACTGATAATGCGGAGCTTGCTTTTTCATTTTCAAATTAGGAATTTAAGGAGTATTTTAATACAAATCATACTGTACTTTACCTTTACCGCTGTCAGGAAACTGCACAGAGAACCTCCAAAGTCTGTAAAAGTCTCTGTATAGGAACCTTCATGTGCCAGACTGGGCCAGTAGCGCACAGAACCTTCGCTGGTAGCAACCATTATTGCCAGAGACTTGAAGTGAGAAAATAATTAACAGAACATGCAAGACAATAGCGATCAGACTGCAGCTTTAACTAAAACATGTTATTTTACATATCAAGATTGTGGGTGACAAACACAAAAAAGTAGTAAATTCATACAGATGCACACTGACAAACCTAGAACTGAACTGCAAAATGGTTCTGTAGCATAACTTAGTAAGTGCAGGGAATGTTATACTCACTTATTCTGTTAACAACAATATTTTCTACTGGTTCTTGTTCCTGATAATTCAGGGTCTGCTATTGACATGCAAAAAAACCTTACAGTTGCAAGACAGAAAAGAGCCTGTGGAGAATTCCAGATGCCAAGAGTTATGAACTACTATGGAAGACTTAAAATGCAGACTATAATTTAACAAAGAAACTGCTCTAGTGTCATTAAGAGAAATATGAAATCACACGGTGGCTCTTCTCTTCATAAAGACATAAGCCCACAGTGTGCCTACATTAGGGCTTCTGGCTCAGGAAATAACTCAGATACCAAAATTCAAAGCATGATGCAAGATGCTGTGTTCAGGTACAGATTTAGACAAAAAGCACTGTACCTAATTTGTTGTTGGGAAAAAAAAAATAAATTACAGAATAACAGGACTGTAGCTGAGAGCTGTTACTGAGCTCCTTGGAGTTTTCTAACTGATTTTTGACCAGACATGGATCTTCACAAAGGAAAGCAGTTGGCTAATGAACATCATAACAAACAAAAAATCACCACAGAATGCATTGTTCTCTGTGATTCCTACCCCTTATTTAATAATTTTAATTTTAGTGAAATATTTTCTACCACTAGTATTTGTACTTCACTCTATAAAACCATAGTATCCATGCATTGCTCGCAGGCTGAAGATGAAATTAAAAAAAAAATCGTGGTTTAGCTGTACGACTTCACCCTAAAGGTCTTTGGGTATGCCCAAGTCACAGCACATTTAGAGTTTTATGAGCTAATCACAAGAAATTAAGATTGCTTTTCATCATCTGGAAGTGTAACACAATGGCAACTCAAAAGAAAAGATCCTATTACATATTCTGTGCTGCTTCCTCCTTCCAAAGACAACTGCTTATCCAGTTTTATCAGAGCACCACATATATTAACTGAAAACTACACACAAGCTGAAAATGAGAGCTTCTTTCCTTCATGAATGGTAGCAATAGATACATTTATATATTTGCAAAAAACTTAACTGACCTTCACACCTCACCCTCTAGCACAGTATGTTATGAAAACGCACTGAGGAAAGTAATCAGTGAAGACAGATTAAAACATCTGTCCTCCCAGTGCCAGCTTCCTTACAAAGACCAGCCAAGGGAGGGTGCTGGTGTTTGCCTCTCATCCATGTGCACTCAGAATTAAACCACTGCTGAGCAACTTTTTCAGCCAGCATGTATTTAAATTGCACTTGCTTAGACTGAATATTTGATTGCCTTGGTGCTTGTTAACACAATACTTCTTAGTTTACTGTATTTTTGTCTGTTATGAAAGTGCGCCAAGTAATCCTTAGGAAAAGCATTCTTTAATCTGATCCTGTAACATGTAAATGGTGTAATTTGAAAAGACTAACAAAATTTTTCTTATTTCAAACATATTTATTGCAATGGAACCTGACCTTGGAGTACATAGTACAAAATCAAATGCAGCTTTCAAATAAGTACTTGATAAAACAGGATATATCCAAAGTTACTCTAAAAGTATTTTTAAACACTAAAATTTAAAAGTTGATCACCTGCAGCGAAGGCGCTTCACCCGAGGAACTGAGACAAGATATAGCTGCTAAACTAGAACTCCACTGGAAGTCACTGGGTGGCAGCTGCAGTTCCTTGCACAGAGACAACTGTAAGAAAGAGATGCCATAATAAATATGAGACTGGAAGAACTTGTTCCTTTGCCACAGACTTTAGACTTTTTGACGCTGCTAAAAATTAATTTTTCAACTAGCCCAGACACTGTGTAAGGGAACAAAAAAATTTTCAACAAGGTTGTCACAACCAGCAAACAGCTAAAAAACACCTACTTGTACATTTTCAAAAATCACTGTAACTCTTCAGTTACCTCGGAGTGATTCTCTCAACACTACAACAGTGAATTATTTCTTTCAGAGGTGCACTTATTTGACAATTGCTTAAGACAATATGTTAACAAGGCAGCAGAACAAAATTAAACTAGAAGTTCTTGAGAAAGCTCAGGAGGTACTAACAGAGTGGAGATGGGAAACGCTCCCCCCCGCCACGGCAAAATTAAATAATCAGATAAATTTTAATCCCTTGAAAACTCTCTACAAGTACCAGAACGCGTATACCTGTATAATTAACATACATTGCGCTAATTGACAGATACTGATTTTCTAACTACCGGTTTCCTCTGCCCATACTTGTTATTCACTGAAATGATGCTGAAAGAAACACTGCCAAGAGGGGAAAAAAAAAGTATTCTTGACATAAGAAACCTAGATGAAACATACGTTCAGCACAGCTGAAACTAACTTTGACATGTGGAAAATCAGTCCCAGAACAATTTAAACCAATCTGCAACATATCAACTAGTTTTTATTTATTTAAATAAGCTTTATCAAGACTATCTAACATAAGAGACGCATCTACTAAAATGCAAAAAATTAACCTTGTGTTAAGGTGAAAATTAAAACTGAAGAGAGGAATATAAAAATGTTAATATCCCTCACAACCTTGAGTTTCAGTTACTGTTAGTATAACTTCATACCAACCTTGCTTTAAAAAAACACAGCTAAATAACATGTTAAACTAGCAGAAAATACAGAAGTTTTTCCATCCTATCTTTCAGTTACCTTAGCTACTGGAGACTGACCAATCTTCCAAATAATCAGCCTTTCTTTATGGACTAGCCAGGCCCATCCACTTTCATCCACTTGAACGCTCAGCTGGTCATCAGCTACATAAAAAGGTAAATTTTTTAAAGCATTCAGATTTTTAAAACACTGCAGAGTAACCTTAAAACCCATCAACTTTCATTCTCATATGGAAATAAGAACTATATTTTCTATTCCACTCCATGTTAGAATTTCCACGTATCTGATGAAGACACCAAATTACTAGACACAGTTTAAAAATCCATTTGACAAACGCTCAACTTCTGAGAGTGAAAAGCAAGACAATCCTAGAAACTACTTCCATCAATTTACAGCAGATTATAATAGCTTTGTAAATTGCTCAGCCATTTTTAAGATTATTTTTTATGATACGCATTTTTGGTTCCTCGTGTATCTTACTATGAAAAGAAAATTTATCCACAGGGAAAAATTGCTCAGGAGACCAGTTTCCTGAACCTACGTAAAGGTTTGTATGACTGGGGCTTTTAGAAGTGATAATAAATGTGGAGTAAAAATAAACTTTTTAAAAAAAAAAGAATCGGAGCACCCACTCTAGGACACAGCAGAATTAGAACAAGTGAAAAAGCTGAGAAAGAACCAATAAGCAAAAGTTACTAAGAAACTACTATTGGCTTTCTTTATAACCTTGGATTTTAGGATATATCAGTTAAAACAGCACCTGCAGGATATTTACATGCATCCACACCCACATGGATGTTATTACAATTACAGAGACATAGTAAACCAAGCTGAATTCAAACCAAGGCACAAACATTTCAGTTTCCACTGTAAATTCAGCACTTTAATGGCATCAGCGACATGTTAACACTTCTCTCACTTGTCAATTTTCATGAGAAAAATGACAAATCAAAATCAGTTCTTACCATCAGCCTTCTTCAGGGCTTCCATGACCTTAACAGGCAGAGAGGATCCAAAAGTCTTAACATCATAGTTAATAGTCTCACTTGCTGAGGGATGCTGGATAACTCTGGTAGGAGTTGCTCTTCAACAGAACAGAAAGTTACAGTTCAGTTTTTTACTGTTTTTTCATCAGTTTCGACCAACATTTACTTCACTAGTATCTGTTTAGAAACAGATGCGATGAAACGGGTTTATGAACATGTTCCCTCTGGGAGCACCCTCTAAAGCAGTAATTTGGTGGCCTCCTTACGAGTTGCTAGCTGTCATCAAACGCCTTTATCTTTTAAAGAACTGATGTTGAATACGCATTCCTCCCCCAGCAACAAAACCACTGTTCAACTTCTCTACATTTTGGTTATCTACAGAACAAAGCTGTCCGAGATGCCAGGAGAAGCTCAGCAGAAGTTCCTCCCTGACTGGAGGGCCTCTTTCCAACATGGCTGGGCAGCGGGCACCGTGCAACACCGCACGCCCACGGCCGGGGACACCAGCCAGCACTCCTACTGCCCTTGTGTCACGGTGAGATGGCAGTTCTTACCTGTTTTGGTCATTATTTGTTTCACAATATAACTTATAAAAGGTGCTTTGCATCTTCCCCCAACTTCTCTCTCTGGACCAGCATAGGTGTCTTGTCTTTCAAAGATGACTAAGTGGGCAAATTTCTCTGCTTTTAGAAGCTACTGCCCTTTCTTATTTCTCCTCACAAGTGAAATGATGTTGCAGACCTCCCCAGTGTGAAATGCCAAAAGATGATGATACACAGCTGACACCCGTTTTGGCAAAATAATGTATTAAACAGACCTGAAGTAAAAGTTCCCCAAAACTGGGCAATCTTGCTTATCTCAACAACAAATAGCTACTTCTGAGAAAAGAGACTCTGAGCCCCTGAAATTGGTCTGGGGCTCACGTTCAATCTCAGGTTTGATTCCTATAGAAGGGAGAAGAGGGGAAGTTTTGGGGAAATGCCTAAACTTTGACTATTTTGTCTTCTTTTTAAATACATTCTTGTTATTTTCCTATTTTTCCTACACCTATGATACACCTGAGGAACCCTCGAATTCAAATGCTAATAAGAGATATTTATAACACTGAACATGTGATATTGGATATTTATAGGTTTAATGTACAATACCACTTCTAAAGAACCTTAAAACTGCTCAACTATAAAACATTTCAGTCAGAATTTGTTACCATGAGAACAGAGTGTATCAGAGATCCTGCAAAGTATCTGAGAGCACCTGAGAAACCACAGACTAATAAAGTCTTACTACTCTTGTAGGAAAGTAAAAGAGCAAAATGGGTAAACATAGACAGTAGCTCGCAATTGTTTTTTTCTTTTTTTCCTTTTCTTACAGAACAGTCATGCCTAACAGTTCTATCAGAATATTCTGAAAAAAAAAGTCAGTGAATAGAATACAAACATTAAGGTTGGAAAAGACCTCTACGAACATCAAGTCCAACAATCCACCCAACACCACCATGCCTGCTAAACCATGTCCCGAAGCGCCACATCTACACATTTTTTGAATCCCTCCAGGGATGGGGACTCCACCACTGCCCTGGGCAGCCTGGTCCAATGGCTGGACACTCTTGCAGTGAAGACATTTTTCCGAATATCCAATCTGAACCTCCCCTGACACAGCCTGAGGCCATTGCCTCTCGTCCTATCGCTGGTTACTTGGGAGAAGAGACCAACCCCCCCTCACCACACCCTCCTTTCAGGGAGCTGTAGAGAGCGATAAGGTCCCCCCTCAGCCTCCTCTTCTCCAGACTGAACAGCCCCAACTCCCTCAGCCGCTCCTCAGCAGACTTGTTCTCCAGACCCTCCCCAGCCTTGCTGCCCTTCTCTGGACACACTCCAGCCCCTCAATGTCCTTCTTGTGGTGAGGGGCCCAAAACAGAACTCAGCACTCCAGGTGCGGCCTCACCAGTGCCGAGCACAGGGGCATGATCCCCTCCCTGCTCCTGCTGGCCACACCATTCCTGATCCAAGCCAGGCTGCCGCTGGCCTTCTTGGCCACCTGGGCACACTGCTGGCTCATGTTCAGCCGGCTGTCGACCAGCACCCCCAGGTCCTTCTCCGCCGGGCAGCTCTCCAGCCACTCCTCCCCAAGCCTGCAGCATTGCATGGGGTTGTTGTGACCCAAGGGCAGGACCCAGCACTTGGCCTTGTTGAACATCACACAGTTGGCTCGGCCCATCGATCCAGCTTGTCCAGATCCCTCTGCAGCGTCTTCCTGCCCTTGAGCAGATCGACACTCCTGCCCAGCTTAGTGTCATCTGCAAACTCACAGAGGGAGCACTCAATCCCCTCATCCAGACCATTGATAAAGATGTTAAACAAGACCGAACCCAGCACCGAGCCCTGGGGGACACGACCTGTGACTGACCCCCAGCTGTATTTAACTCCATTCACCACCACTCTCTGTGCTCAGCCATTTAGCCAATTCTTTATCCAGCGAAGAGTACACCCATCCAAACCATGGGCAGATAGTTTCTCCAGGAGGATGCTGTGTGGAACAGTGTCAAAGGCCTTACTAAAGCCCAGGTAGACAACATCCACAGCCTTTCCCTCATTCACTAGGCAGGTCACCTGGTCATAGAAGGATATTGTGAAACAATATTGAGCACTTAAATTTCCTAAAATCTTTCAAAAAGATCCCTTCTCAAAGACGCCTGAAGAAAACAAGCTGGGAGATACGAGGAAAGGCCTTACTGTAGACCAAACCCTGCATAAAAGAAAGCAATGAGCAAAAATCCTACAGAGCAAAGAGAGGCTGATGTACACACGGCAGGAAAGTTTCCATTCTGTAAATCTGTACTGGTGCCTAAAATCTTCAGTTGTAAAAGAAACCAACTGCCACAGCGACAGCGTCTTGACAGTACGGTATTATTCAGGCCAGCAAAGAGAGTATCCAAGTTACTAAGTAAGGAGTAAAAGGCAAAACAGAGAACATCATGACAACTCCACATACAGCTTCTTGAGTACTTGTATGACCCGGCACGCACACATCTCAAAACAATACTGCAGAAAAACTACTGAAAAGAGACTTACAGATCTCAGAGATACGGAGCACCCTACAGCACGTCCCGACAGAAAAACAAGCGGTAGAGCTGCACTGGTGAAACAGCAACGTGGTGACCCACCACGGCTCGCGCGTGGAAAGACGAGGCAGGGTTCGCAAAGAGAGAGGAAATATTTTGTGAAAAGCTTCTTGTGCAGACAGGCAAGAGCTTTTGGGCAGAGCCCCCCTTTTAGGCTCATTAAGAAGCCTGCCTTAATGCAGGTACTGAGGCACAGGACCAGTATCACCTAATTGCTGACTACACATGATCAAACGACGCTTTTTCCCGTCATTTTACTCAGTAAGGTCAAATGATTTTAACTAAAAGCCTCCGTGTTCACCTCTGGCTTTTGGATCTGTTTGTGAGACTCAAGGAGGACATTCAGGCGGCCAGCACTTGTGGGTTTGTTGGGGTTTTTAAAATTATAATGCTTTTTTTTAATCACTAGCCTAACCTGCTATGAGCCCTCTCCACACTCAGTGCCATTTTAGTGCACGAAGCACGAGTCTCCTCAGACCCCCCGCGTGACAGACCCCTCAGCACCGGCACCCGCCCGCCGGAGGCCCGAGGCTGGCTCCGGAGCCCTCAGGGTGCGACTCACCGGGCCGAGAGGGAGCCGCTCCTCCGCGCCACCGGCGAGAACAGCCCCGGGGAGCCGGCCGCCGCCACGACGCCCAGGTTCTTCCTGCAGCCCGGCCGGGAGAGAGGGCTTGGGGCCGCGCTGCCGAGGTTCCTGCGGGCCGACCCGCCGGGGGTCCGCGGGGAGGCGGGAGCCGACGGGAACATGGCGGTGGCGGAGACAGACGAGACGACCGGCGCCAGCCGCGCGCTCTCGCCGGGCGCGGGCTGAGCGCGTCACGGCGCCACGGGGCGGGGCCCCTGCCGGGGAGCGGCGGAGACCCCGCGGGGCGGGGCGGGGCGCAGCCCCTGCTGGGGAGCGGCGGAGACCCCGCGGCAGCGGCGCCCTGAGGCGGCGGCGGCCCGGCCGCCAGAGCGCGCTCTGCCCTGTGCGGCGGGAGGTGCCTGACGGGCGCAACGCGGGAGCATCGTCCGGTTGCTACCGCAGCTGCGCCTCGGCAGCGGGTTTGTCCTCTGCGGAGGCGGGGAGCGGGAGGAGGCGGCTGCAGGCCCGGCGGGGTGGGGCGGGCTCGCAGGGCGCCGGGTCCTCTCGCTCAGCCCCGGGGCTGGCCGGGGAACCGTTCTGCACCCAGCTCTGGCGCTGCCAACTCGAGCAGAGAAAAGCGGCTGGATCCGATCAAGAACTGCTCGTGAAGGAGCGCTGCAAGCTGCTCTTTGGCACTCAAGCAACGCTCTGTTTTCCACTGTAAGAAGAGTCGCCTCATCTTTAAAATAGCCTGTGCTGTAACCTGTCTTTGTCCCCAGATTTCTAATTAAAACACCCACGAAGAATCACAGAATGGTCGGGGTTGGAAGGGCCCTCTGGGGACCCCCCAGTCCAACCCCCTGCCGAAGCAGGGTCACCCAGAGCAGGCTGCACAGCACCGCGTCCAGGTGGGTCTTGAATATCTCCAGAGAAGGAGACTCCACAACCTCCCTGGGCAGCCTGGTCCAGGGCTCCATCACCCTCAGAGGGAAGAAGTTCTTCCTCATGTTCAGCTGGAACTTCCTGTGCTTCAGTTTGTGCCCGTTGCCCCTTGTCCTGTTGCTGGGCACCACTGAAAAGAGTTTGGCCCCTGACACCCACCCTGAAGATATTTATAAGCATTTATTAGGTCCCCTCTCAGCCTTCTCTTCTCCAGGCTGAACAAGCCCAGCTCCCTCAGCCTCTCCTCGTAGGAGAGATGCTCCAGTCCCCTCATCATCCTTGTAACCCTAAGAAAACATACTCTATGCAATCATCGTAACGTTTCACGTCTCTCGTACGGAACAGTCATGCACTACAACTATTCAACAGTACAGAATTAGATTTTAGTCTTAAAGGGGGACTAAATTTTCTCACTGAAAGAAAATAACAGCAGTGGGTTGTATGAAAAAGAGCTTTCAGAAGGTACGTGTGTACCGTCGGGGAAGAAGTTGAGTGGGATATATCTTACCAATGAAGCTAATTAGTTAAGATAAAATTAACTAAGAATATTCAAAAGTTTCCCATCAATTTCCAAAAATATGTTCTTTGATTAAAGAATTATGGCTGTTAAGCTTTGTGCGTGGATTGTGCTCCAATATGACTGAACCTGAAACACAGAGGCGATAAACTTGAGGTGCTTCATCTGGCAGCGCTGAAGCATGAGGCACCCATTTGCTTCAGTGCTTTGCCTTTTAACTTCATCCCATCTCCTTTTGCTTTGATTTTATGGAAAAAGCAAATACAAACATTAGTGGGGCTGCACTATACTGTTATATTAATGTAGGATCCTTCTGTATAATAGCCTTCTCTGTTACACTCCACACAGCAATGTTCAATCATCATGTTACTGTTGTTTATCAAGAAAAAAAACCAAACAAACCACAAGATGCACACACAAACAAGCAAATGGCGAAACCGGTAAAATTCAAGCTGCCATCCACATTCCCTAACATCCATGAATGGTGACATTCAGATTGCTGTAAAAACTGAAAGTTCCCCTTCACATCTCGTTTCTAAACTACTTAAGGTGATGCAGTGTGGGCAGTCGGGTTTTGCTGATTGAGTCCTGTATACACTTTGCTGCACTTCCTCAGGGAATTACTCAGCTTCCTTTTGCTGTCCCAGCCCTGTGTGCAGAGCTCCATCTAAAGGAGAGAGGATATGACTCGACCTTTACATCTCATTTTCAACACAGAAATACTTTATGCTGTATCGGTTAGAGACTTAACCAGTTCTGGTGTGGTGTTTGTTTTTCACATGCAAAGGTGAACGTCCAGCAGGCAGTGTTGATGATACTAACCTAGCAGGCGCTTGAACTAAGAGAATGGAAATAATGGACTTGCATTAGAGCCACAACTTCAAAATATATGGGATTTATAATCTTTTTCCTTCTGTTTTTTATTTATTGATCGATGGATTGAAAAACAGTGTAGAAAATACTGCTTGGGTAAACTAGCCCCAAATAGCTGCCTACATATTTGGAAAGAAAAGGAGTTTGAAAGCACAGCGGCAAACACCATCGTCTGCAGAGCAAACAAAATTCTCATCAATTGGTTTACTGAACATGCCTTATGGGACCATGCAGCTGTTTAAACAAAGATGAGCATAAAAGATCAGTGCCATTTTCTTCTTCATAAGAAATGTAATGTCCTGCTCATCAGAACACAGAGTTCCCTAATAGGTCAGAGGATTAATCTACTGGATCGTTGTATCATGAGGTTTAAGACTCCTTAAGCAACTGGGAACGATTCTCCCCATTCAAGACAGCTGAAAATGTCGAGCAGTGGAAACACAAAGACAGAATTGGTGGGGATCACAAAGGTAGGTTATTCTTTTCTATTACTCTCCTAAACTGGAATCCACTCCCTTTTCAAAGATTAAAGGATTGACAGAAGAGAGGCCCTCTGTAACAGAAGATTAAAGCAGAAAGTTGCACTAACTACTTGAAACCGGAGTTGAAAGAACTTTAGCTCTTTCAGAGATGCCAGTCACTCACTGCAGTGATGATGATGTGATCAGTACTCAAAGCATTAAATAGTTTAATAAAGTTACTCAAGACACTTTATTTTCAGTGCCTTATTTCTCTCAGGAAAACATCCATGCTGTCAAGAATCAGAAATCTAATTAGGAACACAGTAAAGGGATTAAGTGTACATGTTGGGTAAATTTAATTTGACTTATCTTGTATTTACCTGCGATCAAAAGCATTCCTGAGTACCTTCTTTGGAATACACCAGGAGCAGCGCAGCTGTGTTCTGAGCTGTTAATACCAGTCATGGAACTGAACCTCTTCCTACCAACAGCAGCTTAAACAAAACCAATGATACGCAGTATTAGTAGAACCTGGAGGGGGCAATGATGGAAAACACCGTCAGTGAGTCTAAGAAAGTTTGGTTTATACTTCTTTCTGATGCACAGTCAGATACTCTCAGCGTTAAGTCTTTTCTACGTTGCCCTGTGGACCACGCTACGCAAGGCAGCAGCATGAAACAGTGGTCTGCAGCAGAAGATGCCTATCGGGATTGTTAGAAATACACCAACAGTTTCCACCTTAGGAAGGTCTTCAACGCTTGTAACAAAAATAAGGCAAGACTTTAATTTTTCTCCTTCTCGCACCTTTTTCCTCATTAAGCTACTAGGGCTCCTACAGTTCAAAATGCAGCCGTAGCCAGCGCTGGCTAGCACTGCTGGGGAAGCATACGGCATGCCATGTGCACACATCACATGCACTGCACGCGTGTAAACCACACACCTGAAGTGTTGGCCAGCAAAGCTTTCTACTTGCAGATTACTAAGAAAATTCGTTTTCTCACTCTGTTGAGATCTGTGGTTTGTTCCAATGACTACTTTGAGTGGTTCTAACCTGAATAAAGTCCGTTACGCAACGTACCTGTTATGACAGACATTCACCTTTCTGTGGACTAGAGCTTTTCTATAGCTTTTCACACTTTTCTGTAGACTGCACCCCTGCCAGAAGAACTCGTGAACAGAAGACATAAAACATTCATTGAGTTCAGCTGCAAGCAATTTCCGTAACCTGTGTAAATACATGAATAAAGGGGCTTGTTGCATCTGATGTAAGGAGAGATTACACGAGTAAAGATTAACGTTCAAGACCCTCTAAATACATTATAAAGACAATAATTGGCAGTCAACACTGAAATTCAACATTGGGTCAGTGGTATTTCTGGCATATCTTTAAAACAATATCTGCATCAAGTAAAACTGTGTCAGAAGATAAAATTACATCTGGATGTAATTTTATTTTAATTCCTTAGCACAGCGATCTCTCTAGCATTTTCAGAATGTTCCACAAAGTGCCATTCATGGCACATTAGATATATGTTTTAAGCTTGCCCAGCACTAGGTATCTCATCTGTTGCCAACAAAGTTTTCCAGCAACAAGTTTTCCTAGCATAGATGAGTTTTAATGTGACCTGGAAAGTTTCTAGCTTTTCTAAATTATCTTGTGGGGTTTTGCATCTTCAGAAAGTCTACAGAGATTGTATTGGAAGAGATTGTATTGGAAGAGATTCTTACATTGGAAACATGAAGCCAACTCTTCAACTGCCAAATGTATCCTCCTGCAGCTATTCAAAAATGGAATGCTATTATTTTACTAGTTGGCCTTGAGAAGGCAGTTTACTAGTTGTCCCTAATAAGAGAGTTAGGCAAAACCTAAGATTTCTAGGAATGAAATTTTAAGTAACAATGAAAAAGTACACATGCCTTAAAAAAGGACAAAAATGTACAGATATAAGACCATGTTCTTTTGGATGTGATCTTACAAGGGAAGTGAAACTAAAGAACCGTAAAAATAGAGAAGGGAAGAAAATGCATGCCAATTTTAGATTTTCCTATGCTGACTTAACATACTAATATACTAAAATACACTTTCTTTGTCCTTATGTAAAGTCAGTTAGGTTTCTTGTTTGGTTGCTTTTTTTGTTGAGTTTGTATGTTTGTTTTTTAAAGACCTTTCCTCCAACTCATGCTTCCATACTCTCCAAAATGTGTTCTCGTATGTAATTCTCCACAGTAACTGCAGATGGCCATCACAATCAACGTTCACATTTCAGAACAAATGGTAACTGAAAGGACAGTGCAGTGGCAGTCAGAACTTTCAGAGCACGTTAGTGTCACGCGTTTTGGAATTCCAGCATAAGGACAGAAAGCAGAAGTTCCTTGAAAAAGGAAGAGACGATATGAAAATTGTAAGATTGTCATTTAATTACCCTTACAATACTGGACTTACTTGAGTGCAGCACATCCTCATACAGTGCATTACAGCAAACAAGATTCTAAATGGCCTCAATTAACACAAAGCAGAAAAATCTATACACTGAAATGATCTCAATGTGATAGACATTTTTAAAAGTTGCAATAATTATTAAAAAGCTTTCAATAAAAAGTTTAAACACATTTAAGTTTCGAAAGAGTATTTTGTACATTTTGGAAAAATATAACATTTACTTTACATAACTGAAACATAAGTTATATTCTTTGTAGTTTGTAAGCTTCCATTATTCATACATTCTCTCATACATTTTCTTTTAATACATGATTCTCTCTGGATTGTAGATCTAATGCAAAAGTATCACTATTCTGAAGAAAAGCTTGTTTCTGCATTAGTTTCCTGAAAAGTCCATTTGGATTTGCAAGGAGCTCTTCATGTTTTCCACATTCAAGAATTTTACCCTGTCCGAGGACTGCAACAAAATCTGCATTCTGAATAGTAGACAAGCGATGAGCAATAATGAGGACTGTCCTCCCTTCCATCAGCCGGTCCAGAGCTTCTTGCACTAAGTACTCATTTTCAGCATCCAAAGCGCTAGTAAGCAACGGGAAGCAGGGATATTTGTTATTTTAAGACAGGTTAGTTTTGTATGCATTAGATTTATTTTGCTAAAACTGCAAGCCCTTAGTGTTGTTGGTAAAGATGAACCAATGGAACTGCAGGGAGGTTTTGTGAATATGCTTAGTGAACACATCCAAGTTATAGGCATTACATATTCTCATATGCAAAAATATGCATGGAGAAATAATACTAAATTAATTCAGTGAAAAAAAATCAAGTGATACTGCAGTATTATAACCATCTGTCCCTAACACTAAGGTCTTTATTTAAACTAAAGATGCCAAAAAGCTTTTAGGAGATGTTTCAAAATCAAGCTACATATTACAAATTTAACTCCATGAAAAATTACAACACAGCGTACCAGCCACCCTTTCCACTTTGCATAAACAGCTTTTATCACAGGTCTCTTAACCACTTCACACATTCTAGAAAGCACATTCTTTTTGTGGGCAGATAAAAATAAGGGTCTAGATAATTTGTGCAAGGGCACACAGAAAAGAAGGAAGAGAGAACACCGTATATATCCGAGTTTTACAGATAGATAATTTCCAAGTTTCCATTTATTTTCTTTCTTACCTTGTTGCTTCATCTAACAGAAGAATTTTAGGATTCTGAAGAAGAAAGGAAAATTGGTTGTAATAACAATTAGACAAGATCTGAATATTTTTATCAGTAGAGAACAGGATTCATACAGCTTAAAACTTTAAGTGTACTTGTTTCATCAAAAGAACTAAGTGTCATTCAAAGCATTACTTTTAAGAAGTCTAAATGCTAAGAGGACAAAACAGAAACACTCTTCCAGTGTTTGTCTTCTAGTTTGCAAACTAAAGTAGAACAACACTATTACCACATCACTACTTGAAAGACACAAACTACAGGTGGGAGATGATTTTTAATGCATACTTGGCAGCACTGTAGTCAAAAGTTCAATTTCCTATTTACTGCTCTTATGTGCATCTTTTACAGAGGCTGAGCTACCTTCTGCTTGCAGTCTGCTATATATAACTGTCTGGTAACAAAAACCTACCATGAAGCAGTATTTCACCCACAGATGAAATACATAGTACTTAAGAATTGGCATTTAAGAACTCTTCCCAATTAAATAAAAAATTAAAAAAAGAAAAAAAAAAATCACAAGCACTCAAATCCCTAAGAAGCCTCCTCTGAATTACAGTACATAACCCAAAGTTGCTTGAGGAAGTTGACGATAAAAGCTTCAGGCTTTGTCTGGAAGAGAAGGGACTCCACTGCACCCCCAATCACATATATGTCAACTACTCATTTACTCATTTACTTTTAAAAGCGCTTTTAAAAAAAAAAAAAAAAAAAATGAAGTGTCTACTCTCATGCACTGTACTCGACATGAAATGCAATCAGCAGTAACTAAATAGCTACTTGGGTGCTGGCTTACCTTGAGCAGAGCTCGAGCAATCGCAATTCGCTGCTTCTGTCCACCTGGGGGTAAAAGCTCAGTAAATTGAAAGAGGAAAACAGATGTGAAGTAATTTTAACTGAATGCCTGGGCTGAGCAGAATTAGGCACATGTACTTTAGGAGAGGAATGGAGACGAAGGAGGGATTTTTTTAATACTTATGGCAGGCTATGACTTGGAGAAAAAACTGGTAACAAAAAATAACACAATTTTCACTTCACTCTATAATCAAGATTTTCCAAATAAGCAATATAAAGATGTACCTGAAAGCAGAATGCCTTTTTCTCCAACTACGGTGTCAAATCCTTTTGGAAAATCTCTGATAAAGCTGGCAGCATTAGCGATTTCAGCAACTTTCTGAATCTCCTCTGCAGTCACAGCAGAAGGATCCTCTGCACCATAGGCAATATTTTCAGCAATAGAACAGGAGAACAGAATTGGTTCCTGATAAATTCAAAAACATAACTAATATGGTAGCTCTGTAATTACATGCATGTATTGCCTATACCTCAAATAGCATAAATCAAACTTACAAGACCCAGCATTAATGTCTTTTACAGCCACCCAGAAGAATACGTAAGCTAGAGTTAATTGAATTAAAAACAAATAAAAAACCTCTCCTAACACCAAAACAGGCAGTCAAAACCAATTAAAAAATAAGCTGCTTTCTGAACTGACAAAACATAACATAACCCTCAATTCCGAATATTTGAGGAAGAGTTCAGAAAGAGCTATTCATTCCAACATCAGAAACCCCTCCCTTTGTGCTTTACTATGTATCACCATTTGCAACAATGATGATTCTTGTCTTAACAATATCTACACAGATTTCATGGCATTTTGTGCATTTAATTCACATTAAAGCTTAAAACAGAGAAGAGGACTGGCAGATAGGACAAGTGATGTACGATGGGAAAGTTTCTGAAACAAGGTAAGTCTGCTCTGTTTGTAACACAGACATGAGACATGTTATAATATGAATACCAGTATGAATCTTCTACTGGTAACTCAAGTGGAATACATACAGTCATAAAGAAAAATGCCAGTGTGCCCACAGGAAAATAATTTTTGCACAAAAGCTTTTGATGGCATTGTTACATAAAGCAGATGTTTTGAAATGCAATGTATACCCCGTTATCCTTACGCTTTTAATCAGAACGTGAACCTAATAATTATTTGCACTGTGAAGCATCTGGATAGATGAGGGAAGGAACATACATACTATAATGGGTCAAACAGTTTATTTTTAAAAGCCCACTGAAGACCCCTCTGTAGTTTCAGAGTCTAGGGCTGCTAAAGATAGGGCACTACAAGAGTGAGCACCAACAGTGCTTATTTTCACCCTTTCCTACTGGAATTGTGTTTGCCTGAAACAACACAGAGCACAGGTGGTCAGTTTTCAAATGGCTTCGTAAAATACGATTGTGTAGCTTCCATTAATACAAAATGTGATCAAAGGTTAAGCCTTGTGCTACCTTCTTCACCAAATCCTAGCCAACAACAAGATGGTCGCACCTATACAATTTGCAACAATGTACTTTCCAGTCTCCACATGGACCCTTTTCTTTCAAGCTGACACTTTGAACCTCTACGGTTATGTAAAAACAGACTACAGAATAATAGGACTAACTCTCAATATTTATTTTTAGAATAAAGCACACACAACAGCAGCTACAGTTCAAAAGATGAAAAGCGAGGCACAGCCAGCTGATTACACAAAATGATTTCATTGACTTAGAAATCTTCTTTCTTCCTTACCTGACTCACTGTTCCAATCTTCGTCCTGAACCACAGTGGATTTAACTGGCGGATATCAAAGCCATCGATGGTGATAGTACCTTAAATTAAGAAACACTGAAGTCAAGTGTGTTCGACAAGTACTGAAAAGAGGCAGAAAGAACAGCTGAGAACGACCCCTGGGGAATCACAAACTGGTGGATCAGAGGTGCAAGGCTGTGCAGGCACGGTAACCATACAACCCAGAGGGAAGCGCGGTGCATCGGCGGAATAGTCACACCAGGACCCCGAGCACAGGAGCCCCGACTGTTTATAAGGTGGATCCGAGATGCAAAGCGTCATGAATGAGAGCAACACACAAAGATACCTGAGACAGGATCATACAGCCGCAGCAGAAGGGATACAATAGTCGATTTCCCGGTACCGCTCGGGCCAACCAGAGCCATAACAGAGCCAGCTGGAATGGAAAGGCTAAAATCTTTGAAAATGGATGTTTCTGGACGTGTTGGGTACGCAAACTCGACGTCCTTGAACTCCAAAGCACCTCTGAAAGTGTCTTTGCTTAATATGATTCCCTCTGCATGACAAAGAACAAAATACAGAAACGTGAACAGAAATAAAAATCAGCTCAGCCCTCCTAGAACTTGATTTACAGACCCCCGGCAGAAATCTCTGTCTCCATGTTAAATCTAGGTATAGCTGCAAGCCACAGCTCAGGACCACAGGGGGTCTATTTCAGGCATGGCTGAATCAGTGTGGTACACCACTCGTTCCTGAATGCAATTTCAGGTCGCTCACTAGCAGTGAACCTCTAGGCTATCTACAGCAAGAGGGAGAATGTGCACCTTGCTACCAAATAACGATGTTCACTTCTACTATAATTATCTGAATTTTAAAATGTATTATAAACAATTTAAGTTTTGTCGATTGGGAGCAATGAAATAAAATGGTATTGTTGAAGGCCAAAGTCCCGTTGCCATAGAACAGATGCAAAAAGACAAACATTGCAAATCACTTACTGCCCTTTCACCGAGCCACAAAAGCTACTTGAAACACCCTCCCCTCTGGCCAGGAGCAGTTCCTTCTCTGCCAGCTGTTCACTGCGTAGCTTTTAAGCAAATGCTGTCACTGAAATAAAGCCACTGCAAGGTTTGTTGCATTAATGGCCATTTTTTAGATTTTTTTTTTTTTTTGTTACAGTGGAAAGTATATTTAATAAATTCAGAACAGCAGTATATTCAAAGACCGATCAGAGGAACATCTCTTCGACAACAGTTCACTGAAACTAAAATTTCAGTTTGTGAAACACCGCAACAAACCACCATGAATGAACAATTGCCAAAGTTAAATGAAACCAGCTTCTTTCTGGAGCGCAGCATTTGATTTAAGCAATTATCTTAAAAGACTATCAGTACTAGAAAAAAGCTTATAAACAGGTAAGACCAAGAAATAGTTTCTTCAAGCCCTGTTCAATCCCAGCCACCCGCACCTGTACAAAGCAAACTAACTGGACAGTGGTGCAGCACTCCCAAGGGACAGAGTCTCACTGACAAAGTTCCTACCAGTTTGGGGAAAACAGGCAGCACCAGAGCAACCCCGAGCAGTGCTTGTTCGTGCTAAAGACATGCAACTCAAAACCCTCAGTTCTTCCCCGACACAGCCCAGGAGTAAGCCCCAAGTAGCCACGGCACATGGTAGCACGTGCCCTTGTTCGGTTAAACAGTAACTGTGGATAGGAAACACAGACACCTATCAGCAGCAATCCAGATTTCACTAGTCCTGCTCTTCCTAGAGCAAATAATTTATTTTGCTTTTCTTTTTGCCAGATTCCCTCCTCTCCTCCAGGCTTTCAGTTTAATGACAGTAGCATAGAGACAGCAAAGGCAAAAGCACACAATTTCAGGCTCCTTCCTTGACTTTAATCCATGGACGCACCCGTAACTTGGTTGTTAGGTAAAAGCACAACGGTCTGTAAACCTCCTTTTGGGAAAAGAAATGTATTTGCTAAATTCTGTGCTAGCAGCATAATCCTTACTATTATCAAAGTAAAAAGTAATCGCTTATCTTTATTCTCAGTGCCAGTTACTGCACAGCCCATTCCATGGCTTGAAACACTGCGATCTACTGCAATACAGGAAGTCTGGTACCACAAGTCGTTCCTCTATATATTACTGTAAAAATATTTAAAAGCTATACACAGGATTGTACTTGTTTCAATTCTAGATAAAGGAAAAATAGACATTATAATTTGTTCCTGAGATATCTGTTGTCACCAACAACAGCTGAAATTCCGTGAAAATAAAACCTAAGTAGCCAAGAGAGTAGATGTTTTAGGTGGGTTTGGACAGTAGAGAAATAGTCTCTTGGTTTTATTGTTTGGTGAGCCAGAAATCAACTGTAATTTTTTTTTGAGACATAGGTTTATATCCTTTCCTATGTATTTAGTTTATACTGAAAGGAAACTTAAAAGAAGCTTTCTGTAAGCCTATGCTACACGGATGTCTGAAACTTTGTCTGATTTATGTTCAGTCTATAAAACATGGATTGTTTTCTGGATGTCACTACTACTGTAACTGAACAATTCAATACCTTCAGTGGGGAAGACAACTCCTGCCCCAGCACGACTGCTTACTCTGCGCTGTGGCCACTATAAAGATGAAGGCCACTGAAATAACACAGATGAAAAAAAGAAAAAAAAAAATCACATCCAAATGATGATGAAATCAACAGCTGCACTAGGTCTATGAAGGGCACAGCAAACTGCAGCGTGGCACTGGATAGTCAGTCGGGCATGGCAGGAAGGTTAAGCCAGCTTCACTGCTGAAGACAAGAGCGTGCAGGTATCCCTTCATTAGCCAGTCGGTGGTTACCTTTTGGACAAATGGCTGCTATTCTCAGTCTGCCTCCGTCCACTGGAGACAATATTGTTACTTGTCAATGGCTATGGAAAGTCTATGCACACTGACAAGCATCCTACAGGCAGGCTTGCAGCTGTGCAGAGACATGAGGCAGGGGCCAGGCTGTGACTTGGTGTCCATCAGATTAAGAACTCAGCCCACGGAGACAAAAGCAGAACAGAAATTTGCAGCACACCATTTCAAAAGAAACCCTCTGTATCAACGAACTCAAAAGATACAACTCTATTCCCTGAAGCCAGAGCTCACTCAAAAAACCTGTTAGTCCTGTTGGATGTTCTTTTCTGACTCTTCCTCTTACAGCAGCCCTTAAAGAGTTTCCAAATTAAAGGACCATACAAAACCCAGAGGGAAACTACAGTGTCGACAGCTCACCTGGACACCACTATATTGCATTTCTTAACAACATACAGAGCTTGTGAAAACTCATGTATGACTTTTGCTTAGTGGGACACAGCTGATTGAATAAAACAGCAATTCACACAGGAAGTGTCTTCTACAGGCAGCTCATTGAACTGCTTTGATGGAGACGGGCAAATTCTGTTTATACAAAATATACTTGATACTGGAGGGCATTGTCTAGCTGCCAAACAATAAAGCTGTAAATAAGGTGTTGTTGGCAATATATTTTTATTTACTATATTTAAATTTTATTAAATATTATGAATTAACTAAAGGAAAAAAAAATCACCAGATTTTCAGCTTCCAAAACGTCTGATTAAAGGAAATCTGCATCATCTGATTCGTAGTTTGGAAAAGGCAGAACAATTACCACTGTATCTAGTTTCTTTCAAAAGAATGTAAGATGGTACTACCTTTAAGTATTCCGCATCTCTTTCTGAAGTACTGGTGACAAATATGATTAAAAACAACCTATGAACAATAACAGACCAAGGACCCACCGTTAAAAGGCAGCTGGGGCTTCCTTTCCATAAGTTCCCACAGACGTCCACCGGCACCTAGTCCTTTCATTAGTTCGGAATAAAAGGAACTTAGACCTAAACAAAAAGCAGACCAGTGTTATGGATCTATATGAAATGGAAGACATAGGAGACGTTAAATTTGCACTACACTTATCATCACCAGCATTGAAGAATCAGACGTGTAGGCGATCTTTTACTCCAACACACGACCAGATGTGTTGATTTAAATCCTGTCTAGTCTCACTTCAGAGCTACCAATAACCCTTACTGACCATTCTTATTTATATCCGTAAAAAAAAATCATTCTGAAGGAAAAAAAATAGAAAAAATTAATACACGTAAGCTTGCGTATACTCAAAAGCAAAGCAATTCCTTCTCATTCATCTGTCAGGAAGAATAGCAGCCAACTTTAGAGAAATAGCCTTGCATACAACCAGCTACATTTTCAAAATCATTCAGCAGAACGGAGCACTCTGCACGCCCTTCTTTGTCAGAGAGGGTTCTACTACTGTAGGAGAGCCTGGCTGAGTCAGCCACAGGGGAATGAGGGCACAAAACCTAAGGCTGAGCTGAGGCTGGAGAAGCTATGTGGAAAAAGGACAATATAAAGAAATATGTCTCCCAAGTCAATGTGCTTCAAACATTACTGGAGAAAGCAAAAGCTAAGGACAAGGCTTGCACATAGTACTGGGTCCCAGCTCTCAGGAGCTGTGTGAATCATCTTGGAGCTGGTGTGGCTGAAGGGCTTTCCAGCTGAAATAATCACAGAAACCAAAACCAGAGTAAGACATAAATAGAAAACATCTTATTTCTTCATTTTTTTGTGTGTGTTTCTAAATAGAGTGGCCAATTTCAAAATCTCTGAATTCCAACAGGATAAACATACAGAATGCGCCACTTCCACCTTAAAAAGCCTATAGAGTTCAGAGTGATTTCAGGAGGGCAGAAAACCCAAGGTATATTAAAATAGGTTTACTGTTTTATTCTTGCAGAGCAACAAGCCCAGCACAAGGTCAAGAGTCTGTAAGCACAGACAGGGCATTTCATCATGCTGCTGCCGAGGAGGATCTGCATGCCTGCACCACAAGGCACGAGCCACCGTGAGAAGCTGTCTGCTTGGAAAACAAGAGCCCAAACATCTACATTCTAGAGCAGGACGCAGGGGAGAAGGCATAAGCCTCACAGAGCCTTGAAACTGAGACATGAGGTGTGCAAATTCACAACCTCTCATAAAAAAACATTATATAACACGGACAGCAAACTCTAATTAGAAAATGTTTTTAAATTTTCATAACCTGTCTTCGGTATTTGGTAGAAAACACAGTAAACCGTTACAACAAAAAGAGGCAATGTCCCAAACTACGCAGTGAACTTCACAGTTCATCGCACGAACTCCTGTGCGTACTGACGACGGCACACGCCGAGCAGATTTGGCACTGAAGATCTGTAAGCTTTGGAGGCGCTGAGGCAGGCAGGCCCCTTGCGACAAGACACCTTTACCTCAGAGTCCCCATGAGAATGAGCTCTGTGCAGATCTATATTCTTCGGCTATCTTAAGTAGAATTTAAAAAGATGTTTTTATCACAAATAAAAGTTAATTCAATGACATTTTGTCAGTGTTTCTAACCTTATTTTTCATTTATTTAACATTAATTTGTCCCGTGTTTTCAAAGTGCCACGTTACCTGTCTGTTGACCAAACCTGAATGATTTAAGCAGAGGAGAAAGGATTTTGGCAGTTGGAGTGGGTGCGACTGGAATTTTGATATTCAAGGAAGCAGGTTTTGTGAATTTTGCCCTTAGGCACATCTTTGTGCTTCCCACGATATCCCATGAGGCGTACTCTCAGAAAAGAAGAGTATAG
The DNA here is from genome assembly GCF_030867145.1 of Opisthocomus hoazin. Classification (NCBI taxonomy): domain Eukaryota; kingdom Metazoa; phylum Chordata; class Aves; order Opisthocomiformes; family Opisthocomidae; genus Opisthocomus; species Opisthocomus hoazin. Next base: position 5,810,880 of record NC_134415.1, on the reverse strand, counting down.
ATGAGCTGCGCTGCCCTGCCCATCTATCAGAAGCAACAGACTGACTCTAAAGAACTTCCAATCAGCTGTCAAACTTCAAAGTACCTTATCTTCATTTCTGCCTGTATGCAGCAGCGAAGACTGCTCTGCCAAAAAGACAAAACAGTTTGTTTCTGGGCCAGTAGATTACAGAGTCTGAGCTTCAAGGAGTCGTCAGTCAGCAAGGAAAAACAAAAGGTTAGCACCAGAGTGTAGTGTTCTGCTGGCACTCTGTTCACTCTTCCAGCTCAAGACACTCGATACTGAATTACAGCTAAATTCTACATGCCTTTCTAAATAGAGTATGTTTAACACAGACCCATGTATTTTTCAAAAAATATAATACCATTATTTCTTACACAATATACCAAGTATCTTAATTCAGACCTGAAAAAAATGGAAGTAAAATGTATCTGTCACATACACACACTGAAAAAATAACCTCTGGTATTCCTTTGGGAAAATGAAAGGCTTATATTAAGCTATAAATTACTATTTTCATTAAATCTTTAGAAAAAACTTATGTATGATTTCTTGGGAAGATCATATGGAAGAGACTTTTTAAAAAATCCAGATCTTCTAAGAGATTCTTCCCTCCCGCCCCCATACTGACTGTAATGCTTTGAAGTGAAGAAAATCTAATTTCTCATTCCATACCTCCAATGCTTATTCCAACCCAGAAAGCATACATTAGGAAAGATGAGAGTTCACCAACTGTCATGTAGGCACTGCCCATTAGTAGTCCTCCTTTGTATAAGACTGAGAGGACAATTAAGTTTCCAGTAAGGCCAGTCTAGGAAAAAGAAAAAGAGGAAAAGGCAGATTTTGTCACATACATCTTAAATTTCATCCTCTAAAATGCTGTTTCAGAATATTCCTTCTAACAAAAGAATTCCCATACTATGGGGGTCTAGATTTTGAGAGGACCGAGTTAAATTTGCACAAAAAACAATTCTAAAGCAAACCAAGCCAACAGCCAGCCAGACATCCAGCACCACTGCACTGTGCTATCCAACAAGTGTTCAAAAAGCAAGAAACTCTTTTTTATTCTTATTTTACCTCATTCCCCAAGACAGAGAGGAACACCAAACATTACTCTCAGCCATCACTAATGGAGAAGAGTTGATAGTCTGCAGTTCTGTTGAAGCTTTAGAATACTATTAAGCAAACTGACGGCAAGCTGTTATGGAATCATGCAGACCTCCTCTCCCCAGCTTCCTCTGCATTGACGCTTCTCTCATCAGGAAGCCAAACTGTAAGAAGCTAAGGGGGGGGGGAGGGAAGTTTTCCACCGGTTTAGTTCCCTGAACAGGAGCTATGGGCTCAGATAAATAGTACCAGCCTACGGGGCGTGGGGCAGAAATGAAGACTTAAACCGGCTTTATCGTACCACTGCATCTTGTGGTGCAGTTTCACAGCAACTCAGACCAATTTCAGCCCAGTCTTCCCACAGTTTCATGCAGGTCCAATTTACACTCAGATAATTTATTTGCAGATTTATAAGTATCCTCATGAATTTTAAAACAATTGACACTTGGCATAACACGGTCGGTTTACTTTCACCAAAATACACTTACTGCTCCAAAGAAGCCTGCCCGAGCTAGCGCCTCCTTTTTCGCCAGCTGTAGCACATAATCGACTTTATTTGTGTATTTCGCCATTTCCGCCACTTCTTGCCCAAAAGCTCGAACTGTTCTTATGTTTCCAATACGCTCTTCAGCTAACTACATTAAAGCAAAGAACAAAACAAATACACACACACAGTCTGGAATGTTGATATTACACATTTGAAAGTTAAATCAGTATCACTACACTAATCTCCAAACACATTCCTTTGGATACCACTGGAAAATTTCTCATGCCCTCTTCCCCCCTGTTTTAAAAATTCTATTAAACTAAAAGTAAACTGCACCCCAAGGCAGTTTCAAAAGAACTTCAAGGTTGCCTTAAGTGTTAGCAGAGAAAAAAAAAAAAAAAGTAGGGTTAAAAAAGACCTTAATTTGACGTGAACAACACATATAAGAAAATTACTATTCAGAATAGCTTGCAATAACAATGTGGGAAGGGAAAAAATAAAGAATATTCTATTCAACACTAAACCATGCAAGAAAGCCTGCAGTTATTTCCTGAAACAATTCCACTCATTTGATCAAAGCAAGGCTGTGGATTAATCATGCTCAACTACTAAATGTCCCATTTCAACTCAGTATTTTAACTTCTGAACAGCAAAGTGTTAATTCTAAAATGACCTCAATTGTGACGAATTAGAATTAAGTTGTTAACAGACATTGTGATGATCTTACAAAGACCAAGGCCCCCTTTTGTGAGTAAAAATATGATACAAAAATGTAATTCTCCTTCTTCCATCCCCCACTCAACCTGAAAATTTGAATGGAACACTAAAACCGCTTATTCACGTGAAGCCCCACACCTGGTTTGGAGAGGCACGAGCTTCCCTTCAGCACAGGGTAAGCAAGATAAACAGAAGCAGGCTAATCTTCCTTCTGCACAGTCAATTTGCAGCAGTCTGATGTAGGACAGCCCAAGTTTAAAACGGATGACAACTGCGGCTATTTTAACTAGGTGTTCTCTAATTATATTTCTGTGCATTTTAATGATGTTTCCCCACCCTCAGCCTGTGAGAAAAAGGTCACTACCACTCCTCTGACAGTGCTTTGCAGTATCTCAGTGCAGTCAGCAAGCACAATGCAGGCCCCTCTACAAGAGCCTCTTTTAGAAACAACAGCTTCCCCTGCTTTCCTCCCAAATACCTCGGTATGCGCTGAGACGCCCAGAAAAGTTTAAAAAATGTCAAGCCTCATAAACATTAAAGAGCTGACAATAAAGTCAAACATCAAAGATCCATTCCAGAGAAGGACTCGCTGATATTTTTATGCTCTCACACAGCTAAAGCTTAACCTCCTTATCCTTTCCTACATTTCCAAATTCTCCAGGCCTGGTACCTCCAAATTATGTTGTTATGGACACCTGTTGACAAAGCAAGGTTGTTATTGAGATCTATGATCTATGATCTGTTACTGATATCTACCTTTCATACTGTTCAGATGCAAACCTACAGGCTCAGCATGGCTTTGGGCAACGAACAGTACAATTACCTTTATTATCAGTACAATTATGGGTGGGTGTCAAGACTACGGGGCCAGACTCTTTTCAGTGGTGCCCAGCGACAGGACAAGGGGCAATGGGCACAAACCGAAGCAGAGGAAGTTCCAGCTGAACATGAGGAAGAACTTCTTCCCTCTGAGGGTGACGGAGCCCTGGAAGAGGCTACCCAGGGAGGCTATGGAGTCTCCTTCTCTGGAGATACTCAAGACCCGCCTGGACAAGGTCCTGTGCAGCCTGCTCTGGGTGACCCTGCTTTGGCAGGGGGTTGGACTGGGTGACCCATAGAGGTCCCTTCCAACCCCAAACATTCTGTGATTCTGTGATCTTCAGAAGATCTGAACTTCACAGATATTAACGTAAAAAGCACATTTGAAGCTAACTAGAAAGCCATCTGTTAAAAGATTACCTGTGTCGCTTCCGCAAGAGAATCTTGGGTCATTTTAGTCAGTTTTCGCAAGTATCTTCCATAAATCACAGCCAGGACAGCCAAGGGTGGCACAACGCTCAGAACAAATGCAGCCAGGCTAGGAGACACAAAAAACTAGAAGAAAGAGGTACGTGTCAGGCGTTAGCGTTCAGATTAACAATAACCCACTGAAGTGAAGAGTACTGAAGGGCAACTTTCCTCCCTAGAGTTTTCTAGAACTAGTAGGATTGTCGTTTAGTGCTGCCACATTTTCATTTGTCATGTTTTATCTCTTCGAGGCAAAATACCCGTTCCTCCACAGCATTTGGGGAACGCATCCCACGGTGAGAACAAAGGCTTATAAGCAAAGGGGTCTGGATTTCATTTCTAGCTTTCTCACTGGTTCGGTGTGTGCCCTTAGCCCAGTATCTTCACCTGCCAGTAAAACAGGCCTACCAGGAAATCTCTGGGGGATGCTGAAAGACATAAGCTATTACATAGATTCTGAAGTGCTTTCACAACTTCTAAATAGATGGTGTAATACAGAAAGTTGGAATAGAGAAATACCATGCGCTGCTTCTGGGTAACTGAGGAACAGATCGAGTCACCAGTGCTCCCTAGCATCCACAAATGCTCATGACCTGGAATAATGGATTTACTGTACTGTTGCAAAACCTTACTATTCGTAACAATCATCATCAAAGCTCCTGAATAGGTTATTTTCATAAGATTCATTGAAATTAGATCTAATGTATTTTCATTTCATCTTGATTTCTGTACCGAGAACAGAAAAAGCTACAGAAAAATAAAAAGCTGACTTGACAGGCTTTACAATTATTTCTTAATAATCTCTTCTTTCTCAGCAAGCTTCTATAGTCCACCTTTTAACACTGCATAATGGCAGCATTTTTGAGCAGAATGCCTTATATAAAGTTATTCCAGTTAATCTGTGGTAAGATAAAACCTTAGACTCTATTTGCTTAGATAAACACAAAAAGCTACAATTCTCATCAGTGACAAAGTATTAAAGCTTTAAAGCTTCGTAGTGGAAACTCTTTAACGCTTTCTAGTAAAATCAATCTTGGAAGTTTATTTTTATGCAGAGACCTTTTGTTATCTGTTTTTAACTCCAGGTAGACTGCAGAAATTATCACACTTTCATTTAATATAATTGCCACTAATGTATCTTTTTTCAGATAAGCATAAAAAAAATTAATGCCACAAAAAATATCAAGGAAAGTCAGATTTTCATATAAACCAACTGAGCACCAAGGAATATTAACTGATGCGCTGCACTGAAGCCTTCATTAATACTCTTTTTACCTAAATATATTCTCTGCTGACAGACTGAAGCAGAAACACTAACAGTTCTTGTAAAAATCCTCCGCAGTAATTTGATGTTCGGTGCTGCCTTTGCTCACCCAGGCCCTAACCACCACCAACCAACTTTAATGACTTTTACATCAGGCCCTTCACACCCTGTTTCCCCTACAACCGTGGGGATGTTATCTCTGATTTTAATATCTTCAGTAAGAACAGAGTCAGGCTATTTGCCTACTATACTTTGCTTGATAAATTCAGGCAGCAGTTCATTTCAAGCCCTCATTCTGCATACTTTGGCTTTTGAGTAAACATCGAGTGGCTACAGGCACATCATCTATTGCACTGCAGCACATCGATAACCAGTGAAATACCCTTGTGTCCAAGAGCACACGACCGTTTCTGGACTGAACCACATTCACACATTACCTAACAGAACTGAAACAAACTTCAAACTACAAGAGGGGAAGAGATCGCCGTACCATCATTCCAACTCCCACCGACGCCTGTGCTCCCGCCCGGAGCCCATCTGAAAGGTTTTCGGTCACTGAACGGCCCAAGAGGGCTGTATCCGAAGATAAGCGGTTTATCAGCTCTCCTGTTCTGGTCTTGTCAAAGAAAGCAGTTTCTTGCTTCAGAATAGAAGAGAACATGGTCATTCTCAAACGTTTCACAATTCTTTGTCCTGTCAGAAACAGACATCAGTCAAGCATGGCACACAAGACTTTACACAGACACCAACAATATAAAAATCGCAGGATTACACAGCACTGAACAAGTCACATTAGAGAGTTTTAATATACCAGAAGAGAGTGAGCTTTAAGACGTCACGTAACAGTAAATAAAAATGAACAATTATTCCAGTATACTCATCTTTGCACTATTAGTTTACCTTTGCTCTGGTAAAAAAAAAAAAAATAAAAGCTACTGATTCCAAGAGGATCTCTCAGCCAGTGCCAAGAATTTATTTCCCATCATTAGATATCCTGACTCCGTGAAAAAATGTGACTCAGTACCACTTTTTTGCTTCTCTTTTTACCTGCAGTCTGCATGAGGTAGACACGAGTAGCATTAGCAGCAGCACCACATAGAAAGATTCCACTCAGCAAGGCACACAGGCTGGTCAGGCTGTCAGTGAAGTCTTCACTGGGATTTGTATAAATAACGTCAATAACTTTCCCCAAAAAGAAAGGGGCTGACATGGTAACGACACTGGAAACTGTCAGAAAGCCAACAGCAGCTGCAAATCAACAAGGAAAAGGAAAGGAAAATTATTCTGGATTTGGAAGCTCATTAATAGTACACATGAAATTATTTTTCACTTGAAATGGAACGAAGCTTTCCAGTGCCAGTATTAAATTATCAGCATTCTTTTAGGCCCAGTTCTGAACTGGGTATGTTAAGTCACTGTATAAATTAACTCAGACAAGACACATTTTAAGATCCTGAAAGCCTCTGTAGACAATCACAGCCCTGGAATCGCTTTTCTCGTCTAACCTTCCACACCACCATCCAACAAGATTAACTTTTCCCAGATGTCACCTTTAGAGAGCATTAACAGTTACCACATCTTCCACATCTTACACAGAATCCTTCAGCTCCTGTTTGGTTTGGGTTTTATTATTAATGTTTGTTACTGTATTAAAGCTTCCAATTGTCTATTTCTCAATAGCAACAGACTGAAGTAAAGATCTGATCTGAGAACGGTCTAAAACATGCAAATTTATTGGGGGGGGGAAAAAGTGACAAAAAGGAATGGGATTTACTTTTGACTGGCAAAATTTATAGATATTTGTTTGGTTTACTCTTTACTATCATTGGTCTAAAATAAAAATAGCACAAGTTTGAATTAGAAATACATTCGCTGATGAGCAGAGCTCTTGAATTCCTGTTGCAAGATCACCCATGGAACAATCTCTGTAGCTGTTTGAAGCTGTATCACAGAGTATGAATGTTGCACTGGACCAAGACTTAGCCTTTTGAACTTTCATCTGCAAAGAAATTTCTTGAGCCAAGAACACAGCTCGACTCTGAAAAGGCAAGCCAACCTTCGCAGGCTGAGAGCTAGGAAAAAACCTATCTTAATTGAAAACTGAACAAACTTGATATGAAAACCACTGAACCACAACAAACAATGCCTTCTATACGGCATCATTTTCCAGCAGCCACTTAAAGCAACCACTCACAGGATTGCTACAAAACTACTAGCAGATAATGCCTTTAAAAGAACAAGGACACGGTACTGAAAACCCTGAAGTTGCCCGAGTTTTCGTTCCATCCGCTGAGCTTCTCGCCCCACTTCCATGACGAAGACAGCAGAGAGCCTCCCAGCAGCCCACTGCTGTAAGCAGTATTTCTAACATCTGTCACAGACGGTTTGATGCCTCTCACCACCTCCACACACGCGTGGAAAGCTTTGTTTCAGTTTTTACTTGAAGTGTAAATACAGCTGTGCATTTCCGATGAAGAATTCAACGTACAAAAAACGCACACCTGCCACCAGCTGAAGCGAAGTGCAGCCTGCTCTGGGTGACCCTGCTTCGGCAGGGGGTTGGACTGGGTGACCCACAGAGGTCCCTTCCAACCCCGACCATTCTGGGATTCTGTGAACACTTCCCCACGCCCTCACTGCAGCGCCCCAGAGCAGTCCCGGGAGAGCTCCCGCGCCGCCCAGACAAGCTCTGTCCTTCCCATTTCATCCAGCCTGCCCTTCTTACTCAAGATTCGTTTGCGGTCTTTCCGTGGTGTCACACTCAGGCCAGCAAGCACGAAAGGTAAAAGACTGGTACATTTGACTTGAAACTACAGAAATTATAAGAAGTCAGGGTAGAAAGGGAAAGACATCCTGCTGCAAACTTACATGCTCCATGCCACGGACACATCTCATCAACATATTATTTACTAGCTTAAACTTCCTAAGGACGAGTGACATTATTAACAGGCTGGCTGCACTGGTACATTCAAGCTGTGAAGCAGCAGGGAAAAGCCCAACAGAAGCCAGGTCATCTCCTGTCAGGAAGAGCTGGTCTGTAAGGCAGCTTGAGACGGTCGAAAGCATTGCTGGTGAGCACAGTGCTGCGTGGCAGCTGGGTCTCCACCAGTCCAGACAATTTATCAGTTATGGATGGAACTGGACATCTGAACTGCATATATAAACTGTCACTGGGGGAAAAGGACCGTACGGCTAAAAATCCCGCATGTCTCTGCCCAGTGGTACAGCCTTCCTGGCTTGGATTTACCTTCAGCTCTTCTTCATCCAGACTAGCATGGGTTTCACTGGAAGAACTTCCAACAGCCTGAACTAAAAGCAAATACCAGGACATAAAACAAACTGAAGACTACAAAACTACTAAACATTAGACAAAGTGTCAATAATATATGGGAACAATGCAGTTCTGAAGATGAAAGCTTATATAATCCAGATGTCACTTTTCATTTTTCCCTTAAGCAATACACCTGTTTTAAGGGGAAAAACAAAGTGACATCTGGATTTAAAGCAATATACCTGTCTTTATTAATTTAATCACAAATCACATGCAAAATAAGGTTCCCTAATTGAAACTCTCACTTTAATTATACCAGCAGAACAACTGGAAAATAGCACAGATGCCAAACTGTTGCTCTGTTTTTGTTTTAAACTGAAGAAATAGGAATTGGCAAACACTCCTCCTATCTCCTCATTCAAAGCAGAGCTGCCATTGCGATAACTGGCTAAAGGGAGGAGCACGAGGTGCTCAGCAACCAGATACGAAGACGCTTCAGTGAGGCTGAAGGTTGTTACTGACAGAAAAAAGGTCAGAGTAAACTGTACAGTACTCGTTTCACATAGCTTACTCTGTTACCCAGAAAATTCTGTCAAACAAGAGTGTATTTTGGAAGCTTTGTTTTTCAGAGTAAATCTGTTTTGTAGGCTATGAGATGAAAATAAAGAAAATAGGAGGCAGACCAATGGAACTCATAAAACCAGGGCTCTGTCGAAGGGGGAACAGAAGCAAAGGAAGGTAAGCTGGCTCCAGCAGCAGCTGAGCAGTCCTCCTGGAAACGTTAGGCGAACATTTTGCTTGCCTGCTTGCACGTAAATCCAGATCGCCGCACAGACGAAGCGATGCCTTTATCACTGTTAAAATCAACGTGCTCTCTGTTAAGGCTAAGGTGGGCTTCCTTCTTGACAGCAGGTCTGCAGCTTCATTTCACGGTAGATGTATTCAGAGGCAAGGAACTGGTCACCAACTGATAAACCAGGATGTTTACAAGCTGTAACTAGGCAGAGCTATCAGAAACCTCTCTTCAGAACAGGGACTACATGACTCCAAAGAGTCACAAACCAATTTGCTACATGCAAGACCACCACCAAGAGAGTGAAAGTTTCTAACTTTGCTGGTTCTTACCAGAGCATCCTCCTCACCCAGCACAGTATGTGGAAGTGTACAAAGCCAAAAAACTGCTTGCAAGCCTGTTGGGGGAAGGGCTGTTTTAAACATGAATACATAAAGATTTGACCTCAGATGAATTAAGATCATTCAAGCCAATCAGGGACGAAGGACAGAAAAATGAGGTAACGATGATGTTCAGCAGTGCACGGTAACACAGCAACAGAACACAGTACCTAGCTTTTACTATTCAGTAAGGTTATGAATGTTACCTCCCAGAATCTTTTCCGTATTTTACCGGTTTCATTTAAAGATCAGGACTGGCAGGTCAGAAAGCAAGCTCTGGATTTGTGAGAAGTACGCTTTACCAGTAACGAAGAATATCTGTCCTTTATCAGCCATCTGTGCAGTTTTATTCTAATACACAGTAACTGTTTTGCCTTAACACTGAGTTTCCACAAGAGTATTTGATGAATAAAGTCTACAGCATTCTGTCACGTGTATGCACAGGGATCGGGCTCTTCAGTTGTTCTTTTATGGGAGAACTATGCACTGGTTAATTTTGTATTTATTGGGTAGGTAAAGTCCATTTCTGTTTGCTGAACCCTGTCCCACAAGGAATTTGTTTTGGATTAATATAGGGAGGTCGAAGGACTGGCATCAACCCTGCGAAAAGTCAGTTCTGCAAATACTTATTTCAACACAGAATCTTCTTCCAGAGTACACTGTAAGCACTTAAGGATCTTCTGTATAACTGTAGGTTAGGTATGACTGGTGTGATTTTCTTTCTGTGTTAAAGAAAATTCATATATGCTATCTGGTCTGCACCTATTATTATGCAAGAAGAACCTTTTAGAATCATCCTCTGTACATTATTGAGAACAACTGAAACACTGTACTCAGAAAAAAACACAGCTCGTGTCTGACAGCGCAGTTCTATACTGCACTCCCGGCGCATCCTGGAAAGCTGCTGGCTTTGTGAGTGGAGTTGTCCCGCCTGATTGCAGGTATTGTCAATCTACCGAAGCTTGCAAGTTACTATTTCCAGCGATGATCATAGTTTTTAGAAAACGTTTACGGGAGTATGCTATAGACAGCTTGATGTGGTTATTGAATCTGTGGTGTTTGTGCTTAAAAAAAATAACAAAGGAAAAGGAAAAAGAGCAATTCAGGTTTTCAACTGGCAAAGACTGTTTTCTTTGGTACAATAACAACACAGTTGCACAACTTACTGCAAATATCTTCAAGACAGCTCATGAAATGGCTGTCATACTGTGGGTCATCTGACTGACCAGGATTATACAACTGTTGGGAGAAATTAACAGTTGCAGACAACTGCTGTGGGACAGAACCAAACAAGAGAGACAGAAAATACCTTTGAGATCGTATCTCAAGAACAAGATGGGTGTCCAGGGTCTGGAGGGCACAGCATGGGAACGAGCCCCAGTGTATCGGCTGGTGGCATCCCTCGTGCTCAGAACATTTACACGACACAACTTGCAGAAGTCGTCTCTCACCTTGAAGAACACCTGCTCTTTGAGTCATGAGGTGTTCAGGATTGACAGAAATCACCCTTGGTAGCTCCTCAGTGAGGATCCTATGATCAAACAGGATAGACCTGCCAGGAGTCCTTTGCTATGGAGCAAACCAAAGATCGAGCAGCCTTTGCAGAGTAGGCTACAGAGGGTTTGTCGGAAGAGCTTTCAGAGAAGATATTCAACAACAGAAGTGTCCTTCCAGGCACAGCGGTGATCTGAGGGAGCCCAAGAAAGGGAAGAGCAAATAGACTGTCACTTTGCACAGCAGAGGAGAAGGAAGGGGCAGCAAGACACGCAGCCTGACAGCAAAGACAGGGCCTCGACTCTGCAAGCAAGTATCTTCACTTTCTCTTAAGAAAGATGGTATCTCTATTTTACACCTTGTTATTATCAATACAATAGCTTGTCACAAAAATGCCTGTTTAAGAACCCACTTCTTTCTCACATTTTTTTTGCCATTGTGGAAAACATTTGGAGAACTCCTCACCCACACACAAAATTTAAAAGCAACTGGGGGGTAGGGGGAAGGGGAATGCTATCTTTTTTATTTCTAAAAGCTTACTATCCTATCAAAACCCATGATAAAAAGATGGCTCATACAGCCTGGCTAGAATCCTCTGAATGTTTGCAACTGCTTCCCTGGACTACTATTTCAGGACAATGCACCGGTCTGTAGTTCAGATAGAGCAGAAGTATAGAGCTTACTCAGAAAAGTAGGAAAATACCAGTAATTTCTGTATTTTATCACAACATGTTAAAATAGCATAAACCATTAATTATGCACTCATAGAGTTTAGTTGGATACATTTAAAAAACAGAATCCCTTTCAAAGACAAAGTATTTTAAAATTTCTGTTCTATTTTCTCATGATACTGATTTTCCTCAGCCATAAAAATCAGCCAAGTTTCTGATCACCAAATGCTGGAAAGCAATAAAATAACTCTAGGTTTGCAGGAGAGAGTACAGTTGTTTTTTTTTCTCCCATGCATTTAAAATTAAAGCATTTAACTTGTTCATACTTATCTTGTGTAGAAGACAGTCTTTATGTCAGACCAATTTGCCTATTATTCCTTCTGTCTTCACAATTTACACAAGCAGTGCAGCAAAAGCACCCCGCAGAGAAATTACACTATAGGCACCTAACTGATCACAGTGGTCTGCAGCTACCGTTTCTGCAATGTCTTACGTAAGTAGCTTCACTAACAGTCCACCGCCAATTTAAAATAAGGAACTGTCTCCAGCTAGCCACAGAAAAGCAAACTTATTGTGATAAAGCTACAAGGCTGCTTGGACTTTTTGTGAGTTTCATGCCAAACATTGACAAAAATCAGAAGAAAAACTGGGGAGGAGGCAGAATAAAAAACCCCCACAGAGTCTATTCAATTTCTACAAAAGGCACACTGCACATGAGAAAACAAACGGTATACACCATGCATATAGGAATTATGATTTTAAAACCACACGAATTGCCTTCAGAAAATTGAAGTTAAGCACAGTTGTTGAGTTGCTTTCAGATGAGCAGAACCACTTTACAGTACCTAAATACAGTAGCAAAAAACAGTGGCCACCTATGTGGACTTGAGAGGTGAACTCAAATTTTGGGCCAGGAATTTCCCAGCTACTGGGTGCCAGCACAGAAACAGCAAAATTTACAGGACTGGGGATCAATCCAGGTTCCAAAGGGAAGGGTCTTCTGGTGCCTGTAACCCCCACCACCCTGCTTCCACTACCTTCCTGCCCATTATGCACACTACAGAATTAATTCGACTCGCTGTCAAGGTTGGAATAGGTGCACAAAAACTGATTTTTCAGCGAGATGCCACTTGTCTGACTTCTAATTAATTTTTAAATGGAGAGAGGAAAAGCATACCCTTAACAGTGCATGGACTGCCTGCTGATGTTCAAACTCATGCTACAAAGCTTGGAAGAACAGAAGTTTCAAAATTAAACCATTTAAATGTTACTATAAACTAAATACATATGATCTGCCAGATTTAATTTCCTAAAATAACTGAAATTTTCAAAGATACTCCTTGGCATAAGACATGTCAGCTTGTACAAGTATAAATAACCGAAAGCAGGACCTTCTAGTAGCAATACTCACAGCTGATGTGTTCTACATTTCCATCTGCATCTTGTACAAAAAAGATTCAAGTTGCTCGCTACCTCAATCATCCCCAATCAAATGAATGATCAAAACAATTTCTGAACTACATTACAAAGAACGCACCTAAAAAATTCAGGCAGTCTTAGGTGCAAGGTTTTAATTTTTTTTAAATTGCCTTTCTTTAGGAATTGTATGTATGGGCATTTATTCCTTATTAGAAACTACAAAAGATAAATCTACAGCAATTCAGTATTTCTCGTTTAAGGACGAGAAAGTGCATCACCTGGCATAACTTCAAAGTACAGAAAAATCAGATTATGAACAAGGCAGTGCTCTTCTGATTTCACGGCAAATTTTAACCTACAGGAAAACAGCTATTACAAATTATGCCCAAAATTCTAAAATAAAACTCCCGAAATAACATTTCTTGCGCATCCCTAGAGAAGACCTGTGTACAAAACAAACCTCGCTCACTGCGCAGCAAGTGTTATGCAGGGAAAGGGCACGCTTTGCTCTCAGATTAAAAATTTCAGAGTTCCTTGTGCTCAGTTTACCACTCAATAGAACTATTGTTTCCTTCCAGTGCGGTTTGGGTAAAGCGCAACAGACAGATTCTCACAGGGAGAAACAAGCAGGCAGGAGGAAATAAAAGGGGTCATTTCGAAAAGGCATTGTTGTGGCCTCGCACACACAGCAGGATTTAATCATGTCAACAATGGCCCTGTCCTCTGCCCTGGGAACTGAATTTAACTGAAGACACGGGTTTACCTGACCTGACTGCAGAGGATCAGCCAAAAAATTCCAAAAATTACTTCTCTCCTTTGTTAAACCTGGGAGGTACTACAAAATTTACAAATTCCTAATTTCACTACACAAAACTGCGGCCACTAACAGAGTGAATTCCCACTGCAATATTTAGCCACCTTTTCACCACTTTAAACACAAACAACAAAATTTAACACACATGTCCCGATTAAAATGTATTCACAGCTCTGCCCAGCTCTAGAAGTAACTGGACATGAGACATGGAACATATTACGCTGCTCCTTTTGTGGGTTTTTTGGACAGTATAATATTTGGTACATTTATTTTCATTCCTAAGAGCCTCCGGAGGCTCAGAACCTCCTCCTGCAAGGACAGCATTGCAAGAAGGGCCGCGTGCCAGCATGCTGGAACTCCTGGCCAGAGCGCATCGCTTCTTCAGGAGCCAGCAGATGCTGACGAGGCGCTGCGTAAAACAAGATGTGACCGTCTCTTTCGGGGCCAGTCCCACCCGGAGCAGGTCACCTTCACCTCTGTACCTGCACCTCCTGATCCTAGTCTTGCGCAGCTTCCTCACAGATCATCATCCTCTGCTCCCGGGGGCCTCCACTGTCATCGCTGCACCTACTGCATCTTCTGTGACCGCGAATTGCAACGCACAACTGCAGCGAGCAGAGTATCACGACCTGTGCCACGTGGAATCACAGAAAAGGTATCTATCCCTTCACTCCACGCAGTAATGCCACACAGCTATGTTACCAACCACTGCTTATAGAAAATGCAACAGATCTGGAAGAGCTCAACTTTCTTGCAGAACAAAACTGCACCTGTAAAGCCTGTGAAGAGATCCCACAGCATTTGCTTACCATTCATATTATACGGACTTGAAGAGGAAATTAAATGTTTTACCCTAGGTTCTTTGTTTCATACAGTGAAACAGTTACCCCTCCTCTCTCTTTGAATGCGGGAAAAACAGATACCAGGTTTTTAAGGACTAGTTTCTCAGTACAAAGATGCAACAGGAACAAAATGCAACATATTTTAACGTATTTTAGATACAACGGGCAGATGTGATTTCCCTACAACCAGCTACAAGGCATTTTACCCATATTTGTTATGCCTGCACTCCATAATGACCCAAAGTATTTTCCTTGTTAGCTTTCCCATCCTCCCACTTAATTACAACTTAACCACAAAAGTTTTCCCTTAAGCAGGGTGTCAATAAAAAAGAAAAATTTTACATAAATTTACGCCTCTCCCAGAACCAAGACCAACAAAATGCTGAAAAACACTTACTACATTTGCCTATTTTTTCCATCCTCATGATTTGGTATTATCAAGTTGTTGTGTTTTGTGTTGGTTTTTTTTAAAATTTAATTCACTTTAATTCAGGCCATTCTGTTATCTCAAAAGACAAAATTGGATGTAGCTGATTTTTAATAACTGTGATAGTTGATTTACTTCACTAAAACCATCAGCAGACTGCATCGATTAAGGACACTTAGCCCTGTTTTAAAACACGATTACAAACAAGTATAATGTACACTGCCTGTGATAAACAAGCCGACAGCAAGTGCCCACGAAAGGGAACTAAATTAAGTTCTCAGACAGCAGCCTTTGGCTCCCAAAAGCTATCCTTAAAATAACTGATTTATGTTTTTCCCACTGAAACTGAAACAAAGAGCTTTGTTGTAAAATCAGCAGGTAATCTATCTGATCAGATACTCACTTCTTCACCAACATCTGAGTAGACTGCACGTTAGTTAGTGGCAATGGGCTTTTTACTTTTTAGTCCAGAAACCAATGAAGAAAAACAATCCTGAGCAAGAATAAAGCCTTACTGACGTTGTATCTTTTCCCCTCTCCATCCAGCCCTGTCTCATCAATTTTCCCCTGCTTTTATTCTGCACAACCAAGACAGTGGTATTAGCTGCATAAAACAGGTGTTCACAGCACAGAAATACTTCTTATAAAAATTCATTTGGATCCAAATTATTTTGGCTATGTGATGCCACCATGTAGTGAAGCTCTGTAACTATCCACCCTGACGAAAATCTTGTACAAAGTATCTCATATTTCCCAAAAGGACCTCTTCCTGCGAGTCCACCTCCCCCACCTCCTTCCTCTCCAACACCACCCACCTATTCCGTGGGAAGCACCCAAGTTTTTGCCAAGGCCTACCGGCCTCGCGCTGCCATGGCAGCAGCGCGTATGCTGTCCACCAGTAAAGGTGGCTGTAAAAAACGACAAACCACGTAATAATTTGATATTGTTTTCTTACTAACCACTGCTATCCTATCATCCCCGTGAGAAGCAATGTCACGAGAAGTTTGTTTCTGCCCTGTGTAGATAATATCGCTCTGTCAAGGGCGCAGTTTATACAGCCGCGGTGTTTGACTTCACTGTATAGACACTGAAAATAAATAAATAAATGGGTTTCAAAGCAACTTACAAAAGTTCTCGGCAAGCAATTCTTGGGGGACAGAACTCCAATTGATCTAATGTTTTTTTAACAATCATAGAATCATTAAGGTTGGAAAAGACCTCTAAGATCATCGAGTCCAACTGTTGCCCCGACACCCCCACGCCTGCTAAACCATGTCCCCAAGTGCCACATCCACACGTTTTTTGACCCCCTCCAGGGATGGGGACTCCCCCACTGCCCCGGGCAGCCTGTCCAGTGCCTGACAAGCTTAGGGTCCCACTTCCACTCCACCCCACACAGGCTCAGGCCCGAGTCAAGCCAGCGCTGCCCAGGCAGAGCAGCATTAACCCGCCCTGCCAGCAAAACCCAGCTCTGCGCCTTCCAAAACTTTTCCCTTCATTTAAACAACTAATTAAGAGATCGGGGGGGGGGGGGGGGCGGTCCCCAGGCAGGACCATCCCCCCCCCCGCAGCTCGGCCCCGGGAGACCCGCCGGGCTCGGCCCCCCCCCGGTCCCCGGTACCTGTCAGCCTCCAGCGCTCGGGGTGCGCCAGGGCCAGCAGCCTCCGAGCCTGGGAGCGCGGCGGGGCCGGCGGCTCGGCGCCCGCGGCGGCGGTGAGGGAGCGCGGGGCGCTGCCGGCCGCGGGCGGGAGGAGGAGGAGGCGGCGGCAGGACGGCGGCGGCGGCGGCGGGGGAGGAGGCGGGGGGGCCGCCCCGCACCTGCTGCCCGGGCGCAGCGAGGCGCGGAGCCCGGCGGCCCCGCCGGCGGCCCGGGCCCAGGGCGGGGGCGGCGCCGCCCGCCGCAGCAGCGGCAGCAGCCAGGGCAGGCGCGGCGCGTAGCCCGCCATGCGGCCGCGGAGCTGCTCCCGCTGCTGCTGGTGGTGCTGGTCCCCGGCGGGAGGAGGCGCCTCCGAGCCGCCGCCGCCGCCCATGGGCCGGCACCGGGGGACCCCGCGGCGGCCCCGGGCCCGAGCCGGCCTGCGGCGCGCCGATAAGGTTCCTCGGCCTCGGCCCAGCGCCCTCTGCCGCCGCCCGGCCCGGGGAAGGGGAAGGGGATGGCGCCGGGGAAATGGCGGCCGAGCCGGCCTTGGTGACCTGGGAGGGGGCTGAGGCGCCGGGAGAAGGAAGGGGGGATCTGCCCGGCTCGCCCGGACCCGCCTCGGCAGGGCCCGTGCCCCCTCTCGCCGCTCCTCCACGGGAGCCCATCTCGGGCTGGCCGTCGGGCCACGGCCGCCGCTCTCCGTGGGTTTGGGCTTGGGCAAGGTAGAAAATCTCCAGCCAGAGGCGAGCTCCGAGCCTTCCACAGACACCCTGTGCCCGACAGACTGAAGCAGAGGAAGTTCCAGCTGAACAGGAGGAAGAACTTCTTCACTCTGAGGGTGACGGAGCACTGGAACAGGCTGCCCAGGGAGGCTGTGGAGTCTCCTTCTCTGGAGATATTCAAGACCCACCTGGACAAGGTCCTGTGCAGCCTGCTGTAGGAGACCCTGCTTTGGCAGGGGGTTGGACTGGGTGACCCTCAGAGGTCCCTTCCAACGCCCACCATTCTGTGATTCTGTGACCCTGGGCTGGGGGCTGCGGGAGCCGCGCGAGCAGCCCTGGCGTGCCCATGCTGCGGGAGCCAGACAAACAGCCCTTTGTTGTTCACAGTTTAGGAACCTGATGAGGTTCAACAAGGGCAAGTGCAGGGTCCTGCACCTGGGGAGGAACAACCCCATGCATCAGTACAGGCTGGGGCGGACCTGCTGGAGAGCAGCTCTGCGGAGAGGGACCTGGGAGTGCTGGTGGACGACAGGGTGACCATGAGCCAGCAGTGTGTCCTGGGTGCCAAGAAGGCCAATGGGATCCTGGGGTGCATTAAGAGGAGTGTGGCCAGCAGGTCGATGGAGGTTCTCCTTCCCCTCTACACTGCCCTAGTGAGGCCCCATCTGCAGTACTGTGTCCAGTTCTGGGCTCCCCACTTCAAGAAAGATGAAGAGCTACTGGAGAGAGTCCAGAGGGCTACGAGAATGATGAGGGGACTGGAGCATCTCTCCTACGAGGAAAGGCTGAGGGAGCTGGGCTTGTTCAGCCTGAAGAAGAGAAGGCTGCGAGGGGACCTTAGAAATGCCTCTAAATATCTGCAGGGTGGGTGTCAGGAGGATGGGGCCAGACTCTTTCCAGTGGTGCCCAGCAACAGGACAAGGGGCAACGGGCACAAACTGAAGCAGAGGAAGTTCCAGCTGAACAGGAGGAAGAACTTCTTCCCTCTGAGGGTGACGGAGCCCTGGACCAGGCTGCCCAGGGAGGCTGTGGAGTCTCCTTCTCTGGAGATATTCAAGCCCCGCCTGGACGCGGTCCTGTGCAGCCTGCTGTAGGTGACCCTGCTTTGGCAGGGGGTTGGACTGGGGGATCCCCAGAGGTCCCTTCCAGCCCCTGCCGTGCTGGGATTCTGTAAACGCTGTCGTTGTCGAATTCCCAGGATTTAGGGAAACCGAGGGGCTATCGCACCCAGAGAGCGTGCTGAGGGATGGAGCCTCATCCTCGGAAAATCACCACCTTGCCGCAGCCGGCTCCTTTGATATTTGACTAAATTAGCGCAAACCTTCCTCGCAGCTCTCGGCCGGTAAGACCAGCGCCGCGCTCGCAGCCCGCACCTCGCCCAGCGGTTCCCTCAGGGCCGGGCCGCCGCGCCTTCCCCTCAGCGCCCTGCGGAGCGTCAGGGGCGGTTTTTCACGCCGCTTCCCCGCGCAGAACACCCGGGGGACGTTTCTGGCGCTTCCCTCGTTAACAGAGGCGCGACCAATCGATCCCTCGGGCGGGGAACGAGGCAGGCGGGGCGGAGCTGCGCCGGGCCGGGCCGAGCGGAGCCGAGCGGGCCGGCCGTGGGGGAAGAGGCCTCGGCCCGGCCGTCAGGGAGTGGAATCTTGACCCGAACTCCCCCCCCCCCTTCGCCAGTTTTAGGGCGGTTTCCCTGTTTTCGGGTGATTCGCTTCCCGTTTGACGAGGCAGCGCAGCAGGCGAGGAGAGGGCCCGGTCAGCGACCCGACGGGGCCTTGTCCCGGCCGAGCCCCCGTTTCCCGCACAAAGGGGCTTCCTGGGGCAAAACTACGTGAGAGAGTCCGTCAAAGGGCGAAAGACTCAATAAAATAATGATTTTTTAATAGGTGGGGTGGTCAGTGGAGCCTGTTGGCGGCCCGTGAGGAGCCGTGTGCTGTGGCGCTCCCTGTGGCCGTGGGGACAGGCCGTGGCCCCCAGGCAGGCCACCCCGCGTCTCCAGGGGCTGGGGATGAACTGGGGCCTGGGACAGGGTACGGGGATAGAACCTCGGGTTGGGGAGCAACGCCAAGGGCCGGGACTCTTGCCAAGCCCAGACCCCCTTCCCGTGCGGGGTGCTGGAATCACAGAATCATAGGCTCAATGAAGTTGGAAAAGACCTCTAAGGTCATCAGGGCGCAGAAGGGAAAGGCGGTGAATGGAGGGGAGGGCACAGGTGAATGGGAAGCCGGGGCAAACACTGCAGGAAGGGCACATGCAGGAGAGTGTGCGGAGGCGCAGGTTTCTGTCTTGCAGCAGAGCTTCAGCTGCCGCGGGCTGTGCCTGTGCTGTCCCCACGTTACCTGATCGGGCGTGTGAAGGCTCACGGGGTTGCGTGTTGCAGATAAAAGTGCAAACGCTAGATTTATATTCAGTTATTGTTGGATACTGAAATAGTTTGGCAGCCTGTGCTGCATCTGCCAGAAGAAACAACCAGGCACTGCAGAACAGAAGCCTTTGGATCGAGGGAAGTAAGCAGGACAGAAGCAGCACAGAGCATTGAAATCCCACAATGCACGTTCTTTTGCAGGGCCATTCGAAGGCAACCAAAACGTCTCCATCACAGCATTAAAGCCGATCGAAGCATGCAGTTCCCACTGCCAGGTCAGTGTTGGGACCAGTGCTGTTCAACATCCTTGTTGGCGACATGGACAGTGCGATTGACTGCACCCTCAGCAAGTTTGCTGACAACACCAAGCTGAGCGGTGCGGTCAACACGCTGGAGGGAAGGGATGGCATCCAGAGAGACCTGGACAAGCTCGAGAAGTGGGCCTGTGTGAACCTCATGAGGTTCAACAAGGCCAAGTGCAAAGTCCTGCACGTGGGTCGGGGCAACACCAAGCACAAATACAGGCTGGGTAGAGAATGGATTTGGAGCAGCCCTGAGGAGAAGGACTTGGGGGTGCTGGTCGACGGGAAGCTCAACATGACCTGGCAGTGTGCGCTGGCAGCCCAGCAGGCCAACCGTGCCCTGGGCTGCATCCCCAGCAGTGTGGGCACAGGGCGAGGGAGGGGATTCTGCCCCTCTGCCCCGCTCTGCTGAGACCCCCCCGGGAGTCCTGCGTCCGGCTCTGGAGCCCTCAGCACAGGACAGAGCTGGAGCTGTGGGAGTGGGGCCAGAGGAGGCCCCAGCAATGATCCGAGGGCTGGAACCCCTCTGCTGGGAGGAAAGGCTGGGAGAGCTGGGGCTGCTCAGCCTGGGGAAGGGAAGGCTGAAGGGAGACCTCAGAGCAGCTTCCAGTGCCTGGAGGGGCTGCGAGAGAGCTGGAGAGGGGCTTTGTACAAGGGCAGGGAGTGACAGGACAAGGGGTGATGGCTTCAAGCTGAAAGAGGGCAGATTTAGATGAGATCTAAGGAAGAAATTCTTCCCTGTGAGAGTGGTGAGGCCCTGGCCCAGGTTGCCCAGAGAAGCTGTGGCTGCCCCCTCCCTGGCAGGGTTCAAGGCCAGGCTGGACGGGGCTCTGAGCACCCTGGGCTGGTGGAAGGGGTCCCTGCCCATGGCTGCGGGGGTGGGAACAAGGTCATCTGTAAGGCCCCTTCCAACCCAACCCGTTCTGTGACACTGGCAGTGCTTCAGGAAAGCAGGTTCCCTACACTCGTGTGTTTCCTGTGCTGGCCACAGCATGAGGGCTGCTGGAGAACACGGGATGGTTTCTCTTGAGCGACTTTGGAGAAATATTAAATAATTATGGATAACTAATTAAAAAAAAAGCAAAGAGAAAACCAGGCACCCCCTACTTCCTCCCTGGTGAGGAGATCTGATTGGCAAAGGCGATGGGAAGTTTCGATGCAGCAGAGCTTTACGTTCCAGTTTGTTTTAGGCTTTGCCTCTGGGTGGAAGAAAAAAATTTGCGTAAAAGAACACAACAAAACCCAAACTCACGGATGGTTACACAGTCATCCTAAGTGGTCATGAAATATTTGCACTAGTGGTGTTGCCAGGAGGGAAGAGAGTGCCTAAAATTCCGGCTGTTCTTCTCCAGTTTGTTCAACACGTGCAGATTGCTCTACTACTGCCTTAAGCAAAAATGGCAAAAGCAACAGAAATCCAGCACATAAGTCTCCAGCTGAGCTGCTCACCAATACAAAAAAATGAGGAAAAGCTTTGCAAACATTCCTTGTTTTAAGCTAAAATACTACAAAGTGGCAGGTGCGCTCCCAGCTCCAGACCTCGGGATGCCTGAGCTAACGGCTTGGGCTCGGCTGCTTTCTGGCGCTGAACCATGTGCAGCTCCGGAAGGATCTTTTCAGTGGTGCCCAGCGACAGGACAAGGGGCAACAGGCACAAACTGAGGCACAGGAAGTTCCGTCTGAACATGAGGAAGAACTTCTTCCCTCTGAGGGTGACGGAGCACTGGAACAGGCTGCCCAGGGAGGTTGTGGAGTCTCCTTCTCTGGAGATACTCAAGACCTGCCTGGACAAGATCCTGTGCAGCCTGCTGTAGGTGACCCTGCTTCGGCAGGGGGGTTGGACTAGATGACCCACAGAGGTCCCTTCCAACCCCTACTATTCTGTGATATTCTGTGATATTCTGTGATCTGGGCTAGTTCTAAATGGCAAGTTGTCGTTACACGAGTTTTGCCTCACTCTTCTGGATGCCAGACAAATGGCCATCCTCCAGAAGCGGCTGGCACTGGTTTGCCTGGGGTTGTCTTACAGGGTGACCCCGGTTTATCACTGCAGCAAGCCCACGGCGGTTTCTGCCCTTATTTGCAGTGTCCTTCCCTTCTCCATGACGAAACGTCACTGGCGGCTGCAAAGCCAGGTGCAGGGCTGGCCTAAGGCAGACAGCAGAGTGGACAGCTACTGTCACTGCCGTCCACAGACCAAGAAACTCCTTCTGGCAAGAGTGGTTGATTATCCAGTGTCCACCTACCTCTCCTCTATCCATTGCTTTTATGAACCTTCCTGAGACTTGTGTGCGACCCAGCCTTCAGGTACTTCAGCAGGACCGTTGCTGTGCCACCGAACAGAGCTATGGCACCCACTGCTGTCTAGGTAGCTCGCTTGCCTAAGTGTAAAAGAGAAAGTAGAGTCTGATCTGGGACTTTCCAAATCAGGGGTGGGGGTTCAGGATACCCCCTGAAGAATATGACAAGATCAAACGCTTCTCTCGGATGGAAACGGGTCGTTCAGCATGCTACAGCCTACCTCTGTTCAACATTTTTAAGCCATGGGGAAAGAAAAAAGAAACAAAAAACCCCAAACCCAGGCTTGATTAAGGAACTATTTACAGGCCATTTACGAGCAAGGAAGGCAGCTTGATTATTTCAGCCAGCTGCCTGACCAGCCCTGCTACCCTACCAAAGTCGGCGGCGTTGCATGACGTGTAGCGGCGTGAACAGAAGCGTCACTGCTCGGCGGGGGGAAGAGGTGATAGCGAAGAAATAGAAGTGGACTCCATCACGGTCCTGCTCTCGTGCCCTGGCTCACAGCTTCTGTGCCGCCTCCTGTGCCGTTCTCCAGAGCTGGGGTAGCGACACCGGTACACCTCCTGCCTTTGACAGCTGGGTAGAGGGATTCAGGTGGAGTTTCTTTTTGCTTTTCTCAGGCGGTGCCTGAGGAGCACTGCCCACGTGCTGATAGGCTTGTACAGCACCAACCACCACAAAGTCCTGTCCTTAGCTGATCCTCCAGCTGTATATGCTAAAATATTTTTGTTATCAGGCTTGTCATAAAGAGAGGACCATGACTTCACTGAAGATCACAAACTTTTGCAAAGAGCAGATAATTTTATCCTAAATGGAACTGCAAAATCTGGACTAGGTAGGAAAGCAGGGCTACCAATAAAGCAATCTTCTGAAGCAGCCTTCTCGTCTAACCCTCAGCGTAACGCAGCTGATCCCTTCTCCTGTTTGAAAACAGGATGGATGTTTTAGTTGCAGCCTAACACCTATGATATCAGGTTATAGAAATAGCTCCCACAGCTGCCTTGTTCAAGAATTTCACCGTCCTGAGAGAATATTTCTGCAGGATGACAGACAGAGTGGATAATGCCTTGTCTTAAACTGGGCACTTGGAATATACCACCTCCTCTGTACAACTGCTGCTCGGTGCTCTTGTATAGCAGTGTCCAGGAAACAGAAAACCAGATGCACGTTTAAAATTATTAAAAAAGATTACCAGTCCGGAGACAAATTTTACCAGTATTTTGTACTTGGAATACATTGAGTGTGGCGAGCATTGTTGAGCTATTTCAGTCAGTTTGGGCTCCTATCCAGCACTTTTAAAAAAAAACCCCATCGCTAACGTGCAGCACGACGGGATAGTCTTTGGCGAGGGACATCCAGGCAGTTAATTTAACTGTCACAGCGGTGTCTTGTAACGGTACAGTTTTAGAGCCTGGCTCGCCGCGAGCAACTAGACACCACTCAGAAGGAAGGCCATTTCAGGACTTTGTTGAAGAACCCACGGAGCCTGGAGGACTGACAAAGTCAGCAACAGTTGAAACAAGGTTAGCAAAACGGCCTGAAGTCCTTTTTATTTTCCTTGGCGAACTCAAAGGATCTGTCGATGGAAATATCACTTCTGTAAGATGTTTTTAGACTTAAAAGACATTTCTAAGAGACAGCTTTTTCACATAGGAACCAGAACAGGATGAACTTCACTGTTGGGGAAGTTAAGATGTTTAGACTGAACAGCGTGGCAGCACGTCGCTCAGATGCCAGAGTTGAAAGTGGGAAGGGCAACTTTAACACAGACCTGCGAATGGGTGTAGAAGTTTGTTTATTAGAGCAAATACCCCTTCCTTTCATCAGTATTCAGTGACTAAGCATGGACTTGTATCTCAGCTTAGTCAATATTTACTGCAGCCTGGACTACCCGACACCTTTTCGAAAGGGTGTTTTGCTGCTCACTGCCTTTAGCAATTCAAGAGGTTTGGGAACAGAATGGAATTATCATGTAACGGATGTCAAAAAACAAGGAAATACTTTTCCCCTTCATAACATCACGGTGTAGAACTTCTTGCTGCAGCAAACTGTGGAAGCTACAAGTATACAGCTGATTAATAAAAGGGATGAGACAAAATGAATGGAAACTAAATCCATCAGCATTATATACGCATTATATATGTATATTGCAGATACATAGCCTGCCCCTCTGGAGGTCTACTGAAAAAAAAAACCCAACCCCAAAACCCAGCAAACGGTAACTGTGAGAAGACAGGAGTGTGTAAACCGTGGAAGGATCACTGTCTATATGACCTCTGTCTCCGAGCATCTCCTGTTAACCACTGGCAGATACCACGCCGTGCCCGGTGCACTGTGCATCGCCCAGAAGACACATGAGGCCAGCAGAGCTTTGCAGGGGAAGGAGCACCCAGTTATGTGACCAAGAAGTGCGTTACACACAGACTCACAAGCAGCAACAGTCCCTACTATAATGCTGAGTGCATAACTATGTCAAATTAAAGGCTTTTGTGATTTTTACAATAAATATTTAATACAGAATAAGGAAGTGGTCTGTGCAAATGCAGACTTATTTCTAAACTACACAATTAGTAGAGATTATGGTCCGAATTTTGCTAGACTTAACAGTATTCTGTCCTCCCACTCATACTTTCCTCCCAGTTCTGCCTTGAAATTCAGCCCATCAATCAATTGCAGACATTTCTTATAGTCTAGATTATTTCCTGGCTTCCTGCCTTCAAACATTTACATGCCACGAGCACCAAAAACTGTCCACACAGTACATAAAATTTACAGGTTTGAAGCGCATCATTAGTGATACTGTTTCTCCAACACCTCAGAAATCACTTTTACATCTTTTAGCCTATGTACATATAATAGGATTTACTTCCCAAGTCTCTTTACTCTTACTTGTCACATTTTATGCAAAGTACTTCTGAATAACCCAACTAATACAAAGCCCAATTCCACTGGGGAAGTAAGATGTTAAAGGCAAACTTTTTTCTCTGCCCATCTCACCTTTATTTTTTTCCCCTCCCCTTTTGGTTGCTGTTTGCTCTACTTCAGGACCAAAAGCCCAGCTGCTCTAAATCTAAACACTCCTCTAACAGCAAAATGAGTTCCAGGGAACTCTGCCGAGCCATATCCTTCCTAGGGATTCACACAGGCGTTCTGCCAAGCACTTCGATACTTTGCTGTGATACAAGAGCAGTCATTTCACCATGAAATCTTTGGGCTGAAATCTACAGAACCGAGCAAAAATACTCAAAACCACCACAAGATTACTGCAGGTTTAAGACTACAATGTGTTCAGTCTGGCGAGCAGCATCAGCTCGATAGATCTGAAGGAGAAGGTCTCTGTAGAGAGACCTGCATGGCACAAAGCATGAGCAATGCAGCCATCTCCCGTACCGGTTTCTTTTTCTTCCAAAATGCCTGATCCTGGTCTGGGGTTGTTGAGCAGCTTCACACTTTTCATACCCAGCAGTCAGAAGATTAGCAGTGCCATTCAGCTCCAAGCATACAGAGGGCTTTCTGGTACTCGCAGAGCTGAGCCGCAGCACACGCTGTTACTAATCTCAGAAAGGTCAGACTCTGATAAAAGGTTTTGGTCATTTACCAACCTAAGTAGACCACAAAAAAAAGGCAACTGTGAGCTGTCATCTAAACTCTTAGATTGCTTGGATGTTCTCAAGAGAATTCTCTCATGAAAGTTCAGAAGATCTGAGGGAAGCTGAAGGGAATTATCATTTAATACCGACAGCCTGTCTAGAAGACATTAGGATTGTGCCTTTGCTCGAAAGACATGTTTTAGAACATCAAACCACAAAGTAAAGGTCACGCAGCGCTACAAAATGAGGCCTTCTGGTGCCGAGTGTCAACCTCGGGGGGTACTTAGATCCTCCACGTGCATCTCAGCTGCGAAGCCGTGTCATTACCCTACCCAGCGACCCGCCGAGCCAGCTCAGCGGAACACAAGCAGGGAGGTGTCAAACCAGCACGCACCGAGGGGCTGAGACCACCAGATTCAGCCTCCAAGCAGGCTCTGGCTCAAGCAGTGCAGAAGCAGCGTGCTCCTGCCCTCTCCTTCCCATGCAAGTCGGAGCAAGTTTCCCAGAAAGGGACCAAACCATTTTTTTTTTTTTAAACTAAATGCTTTTAATAGAAAACAAAATACAAAATAACTCTTTCCAGAAAGCAGAAATATTTAATCTCTCCAAATGACAAACTAGAACGTGCTTTTTCCGCAGATCCTTGTTGTAAATGCTGATGATTTATGTCACAAAGTGTTCATGAAACTGATATTGCAACATTTTGAGAAAAATCCAACACTGGCAGAGCTGCCTCTGTGTACACACAATAATTTAGTAATACTATTTTTTCCCATGTCACTTTGTGTGTCTCTCTCTCCCTGTCCCCTTCTCCCTAGCCTGCCAACTTCCATTTACGGGAATCTTTCTGCGAGGTGCAGCGGTGGATTGACATGCCCTGTTTCCATTAGGAGTCCAAACTCAGCGCTTCAGTTCTATTGTGCCCTCCCTCCAGACAAGGCAAGTCGTTTATTACCCTTAAAGCTGCCGCTTTACCTCCACTGTCCTCCCACATCCTCAAAACACAGTGCAACCAGATTCAGAAAGATTCCTAATTAATGGAACATAAACATCACAGCTAGTACCAGGAACCAAACCCAAATGACAATGCAGAGATGGGTCCCAACTGAGGTCAGATTTCCAAACCCTTACTAAAAAGAAAGATGGTATCTTCTACTTTGCTAGTCCAAAATATTCCAGAAGTGCTACAGGGAGCTGTAATATTTAGGACCACTATCACTGTAGAAAAGACATAATATTCTTTTAATAGCAGGGTCTTAAAAATGCGTTCCTCTGCAATACCAGGAAAACAAAAAACAAAAACCACTGGGCCAGTAGTTCTCCACACGCTCAAGCCTCAGTTAACAGTAGGTAAGATGTGCCCATCAATCAATGCAGGATATTTAAGTGCAGGTCAGCAGCTTATCTGGTTGGCAGTTTCACTTGTCTGGACCAGGCTTTCAGATTTCCCCCAGCTACTGAATTTCCTCCCCTTTTCTCCATCCCTACGAGATCACAATGTATACATAGTTTTATCACTCCTCCTTTTTTCCTTACTCCATTCAACAGCACAGGCCTTTTTGTGGCCAAGACATTTTAAAGCGTCTGCATCACTCTGAACATGCCTTTCAAGGGGGCAGAGGATGAAGTGTGTTTCACAGTCAGTAATCTCAGCTTGCAATGGACTCTGGCATTCAATACACCCACCCACTTCCCTAAGACAAAAAAAAAAATTAATGTTCCTGACTTTCTTGTGCAATTCCAGTCACTAGAAGAAGATTACAGGCCATAAACTGTACGCTCAGTACATTATTCATTTGTCCGGTATATACACCAACCAGTTCACTGGAAGACCCATCTGCAGGGGCGTTGCAGTAAGTGTTCCGAATGTCCCAGACCCGGACCGAATTGTCCATCGACGCCGAAGCAATCAAACTACTGTCGGGGCTAAAAGTAAGGCTGGTTATGTTGTCCGTGTGCCCCCTCAGTTCTTTGTAAAGAGTTCCTGACGCCAAGTCCCACAGCTTTAGCCGCTGGTCTTCACCTGCCGACGCCAGGTACTTACCGTTGGGAGAAAACGCAAGCGCTAGCACGGGGCCGCGGTGCCCGGTGAAGAGACGCACCGAGTTGCCTTGCTGGGTGCTCCACAAGCGCACGGTTTTGTCCGTGGAGCCCGTCGCCAAGTAGTTGGAATTGGGGTGGAACTTGACACAGTCGACGTCCGCCAAATGGCCTGCGTATATTCGCAGCGGGTACGTCCGATCAAACGACCAGAGCCTCGCAGTGCGATCGTGGGAACCGCTGGCAAAGTACAGGCTGCAGGGGCTGATATCCAGATCCCAGACAGGATAGGCATGTCCTTGGTACAACACAGTGTTTGTAAAGCTTCCGAGGTCCCAGTACCTGATGGACATGTCCTCAGAACAAGATAAGAGTCCCGAACTGTCTGACAGGAACCTCGTGCTGTACACAGGCCCACAGTGTCCTCTCAAGATCTTCATTTCTGTGCCTGCGCTGTCGTCCTCTTCCTCCTGGTCAGGGAGGAGAAAAAGAAACAAGAAAGGAAAGTATGTTTATCTGTTCAACAAATACAGGAACCACCGTGAGGAAAACAGGCGGCTGTTACTACAGAAGAAGTTACGTTAGACGTGGCATCTTTTGTGCAACTCTGAGACACAAACCAAACATTGCTAGTGCATTTACTACATCTAAGTTAATGCTGAAAGAGATGGCGAGATATCTTCATTTTGGGTAGCCTCGTGCTCACTCCAGAAGGCACCTTAACCTGGGACTGTACACAAACAGGGGAAAAAAAAGAGAAGTATTTCATGACATTTTTTCCACTTGCTAAAAACATACGCTTATTCCCTATCCGCTCGCTACTAAACTTCTGGCTAAGATGTTGAAACAGATCCTGGCATCTGCTCTTTTGGTGTGGTCATTATTGGAAGTGAATGTCACAGCAGAAAAGAAGAAACACAGATGTCTTAAACAAGAGGCAGGAGATGGGAAGACAAAGCACATTTGACAAGCTGTCCGCTCGACATTCCTTCTTAGCCCCACACATGAACAGAAACCCAGCAAAGCTGCAATATCTACTTCGCCACGCAAGCTCCATCAGGATGCTTTCACATCCTCACCCTTCAAGAACAGCAAACGCATGCAGCTTATTTAGGTCAGAGGATCTATTTTGAGGCAGGAGAAGATGAATAATCACAGAGAGGATGGCACTGCAAACCTTTTTATCCTGTAATTCTCCAATTCAAATACCAGGGCAGATAGTCAACAAGTAAAGGCTTTCACGTTTAAAGACTGGACTGTTCCGAGAGCTGTGCTAAAGGAATCTCCCAACGGAGGGCAAGAGTCTCTGAAAGTCTACTCAAGTAGCACCTCTCGACACTCAAAGGCTACCGATTGCACAAGTCTCGGCAAATCTCAGCACAAAAAAGCGTCCTTGCCTGATGAGCCGGGGTCTTGCTGAGAGAGTGAGAAAACCACGGCTTGGGGAGCGCCCGTGGAGTAGCCGGAGATCACCCTTCCCCAGGGCTGCCAGGCAGACACTGTTGGTTCCTCAGTCCTGAGTCAGCAGCGCTCATCCACGGACAATCTCTGCACACCCAATTCAACGCAACGCCCTTTTGTTTGCGAGCAGCCCCTTTAACTTTTATCGTGGCCAACTGGGCCGTTTCCTGCAGCAGGAGCGCTTCCTGCCCCGAGAGGAAACCCAGCTCCCCAGGGCTGCCGGCGACCAGCAGCCGTCGGCGCGTCCTGCGCGGCTCTCTTGGCTGACATGACATCTCCCATCCCTCCGACGGCTCTGCTTCAGACTTAGCAGAAGGCCTGAAAGCCCTTTCTCCTCCAGCGGTTGCAAATCTCATGTCAGAGGTGAGCAAACTCTGACTTGGCTGGCTCGCTCCCTTTCTCCATCTCAGCTGCGTGCTTAGCGGCAGGCAGCAAGCGGGGTTTAGCAATGCCGATTCTCTTCAGAGTAGTCGGTGCCCATGGGAGTTTGATGATGTGGCTGGGCGCCAGCTTCACCTCTGCTGTGGAGGTGAGGCAGAGAGAAACTGCAGGCTCTAGCACGAAAAGCCCCATTCGTACTCAAATTGCTTTTTCTACCTCAGATAGAGCATTGCTTGCTGGAATCCACAGCATCTCTAGACTACGTTACCACATTAAAGGAGAGAGGCCGATACCTGCAGCATTTTATGCCATTTAATTACAACCATAAGATTCCTGACAAGTTACCAGTGGAGGTCCTGTGCAGCCTGCTGTAGGTGACCCTGCTTCGGCAGGGGCGTTGGACTGGGTGACCCACAGAGGTCCCTTCCAACTCCGACCATTTTGTGATTCTGTCCTATATTTTTGTAAATTCTGCAAGTCCAGGTACTTGAATTTTATGCCTTCAAATTCACAGAAGGCTGCTTGGGCTGTCTGCAAGCACATATTCTTTTTCCTTCCAAGCACCTACTCCTCTTGTATTACAGCAGCAGCTGATTTGAAAATGCCTGCTGAAGTATTCAAAACCACACTCCTGTATGGTCACAGGTAGCAAATCTTCTTTTACTTCTGCTTGACACCCACTCAGCGTAACACCTGCACACTGCTGTTCCAGCTCACCAAAACACTATACCTATAATGCTTCCGAGTCACTAAACTCTTCCGCTTCCTCCCCATCCAAGTTAGTCTGCTGACCAGATTAACAAAGCAGCTGGAAGCGCAGCCTCTGCATTACTGCCTTGCAGAACCAGGCTTCATTGCTTTGTCAGACCAAGCACACCCTTCCTTGCACCCCACAGCTACTACCCAGCTCCTCAGCTACTTCCTAAACCAGTCATGGATTTTGCATGCTTGCCATCTGGACCCAGAAAAATTTACTGCCGATGCATTTAACCTTGTGAGCAGCAAACATTGTCTAGATGACAAAAATTATCTTGATCTTCCACCCAGCATAAGCCTCAAGGGAATGAGCGAGTCTCAAAAAGCAATAATGATAACCTCAAAAAAACAAAACAAAACAAATCTCACTCCCCCCCCCCCCTTTTTTTTCTTCTAACTAGTAACAGGTTTCCGTGAGTGTCGTCATCTCTCTCATCCTGCAGTGCTCTTAAGATGTCAAAAGTGAAGATCTCTTACCTGCCTACCGTAGGGATCTCCCAGTAAGGAAAGATGAGGGAGCAGATACCATGGCTCTCTCTGCAGGGCATCACTTACTGCTCACGCCACAACTGCCTCCCATCTGCCACCCATCGAGGTGCTGGCACCATCCCCACTCACCCCCACTTGAAAGATCGCTGCCATTCAGAAGCAGAATCTTAGAAGCTGAGCTGAACGGGGTCAAGCCTGAGTCTCCACAGGATTTAAAGGCTGCCGCTCTTGCAGCTTGGAACAGGGAGTGTTATTCTCTGTTGTTGATCTACGTAGCACCAGTGATAAGCATGGCGAAATTGCAGAGACAAGCAGTATGCCCATTTGCCCAGCTGCAAAACTGCATTTTTATACTGGACCTTAAGTAAGAAAGACTATGAAGTGGCATTTGAGAGAGACCATAAATAAAATAGAATTACTTTATCCCAAAATAGTAAGCCTCCTCTACTTCCAAGAATCAAGACAACACTGGTGAAGCACACTGGGGCATCCCACTGAGCAAGAGTCACTCAAACTACACCTGGAAGACAACTTTGACCTTACTGACACAAAAGCTTTACACAGACTGGGAAAAAAACATCGTTCTGCAACACCTTTGCCAAGTCTCAACCTCATTTTCTTGTACAGACGAGAAGAGTTATTAAACCAAATAGGCTCGTTGTAATGTCACCCTGAACGAGACCCCCTGAAACTCGCGCTTTTAGACCTCTGCATCTTCATGAACAGAAGGATTTAATTGCTTGCAGCAAATCAGGAACCAAGCTGAAGATTAATTATTTCAGGCACTACTATTTAAATATAGTATCCAAAGCTAACTACGCAATACAGAAATCAACCAAAACAAACAAAATGAAGAAACCTTACAAAACCCAGCCAAGCTGAACATCCTCCCAAGTTCCCCATGCATCAGTACAGGCTGGGGCGGACCTGCTGGAGAGCAGCTCTGCGGAGAGGGACCTGGGTGTCCTGGTGGATGACAGGTTAACCATGAGCCAGCAGTGTGCCCTGGCTGCCAAGAAGGCCAATGGCATCCTGGGCTGCATCAAGAGGAGTGTGGCCAGCAGGTTGAGGGAGGTTCTCCTTCCCCTCTACTCTGCCCTGGTGAGGCCCCATCTGGAGTACTGTGTCCAGTTCTGGGCTCCCCAGTTCAAGAAAGATGAGGAGCTACTGGAGAGAGTCCAGCGGAGGGCTACAAGGATGGTGAGGGGACTGGAGCATCTCTCTTGTGAGGAGAGGCTGAGGGAGCTGGGCTTGTTCAGCCTGGAGAAGAGAAGGCTGAGAAGGGACCTTAGAAATGCTTACAAATATCTCAAGGGTGGGTGTCAGGAGGATGGGGCCAAGCTTTTTCCAGTGGTGCCCAGTGACAGGACAAGGGGCAATGGGCACAAACTGAAGCAGAGGAAGTTCCAGCTGAACATGAGGAAGAACTTCTTCACTCTGAGGGTGACGGAGCCCTGGCCCAGGCTGCCCAGGGAGGTTGTGGAGTCTCCTTCTCTGCAGATATTCAAGACCCGCCTGGACGCGGTCCTGTGCAGCCTGCTCTGGGTGGCCCTGCTTGGGCTGGGGGTTGGGCTGGGTGACCCACAGAGGGCCCTTCCAACCCCAAACATTCTGTGATTCTGTGATTCCTCGGCTTTATCACTGTGAATTGTTGCATATTTTCACTGAGGACTCCTGGATACTGGAATTTATTCCCTTTGTAGTCCATAGGCTTTTATTTGCACTCGGGACACAGAACCAGCAGTGTGTTCAGGCTGGTATCCCCCCCTTTAACTGAACTCCTGGTCAAGTCACTATTTGTTTTGTCAGTAGTGAAGTTACTCAGGGCAGTATCACTTTGATCTGTGCTGGTCTTTGACCAGTTTTTGGTTTTAGACCTGTGCATAAATACTGCAGGATACACAAAATATTCAAGAGCCAGCAAGGGCCATTTGTACTCAAGCTTCCGCGGCCATTTCATAATACACATACAATATGCAAGTACATGCCTACACGCCAAAAAAAGCTAATACACACTCCTGATAACCTGGCAATATCTCAATTTTCTACAGTCTGGAGCCAAAGGAGGCGACCTGCTGATTTACCAGAGAAATTCTCCTCCGTCACAGGTTATTGACATTTGGTTTCCATGACAGGCAACACACAGAGTCACGTGCCCTATGAACTCTTGCAGCTTATAAAGAAAACAAGCCCGCAGCTCCATCCTGGGCTAGCCTGACCCACTTACCTGCTCGCTCTGCAGAAAGGGTTAACCTGGGGAGCGCTGAGCGTGCTGCTGTGCTATCTCATCTGGGTGCCTGCCTCTGGTTCTCCAGCTGACTAACAAAGCAATCCCTGCCTGTAGATCCCTCCGTACAGCAAGCTCTCTGCACCCTTCCAAAATAAACAGAACGCTGCCACTAGGTATTTTTTATAAGATGGAAAAACAGTGGAAAAAAGGATGTTTCTCCCGCTAAATGCTCAACACAAGAACAAATGAGGCACTTTTTTTTTTTTCCCCTTCAAAGGGGAGTGATTAAACAAAGCAAGAGTCACAAATTCTGATCTCTAACCAGATATAAGATGCTACGTGGGCAGCTGTGGCTGAGAGGGGAGGAAGGGCGTGACTAGAAGGCAATAAGAGTAAACTACAAGATGCTATCTAGCCTGGCATGTGCGGGCACACACATCCCTGTCCTCTCCAGCACTCCAGAGTGGGAAGCCTCTGAAGTTTCTACACCGCAGATTCCTTAACAGAGACTTTTTGCGTAATTTTTCCACGCTAACTCTTCACCTCTGGTTAAGGTGATTCCTTCAATACAGTTTTGCACTGAGGCATTCCTTCTTCTTCCCGAGGCCTCGGACCAGCCTCCTGTGGCTCTTTCCTTACTTTACCTTTATTTTCTTCTTCCTGCATCTCCTTTTCTCTCCACCCTTCTGACTGGTTGTTCTGAGCCACTTTCCTGATAGTTTTCATTCACCACAGTGCGTTTTTACTGTTCCCATCTCCTCGTTTCATCTCCCCATCCATAAGAAGGCTCCCTGCTCCTCAGGGAGGGGAGCGTCCTCCAGTCACCTCTCCTTACTGGGCTGCCTGTGTACTGTCATCTGTTCAAGGACAGCTGGAGGAGGGAGATCAGCACCTACGACTAACAAACTATGACCCGAGCACTAACACCTTGCACTTAAGCCCAGCATTTACAACCACAGCAGGAAAGAACAAGGACGAGAGCAGGCTGTAAAACCTGTGCGTGGCGGCAGACAGGCTGTGGAACAGCCTCACAGTCCCCCGAGATGTTACTAGCTGCTCCACAATGCACAAAAAAAGGTGGGGTGGGGGGAAAAGAAAGAAAAAGGGGTATCCAGACCTCCTCATCCAGGATGTCACAAGCCAGGCGGATGCGGGACACATCAACGAGGTGGGGCTCAGATTTTAACTTCCTGGAACGCAGGCTCCACAGCTTCACGCACGAATTGTCGAACCCAGCAGCGAGCAGCTTGCTATTTGGCGAAATCTCTGCGGTGTTCAGCAACTGCTCCGTGTTATAGAAGGCGTAGAAACAGATGGTCGTTAAGGAAGGGGGCCCGTCCTTGACACGTTTAATGCTGTCCTGCAGTAAATCCAGCGCCGCCTCGTTCTGCAGAATGGAAGCTGGCACCTCGCTGGGTTCCAGGCCGTTGGTCTCGTTGCGCGAGGAGCTCCCGCCGGCGTAGAGCTGGTAGTCGGTCCTCTTGGCGGGCTGCACATCCAGGTGGATGTGCAAGGTCAGGACTTTGCACAGGGCGTTGTTGTTGTCACTTTGGAGGTAGCGAAGAAGGTAGTTGTAGCTGTCCTCTTGAAGGCGGATGACGTACTTGTTGTCCAGAAAAGCCCGGAGCTTCAGGTTGGACAGGATATCTTGAATAGTCATGGTAGTCTGCAACTGCTCAATGATATCCTTCTGGCTGGCATTCTGCAAGAACATGCCATGGAAGCGGCTGTAAAAACTGTCCACTGTGCTTTTCAGGCCATTCTGGACCATGTTCAGATGGAGGTAGACGAAGAGGGGATACAGAAGAGGCATCACTTCGTGGCTGTGCTGAGAATCTGAATCTATACAAAAAACAGCAACAAACTTGGAATGATTTCTCAATCCACTTCCTACCGGAAATACAACAGAGCAAGGCCAATTGCTGCAAAAAGCCTTGACAGTGGCAGCAGAGAGCAAGCAAGAGGAGACGTTCGTGGGCACATCTAAGTGAACCTCTTCTGTCACCTGAAGGGGATACACTGTACCTACTACACAGCCCAAGAGAGATTTGCAAGTCAGTGAGGGATGCCGTCAGAGCAACTAACGCAGAGATTTCAAAACCCTTTTTAGGTGTGGGCCAGCTATTAAAACACCGCCTCAAACTACATGACAGCCTGATTTTTCCCCTATGTATTTAAAAACTATGCCCTCTGTTTACTGCAATAAATGGACTTTAAAATTTACTCACTGCATTTAAAATAGTATTTGATGTGTTTAAGGCAAAATAATTTACCTAGCTTGCATGGACCTGAACTTTGGTGGCTTTTTGTTCCTTCAGCTTCAATAAAACTCGCACGTGTGCTTTGGATAGAACTGATTTGTCTCTGGGGGAAAGGAAGCTAGTGTTTCCAAAACGCACTGCAGTATGCTGTGCTCTGGTTTTATTTCTGTGCCTGCTCATGTGCATGCTTTCTCCCCCCTCCTCTCTCTGCCAAGGCAAATCCCAGGAGTAATTCCTAGTACACAGTGTAACGAACTCCCAATTAGGCTGTGCTGTCACCTTGCACAGAGTGATCTGTGCAACAGCTCCACCCCTCCTTCACCAGCTTCTCGGGGCTGTTTCGCTGCTACGTTCGGCCGGCTGCAGGGAGCCGTAAGGAGCAGAGCACACCATGGCAGCACACACAGGGCCACAACCACCAGTTACCAGAGGACCAAATGGTCCAAATTACTGGAACAAAATAAACACCGCTGATCCTCAGAACAGCACTGCTTCTTTTCAACTTGTTATTCCCTCCTGCCACTCACCAACGCATGTTCTTTCCGCCCTTTCCATCAGGTTATTTTCCTCTCCTGTTAAGCACTCGCCCAGACGTTCTCTGGCCCGTACTGCGCCTCGCCCCTATTTCTACACGAGTAACTACGGAGTGTGTGTATGCGCAGTGCATACATAACGTATTTGCATACTTAGGCATCATTCTCCTTTCTGCCCCACTGAAACTGGGCCAGTGAAACCAGTGGTCTGCGGGCAGTAAAAGCTCTAAGCAGCCAGCAGCTGCTCTTTTCTCCGCAGGTGCTCTAGTCCAGAAATGCAACAAGGGGAAGGAGCTCACTCTGCAGCAGGGGAAAGAGGGAAGAGATGGAAAGTTGGCAGAAACAGGACCGAAGAAAGTGTTCTCCAGGAACACATGAAAAGAGGTTACGGGAACTGGTTCTGTCCAGCCTGAAGAAGAATCAGGGGAAAGCCAACTGCTGCCTTCAGTACTCAGTGGTACATTATGGAGGAAAA
Source organism: Opisthocomus hoazin (assembly GCF_030867145.1). Lineage (NCBI taxonomy): Eukaryota > Metazoa > Chordata > Aves > Opisthocomiformes > Opisthocomidae > Opisthocomus > Opisthocomus hoazin. Next base: position 5,774,365 of record NC_134415.1, on the reverse strand, counting down.
GGAGCCAGCCTCTTCTCAGAGGCTCTCAGTGAAAGGACAACAGGCAAGCTGCTGCAAGGGAAATTCTCACCAAACCGCCCAGCCCTGCAGCTGAGGCCCAGAGGTGCAGAGCAACCTCCACAGTTTTTGATTTTCAAAACCTGGCTGGACAAGGCCCTGAGCAACCTGATCAAACGCCCATCCTGCCCCACTTTGAGCAGTTGGTTGAACTAGAGACCTCTAGAGTAATTCCTAAATTATTCAGTGGTCCTAGTCCCCTGCCCACTCGTCGGTGCCCCTGGGCATCACAGAAAGGCAAACCATCCTGCTGTGCCTTGCGGCTGGCTGGCAAGCTACTCCCTTGCGGAAACAGCAGCACTTCACCTGTGTAAGAAACCAAAACTGAGCTAGAGGGGCAAAAAAGATGAAAACAGTCAATCTGAACACCAAAGCCATGCCTGGTACTTCCCCAAGTGATATTTAAGCCACTGAACAGAGCAATCACGCTTCTCAAAAATGTACTCAACTAGAAGGATTTACCTCCAATACTTAAGCACGATGGTGTGGAACTGCTCAAGGTGGCAAGGCCAAGACTTGACTGTTTTCTGTCTCTGCCTTTCTGCTTGCCTCCTCCCCTTTCCCTTCAACACCCATTGGGAACATTAATCCTGCTGTTAGGCACACTGGGATCAGATCACTACACAGGACAAATGCAGATGTGCCCAAACACGGGAGGAGCGGCAACCTCACTTTCCTTGGTATTAGTCTCTAAAAATCCTGTCTGCTTTCTTCTTCCCGCATTTGGGATTCATAAAGGAAATAAGGACATTCCCAGGAGTAACTTCTTTTTTTTAGTAATTAAAAATTGAAAAAAAGAAGTATCACGATTGTCTTCTGCATCACAGCACAGAATGAGAATTTTTTTTACTTTCTGTTATATTCCTCCAATCTCAAAGCCACTACAGATGAATTTAAGGGAACAAATTCTCCCTTAAAAATATAACCATCATAAAAAGAAGCCAATTATGAATAAAATTAAGAACCCTAAACTAGGAGCCAGCAAAGAACTACACTAATTTCTAAGTCACCTGCTTTTCACATATAACACTCTAATCTTCTTGTCCTGCATATGTGTGCTGTTGTTTAGATCTACAAAGGCCAAATGCTTGAACAAGAAAGGGCAAACAGTCAGCTATTTACAAAAGCCAAAGGTACTCAGCACTCAGACAACAAGAAAAAATAAACATTAAATATTTCTAATCGTAGTAACTGAAATCTCAACAGTAGAAATCAGAAGACTGTTGGAGACATGATTTAAAATTTTATTATATTGTTCTTTACTCACTGAAATGACAAAAAAATCAGCTACTTTCCTCTTCCTTGCTTCCTGGTATTTACCTGTGAGAAAGTTGCGTAATCGTCCAAATTGTACTTCATATTGCTGTGGCTCTGCCAGGCAGGGAGCTGCAGACACAACGTTGGCACAACCAGATTCAGATTGGACTGTGAAATAAAATAAGTAAAAATTAAATTGGGAATTAAGGAGTTTTGCATGTGTGTCTGGAAACAAGGCTTCTCATAAAATCCAAGATGCATTTCACCTTTCAAGCCGTCCAGGCGTGACATAGCCTGAAGCATCTAAAGGTGGCACTGATGACATAAACAGACCATGAATGATAAAGTATATTGAAAGCTTAACGCATCCCCCCACCCCAAAATCTCAGCAACTCACCTACTCCCCCCAGAATACACTTTAAAGTTTTCAGACACAACCTTAAGTTCCCAAAAAATTCAGAGTAACACCGTCACAGATCCCTTAACAGTTTTACAAGATACTTGGTGGTTTTACTGTTTGGTACTCAGAAAAGCTGAGGAAAGCAATCTACAACTCTCTCCAGAACAAAGTTTCTTTTTCAGTGGGACCCACCAGCCATCGTGGATAGAAGGTCTGCAGTGACACTACCTCAGAGCCTCGAATTCCTTGTCCCAGTCATTATCATTTACAACAAATGATAATCATTATCATTTACTCGTCTCTCGGAGTCGGTGGTGAAAACACACTGAATCTCCCAGCAAATACTAGTTGTTGATCAGAATGTGTCCTCCTCTCTGAGCATTTCAGGTTAAAGGGAAGCTGGTACCTGACCACAAACCCAGTTGTTATCGTCTCCCGAGATGGTGTTAAACTGATTTTCAGAACCAGTATCAACTCTGGTAAAAGTGGTTCTGAACCACTCGAAAGGGAATTGGCTTCTCCTTCTGTGGCACCAAACCTCGCTCTTCTGCAAACCTCTCAGAACACGAACGGGGACGTTGTGCAGATTTACAGACACCCACCAACACCCCCTAAGCACACACAAGTACTAGCGAGGAGAAACGCAAGTTACAAAATCATAACTAATATGTTTATTCATCTGCTCTTCTAAGAAAAGCATGAACGGGCAAGGAGTTTCACTGTTCTCCTTCCCTAATGTTTTTTTTCAATGCATGCCTATTTTCCCCTCCACAAAACCTATTTTCTGTACTCTCACTTTCAGCTCCTTCAACTTCTTTCAGCCTCCCCAGCCCGCCACCGCTTTCCATCCTCTCCCTTTGCCTTCCTCCTCCTGATTGATCGCTTTTTGTTCCAGCATTTGGCTCACGCACAGAGGCACAACTCTGACAGCCCTGGAAGTCCATAAACAACATCATCAAACGTTCAACATGCTAAAGAGAGATAGGCCAGCCTCCAGCCCGTCTCAGTGCTTCTACTGAGAAAGAGCTCTGCATGTGGTGCACAGGCAGCCCGTCGCTATTCTCCCCCCTCTCTCTCTGGTAAGGCACGGGTCTGTCTTCCAAGAGCTTAAGGAAACACAGAATTACAGCACGGCAGGGGTTGGAAGGGACCTCTGTGGGTCATCTAGTCCAACCCCCCTGCCAAAGCAGGGTCACCCAGAGCAGGCTGCACAGGACCACGTCCAGGTGGGCTTTGAATATCTCCAGAGAAGGAGACTCCACAGCCTCCCTGGGCAGTCTGGGCCACGGCTCCGTCACCCTCAGAGGGAAGAAATTCTTCCTCGTGTTCAGACAGAACTTCCTGTGCTTCAGTTTGTGCCCATTGCCCCTTGTCCTGTCGCTGGGCACCACTGGAAAGAGTCTTGACCCGTCCTTCTGACACCCACCCTGCAGATATTTACAGGCATGTCTAAGGTCCCCTCTCAGCCTTCTCTTCTCCAGGCTGAACAAGCCCAGCTCCTTCAGCCTTTCCTCCTAGGAGAGATGCTCCAGTCCCCTCATCATCAATACAGGAGGTATGTTTACCAACTCTCCAGGGCAAGCTGAGTTCAGCTTTGGAAACAGAGAACTGAGCTGTGCTTATCATCCCCTCAGGGGAAAAAACAAATACAGACTCCAGCAGCAATACCCTATCTTCTCTCAAATCAGTTTAGAAAGAAAGAAATATAACCTGTTGGAAGCTACTGTGCTTTCTACCGCCTGGCTGCTTCAGAAACTCAAAGCTGGTAAGAACCGCAGGCTCACATACTGGTATTATTTAACAGCTAAAATAAAAAACCCTCCGCTGTTTGGAGTTAAATTTAATATAATCAATATTCAGCATGAGAAAGCAAACTGCATGGACACACATGTAGTAACTCAGAAATGCTCAGTGACAGTTTTCAATGTCACCCATACTTTTGTAAAAGCAAAGAAAAACAAATATGATGGCCTGTCTTTTATGTGCATCACAGGGTTACATACAAAGGTCAACCCTTCCCAGAGTCCTGGAGGTCTCATTTCAGCAGGAATGGGAATGACTCGCCACCTTGCTCATGCCACACAGGCACAACTTTCTGTCCTTGGCTTTATGAAGCGCTCCCTCCATGTCACCTACTCAACTTTCTCTGCACAAACAACTTAATTCCAAAATTAAGGTGTACCTCATGCTTCAGAAAGAGGAACGTCATCTTTGGCTACCTATCCTGGCACAGTCTGACTGGGCAACCATCATGCCTTAGCCTTTCAGTAATGATGCTAGAGCTCATTCCCATCAAGCAAATGGTAAATGAACCCCACACACCAAACAGTTGTAACAAGTCCAAATTCTAATTCTTTTCATTCCCAAAACTTTACACCAACCAGAACTGCAAAAAGGATCAAGAGCTCAACTGATTCCAAAACAAGAGTAAATTCTCAGGTGTATTTTCCCCCTGGTGGAAATAAAACACTGGCCATATCCTTCTCGTACATCAATCCATCTACCGTAGTTTCTTTTCCACCTTCCCCAGTGGTCATAAGAACATCTGTTGGGAACATCTGCTCCTTGACTTCACTTCCAGTGACTGCAGCCAGTTATGTGTCCCGATAGCAAGTTGAGAGGAACTTACTCCTGACTCAGGGACACGGACAGTACCCTCCTGGCCTTGGGTGTCAGCTACGAGCAGCATTGCACCCAACGAACAAATGCGGGGCTACTGTCAACGCTGTAACAGCAATTGATTCCTCTTTTACCTGAGCATGATGACATACAATTTTACACCATTTCAGACAGTCCTATGTGTTGCTAGTATACTACGGGCAATATTAGAGGAACCTGTTTCTTAGTCACTCATTCTGTCCTCAAATATTTTTCTAGTTTTCTACAAAAATACGAGATAGTCACGAGGAAGCTCTATGCTGTATTTTACTGCAGGTGCGATCAGACAGGGTGCTAAATCTCATCTGGGCTCCCTTTCCCATGAAAGGTTGGACCAGATGATCTCTCGAGGTCCTCTTCAACCTGGGATGCTCTATGATTGTGTGAAAACAGAGGTGCACAGATACGAGTGCATGAAGCAATGGAGAATGGCTGAACTAAAGAGACTCTGGAAGAACACAAAACAAAATGGTGGGGCAAAACTGAGAAACAAAACTATTTAAAACCAAAACCAAAGGACACTTTTCACTGTGAAAGAAGAAATCACAGAATTGAAGACAGAAGTAAGCAACTCTCCCATTTATACAGGCTGGTTAATTTAAAAGCAATCAAAAGAAAAGAGCTGAACAGAAAAAGCAATGTGAGTTTTATGAAGGCACAAGGAAAAACTTCTTCAGAAAAAAACACCTGATCACTTTCCCCGAAATAATGTGATACATGCTTTAGAATCTGGCCAGTTTTTATTCAGTTTGCAAAACTAAGATGACCGCAGCAGAAAGTATTTTCAGCCTCTGATGTCAGAATAAGTACAAGCTGGGTTTTTCTTTTTCTACAGTCATTCATGGAACTGCAGCATGCTCACTGACAGCTTACTACGAGCACGTTTGACATGAAGAAACAGTAAGCAGATGAACACGCGAGAGCAGACCGTTTTCAGTTCTAATGCAAACTGATGACTAAGTTCTGAATCACCAGCCACCAAACCCTTGCACTGGCAAGGGGATACAGACTAACAAGAAGTTTATTAATAACATTTGGTGGAAGATTAGCAAAAAGACAAAACCCAATCACACATTCATTCACCCTCTTTACCGAAACTTTTTTTTTTCTGTGTGACACCATATGCGAATGCGAGGGCTTGCAATCCCATTCATCTCTCTTACTTCAGATGCTCTCACAGAATCACAGAATGTTCGGGGTTGGAAGGGCCCTCTGTGGGTCATCTAGACCAACCCACCTGCCAAAGCAGGGTCACCCAGAGCAGGCTGCACAGGACCGTGTCCAGGCGGGTCTTGAATACCTCCAGAGAAGGAGACTCCACAGCCCCTCTGGGCAGCCTGGGCCAGGGCTCCGTCACCCTCAGAGGGAAGAAGTTCTTCCTCATGTTCAGACGGAACTTCCTGTGCCTCAGTTTGTGCCCATTGCCCCTTGTCCTGTCACTGGGCACCACTGAAAAGAGCTTGGCCCCATCCTCCTGACACCCACCCTTCAGATATTTATAAGCATTTATTAGGTCCCCTTGCAGCCTTCTCTTCTCCAGGCTGAACAAGCCCAGCTCCCTCAGCCTCTCCTCGTAGGGGAGATGTTCCAGTCCCCTCACCATCCTTGTAGCCCTGTCCTCCTGGTGTGGATTGGTCCCACATTCTAACTGCATTTCAACACTGACCTTTCTACCGACCTCTCCCGTGAAATCTCCTACCAAAAAACAATTCAGCATTTAACTTTGGTTTCATTCCTTCCCAGTCTCCCCCAGTATTATTTCAGGGAGTTGCAACAGATTTCCGATAGTTGCTCCGAAAACAGCGAGGAAATGAAAAGCGCTAAGAAGATGTAAGTCACTGCTAACAACGAAATATTACCCAATTTCCTTCAGGCCCCGGAGAGAGTCAGCCTGGACATTTACCCATAAGTCACTCATCGTTGGATTGTAACTATGGCAAAATACTCTAGAGGTGTAAAGACCTATTTTGGCATCCAATCTTACCTAGCTACAAGCACAGCATTATACTGCAACTAATGTTTTGTCAAATCAAGTTGCATCACAAGTAACTAAGCTCTCCATCACTCTTAGCCTGGGATACCGTCACAGTCTAAGCAGTTTCACTATCAGAAAACATTTCCTCCTTGCATTTTCACCCAAAGGTCAGCTCAGTATTTTCTATTACTTGTATGAGTAAATTTAATCTTTATAACCTCCACGTTGCTTGCATCCCTTCAATATCTGTACCTGCTCAAGCAGCAGCGTAGTTTGTTACAACAAAAATAACAATTACAGTGAAGACTGTCACAGACAGGATTTGAAAAGCAGGTAGCATAGCAGGATTCACAAACCCTTAAGAAAGAGGAGAAAGGGCATGCAGTGAAACGAACTGTCTCATCCACTGAAGGGGTGCTTTTTTCTGAGTGACAGAGCAGAGCTTTCACAACTCAAAAGCTGACTAGGCCAGAGAAAGAAACAGCCTGTCATCACTTCCATTTCACAGGATATAGCTCTCCTGGAGTACAAAGGTACAACAGATTTTTCCTGCTTCTACTTAATTCCTCATCTAGGTTGTTCTCATCTCCGTCCCAAAGCACCACTACTTACCAGACTTCATGTTCCCTGGGATACAACACATGCACTCTCCACTACCGTGACCTGGTACTGCAGCCTGCTGATTCACTGACCATGAATCTCACCTTGTCACACTTTCATCCACATTTTCATTCTTCAGAACTTTGTAACTCACGCCAACTTCACACTGGGAAATTTCTTTATTTCAAAAGGAGAGCCGTCCATACATCCAGACAGATTCACGTAGTTACCAACGTACATACCCACACGTGTCACAACTCTGCCAAGAAGCATGCATGGAAAATACGACAGGATTACCTGTGAGATTAGCTGCCATCTCTTCAGCAGTCTGACACAGCCTCAGCCCTTGTTTTAGGGGACCTTCTGAGTCCACATACTGACGGCGCTTGAGGTAGCAGGACACTGCCATCTGAATCTGTTCTGTGCGTACGCGTTTCATGACCTCAAAAGAAAAGAAAGAGATGATGGGGCTCTTACTCTGTAGGTATACGCCAAGACTCACACAGAACAAACAGTATTTTCATTGCTGAAGTCCAACAACTCCGTTACTGAAGTATGAAACACAACCTTTAGGCATGTGCCTTTCAGAATCAGACCCACGAAGATACTTTGCTGCCTAATTCTACTAATTTCACTGAGGAATCCAAAATACTTCAGAGGATTCCGGACTAAAACTGCAGTGGTGAGCTGAAGTATTTGCTTTTGTTAAAAATCAACTCTTGAAAAAAGGGGACATTTATCCTTCCCTGCTTTTTTACAGTAGCAGTTTGGGTATTCTTCAATCATTTTCCAGTTCCCCTGCCTGACCAACCAACGAAACGATACCAGAAGAGTCAAGGGAATGAGAAATGAATATACAGGTAGGAAATTTAAGAATCATAATGCTTTAAAATAGTACACCTATTTGACCTATTTGGGAGTCCAGGGAGCAATGTCTTACTGCCTGAACTTCAAGGTTAGAGCCAGACTTCTGGCACTTCAGTCGGGTAAGTCCTCAGAAAGAAAACAGGGCAATTCACACCAAAAGCAGAGCCTTCCGCCTTTTTCACCTGCCCCCATCTACCTAGACTTCCCTCCTGCAAAAGTTTTTAAAAAATCCTTTGAAGTTTCCTTTATACAAATTTTGAAAGTCATCCTCACAAACACCACTTCGTAGTATCTCAAAAGCCAGAGGACCCTGATGCTAGCTTTTATCCTCTGCCTTGTAATAAAAGAACCTCAGTAAAACAAATGCAATAGCTCCCTTGCTATTTGAGTAGTCCCTGACTGCCACCAATCCTTCGCAACAGCCATCAATTCTACACAGATGTTTAGATAACCTAAAAGGCTTTAAATAAAGCCACCAGAATAGGTACAGTCTGCCTTGAGATAGTTCTACACCTTAGAGCCCCGCTGCCACAAGGCCTGCTGCATACATTTTACAAGCGCCATAATTTCCGATTTGAGTAGCTCAATCCAACGAAACACAACTTTTCATAGAGACAGACAAGGATGCCCATCCCGCTCCTCTGTGAGGACCATATCTCTAATAAAATGACAGCTTTAAAAATATGATCATAAAGGAGCCTTTTCTAATGCCCATGCACACTTTAGTGCTCATCCCAGTTGTCAGAACCAGCCCTCTGCGGAGTTCCAAGTGGGCAGGGATGCAAGGTTTCAGCAAAGGTTACTTTAAACAGATAGGTGGAGTCACAAACCCATATGCTCTGAGGAAAACCTTCAGAAGATTTCTATTTATTCTCACGGGTGAAATAACTGTAGAGGGTGGGGAAAGGGCATTAAACAGGCATGGAGTTTTCAAAGCATTTCCAGACAGACCTATTAAAATCATCGGTTTAAACCACAACTTTATCCACTCCAAAAGCAAACTTCCTTTTCATCTTCCCTGCAATTAAAGAAATCATATTTGAGACTTGCACTGTCTCAAATGTAACACTTTTTGTGTTGCACAAAACTGCAGGAAAGACAGGATTCTAATCAAGACCACGAAGAAAGGTGGACACGGGGATGGAGCAGCACCTTAGCACCCTCCTAAAACATGCCCTGAACTAAGCTTCACGATGTCTTTACGCTGCCGTTCTGCATTTCAGCTAGCAGCATGGACTCCCACACAGGTGACTTGCCCAGGTCCACATAAATGCCTCTGAATGCACTCTGTCCTACACCTCAGGTTTGGGCAGCATCTTGATTATATTTGAGATGCTCTCATAGATGCTTATTTTGGGTCTAGAAACCATTTTGGAGAGTTTGCATCTAGACTGTTGTACTTGGCTTATAATCCAAAAGAAACTCACTCCCAAAACGGCACGGAACAGATTGAATTACACGTTTCTGAAGTGGTTTAGCCAGTCAAAACTGTGCAAATCAGCCTCAGGTCTGTGATTCAATTGCAAAGAGAGAGCATCTAGAAATATCCTTGCCCAGACCTTTTTGCTTCGGGATCAGTTTGCGCCGAGTTAGATTCAGTGAGAAAATCCTTATTGATGATGGCACCGCACGCGTGTACAGGTAATTCCTCATCAACTCATCACGGATCGGAGAAACCGAAAACCGGTGTGTGGAAGATACAGAACTCCAGAGGACCGTTTGGAATGACAGTGGCGACCAAGAGGAGCACTGAGATCAGCCTTCTCAAGCTGCTGAACGAGCAGATGACTGAGAAAATGGGAAATTTTAAATGCTAGGCAAAAAAAGCACCAGGTTACCCAGTAATCTCAAATTCTAACATCAGGATGGGACATTTTAGCAGCAAGAGAGAAGGGCCTGGGAAAGGAGCAGTCGCTGGCAGGCGATTCAAGTCCAAGCTTTTTCAGAGCTTTAGGGATAACAGGGAAGCCCCAGTTTCTTCAGCCCAGATTAGCAAGGTGGTGTTTGGAGCCGCTTTATGCAATCTGCGCGGTTTCTTGCTCCCTCCACACACCCTGCATGCTCCTCCCAGCAGTCACAGCAGCGGGTGCTACGAGCAGCATCTCAAGATCTCGTTCCCTGCAGCATCTCAAGATCTCTCCCTGCTCCCAGGTTACAGAACAGGAGCTACCTTACAGGAAATGCACCTTCACCAAGAAACACCCGTTGGCATCAGACACGCTGTCACCCCTGCTTTCATTTCTGCTCTTTGTTTCTTTGTTCACTTCGCCTTTATACTTCACCCTCAGCATTACAAAGAGCAAGGTCACAGGGGCAGGGAAAGCATTCACGAAAAGTGCGAGAAGAGCAAACCCAGCATTCCTACAAATATTCTTTATCAAGCCCTCAAAATCAGAGCAGATCACAAAATAAACACAAGGACAGCCTGCCAAAAGGCCTTTAGCTGGGTTCAAGCCGAGCCAGTTCACAACAGGTTAGTGATGCAGAATTTAAAGGCAAAAAAAAAGGGACAAGCCTGCCATTTTAACCTCCAATCAATTTTCAGACTCTCATCACTGAAGATAATCTCCAAACTATGAAACAAGATGAAAGCATACAGTGTTCCCTGTCCACGCCTTCAGAAAGCTTCAAACAATTGTTCAGGTGTCCCAGCTGCCTCATTCTTCTCAAACAGCCACAGAGAATAAATGCTAATGCCATTAACTATTTCTACTGATAAGCAAAATACGTAAGAGAGAAGAGAGATCCCATCAGGAGTCTGCACAGCTACAACACAGCATCTTCTGCAGCGTCACAAATTGGAGCACAAAAAAAAAGAAGAAAAAAAAAGGTTAATTTTTTTTTGAAGACACAAAACCACCGAAGCAACCCAAAGGAGAGACTGATCACACAAAACACATCGCAAGTTCCTCTTTCCTAGAAAAGCTGGAAATCAGCTGTGCAGTAAGCACTGGGCCAAGGAAATACATCTCCTGCCTGTGCTACATCTCGGGTGCAGGTTTAGGCAGATACCTTGAAACATTACCAGTACGGACATACAAAAGGGAGCTTGAAAACCAGGGTTGGAAACGCTGCTTTTAAAGACTCTGCATTCCTGTCCTGACACTGGGACAGCAGTCACTTCCTTCTGACGGGCTGAGGAAAGACCTGTGAGCATCACAGAAGAACCAAGGACAGGCAATCTTAAAAAAAAAACACCACCCAAAAAGCAATAAAACAACCCACCAAGGCACATTTTGAATATTCCCTACTGAGAGCTCAGTTGTGGACGGAGAAGTACCGTCTTCTATCCCTTACCACGACAGGTGAAATTCGGAGGATTAAATCCCCTAATTTTTAATTTGGCGACATTAACCTAAGATTTACAATCACTGAGTCATCAAGGTCGGAAGAGGCCTCTCCGATCGAGACCAACTGTCAATATTTCAGCACAAACACGGTAAGGACGAAGCGACACGCAGATAACCGCGGGGCCGGGCTTCACGCCCGCGGCGGCTGCCGTTCGGCGAAGCGGGCGAGCGAACGCGACGGAGCTGACGCGGAGCCTGCGGAGAGCAAGGGTGACGGAGAAGGCTTCTGCCCGAGGAGCGGCGGCGGTGCGAGGCGGCAGGGAGGAAAGCGGCTGCGATTTTAGGGCAGCCTGCGCCCATTCCCGTCGGATCCAGGTTTGGCTCGCTGTCTACAAATTAAGATTTGACAATTCCACGGAGTTTTAATATTTCCACCCCCCCCCCCATGCCAGAGCCAAGCGCCCCTTCCATCTCCTCGCCTCGGCCTCTCGCCCTCAGCCGGACGGGCCCATGGCCGCCACCCGGGCCCAGGCTCTCAGCGCGGCCCCCGGGGTGGGCAGCCGAGGGGTGATCGCTTCCCCAAGCGGAGTTTAAAGAAGAAAAGGAAAAGAAAAAAAATAAAATAAAAAGGGAAAAGGGAAGCGAAGCGGTGCTGATTAACCCCACGCGCTTTTCCAGGAGAAAAAAAAAATAAATAAAAAGGAAAATCGTGAGGAAAACCCTCCCGCCACCGGCCGCGGGGAAGGCGCCCGGCCCTGCCCGAGCTCCCCCCCCGGCCTCCCCGGGGCCCGCCGGCCTCCCGCGATCCGCCAGCCGGGCCGGGCCTGCGGGCCTCCGCCACGAGGCGGCCCGGCGGGCCGCCCGGAGCCCGCTCCCGCCGCTCCCCCCCCCTCCCCGCCACTCACTGAGCATCGCAGGCGGCGGCGGGCGGCGGGAGGCGGCGGGGCCCGGCGGGGCCGGGGGGCGGGGGGGGGGAGCGCTGTCACTGCGCCCGGCGGCTCCAGGCGCTGCCGCCGCCGCTGCCGCCTCCCCTGGGTGCCGGTGGTGCCGGTGCTGGCGGCGGTGGCGCGGCCGGCGCTGCCCGGCGAGCGGAGGCGGCTGGCGGCGGCCGCTCCATGGCCGGCTGACACACGCCGCGGCGGGCGGCGGGGCGGGGGGGGGGGGGGGGGGGGGGGGGGGGGGGGGTGGATGCGCAGGCGCAGTGCGGCCGCCAATGGGCGGGAGCTGCCCCCGCGGCGCCTCCCGCCATCGGCGATCGGCTGGCGCTGCCTGGCGGGAGCGGAGGGCGGCGGGTGGAGCGTGGAGCGTGGGCCCGGCGGGACGGTGAGGGCCCGGCGGGACCGGGGAGCGGGGACGGCGAGATCCTTGCGGAGCCGTGCGGCTGGGGAGCGGGGCCGTGTGCGGCCTAGTGTGCCCCGCCCGGAGGGGGTGGTTGGGCCCTGAGCGGCGGGTGCGTGGCCGCCTGCCCGCCCTGCGGCCTGCGCCTAGGCCTTGCCGGCGACCGCCTCCCTTCGCCCGGGGGAAGGCCGAGTGGTGCCCCCATGGCGGCCGTCTACTCCGGCATCTACCTCAAGCTGAAAAGCGGCAAGACTCCGTGGGAAGACAAGCTGAAACTCGCCCGTTTCGCGTGGGTTTCTCACCAGTGCGTTCTCCCGAATAAAGAGCAGGTAAATCGTTTTTAATGGTAAACGGCGAAAGAAAGACAAATCCAGATAACCAGCAGCCAGTGAGGATGAATTTGTTCATCAAATCCACATCTGGTTGCTCGAGCTTTTGTCCCTAGGCAGTAGTGCCCATACAGCTCCAATGGTGAATTGTGGGTGGCTCTTGGCTTCGGTGTGGTTGTGTGAAACGTTTGCATTAAATCAGCTTTCAGGTACGTTCAGCAGAAAGATCTGCATTAGGGCAGGAAGAAGGAGTCTGGCTTACAGAGGGGGAGTGTCAGTGTTCCGTCATCTTTCAGGTACCTTCAGCAGAAAGATCTGCATTAGGGCGGGAAGAAAGAGTCTGTCTGACAGAGGGGGATAGATAGAAAGCGTTATCCTCAGAGCTGTCCTTAGCACTGTTTATTACACCCTGCACAGGATGCTCTGAAGTCTGGTGCTTCTGGTCGTAGTTAAGAACAAGGGCGTCAGGGTGGGAGAACTGAGTGTAGCTGCATGCGTGTTTCCCGGTGCTCTAAATTCCTGCACGTGGAAAGAGCGGACACCGGATTCACGGGCGTCTCCTTGGAAGGTGCCTGGAACCCACCCTCTCCCCTCAAGTCTCTTGTTTTGACCCTGTTTTCTGAAGGTCTGTTCAGTGTTTCCCTGCGTGAGGGATGTCTTATGCTGCTCCTCCAGCCTAGTAGTCACAGGGAGTCTAGTGTTTGCACCATCTGAGGTGAGTGTTTTGAGTTCCTGCTGTTTCAGTTACTTAGGATGTTAAACTTAGCCATACACCATCAGTTTATTTTGAAATCAATAGTTTACATTAACAGGTTTCAACCTTTTCCAGTTTGCACAAGTAGAAATTCCCGGCCTGGATTTCTAGGTAGCAGATTTGAACATATCAAGAGGAGAATGTGAACGGAATACCAGTTGTCAGAAAGTGAAAACCGTCTGATTCTTTAAGTTGTGGTTTAGAAGAGTGCATTTGCTAAGCAGCGTTGACTGTCAGAATTATACCCTGATGAAAGGGCCTTAGGATGTTGACTCCTGAAAGCTGTCTTGGGAGGGTACAGGGGAGCACAGGGCCAACACTGGATTTAGAATGAAAGCTCTTACAAACTTAGATCTTGGTTAAAACCTACAAGCGTGGACTTCTCTGCTTGCTCAGAGCCTGTTCTGCTTGGATGTAGAGCAGTTCTGAAGGCACGATTGCTGTAACTGTGAAGAGATACCACTTCTGTCTTGTTCTTGTGTGGGGGTTATTAAAGATTACTTCTCCCTTTTGTTAACAGGTATTACTCGACTGGGTAAGCCATGCGTTGGTTTCGTACTACAATAAGAAACGTGACCTGGAGGATGAAGTTGTTGAGAAACTCTGGGTGTATCTAGACAACGTTATCCATAGTAAAAGACTACAGAATCTCTTAAAGAGTGGGAAGACAGTCGGACTCAGTTTTTCAGTCGCACAGGTAACTAACACTGTGGATATTTTGTAACATGCTGAATAGCAGCACGTATCTTCTACGACAAGTGACTCTTCCTCACAGCGTAGGGTGTTACGTGAAGTGTATAGTAATTAATCCGATGGCATTTAGGACCTCTCATAAAAAATCTTCTGTTTCTGTTCCATGGTACAGTTCGTATTTGTGCAGCACTAAGGCTGAAAATGGTAGGGCTTTCTAATAAAAACCTCAAAGTTAATCTTCTTCTCTGCCTTTAACTTTTGCAAGCTATCAGAGAGTGGTCTGGTTTAAGTATTTCAACAGGTAAGTTAGGGCTCAGTTCCATATGTTGCTATTCTGTGTTATTTACTCCTTATATTGCCCTTTTGCCTGGGAGACTTAGGAAGAGAGAGATTTTCCCTCACTGTGGGGCTCATCAGCGTGTCTGGCGTGAGTACTTGTGTGGTGTGACATGCTGTTCTGCAGACCTTGCAGCTTCTTATGATGCCTCTGAAAGGTGATGGCACCGAATCATTATTGATCTTAATCATATCATTGTTTGAACCTCAGCTGAAAGTGAGTGGGGGAGACTTCAGTTACAGTTTAGACCTAAACCAGAAAGTGTATCTTCTTACTAAGCTTCCTGGTTACAGAAGTAACAGAATTTGTGGATGGCTGCAAAGGCAATCAAAATGGCTGGGAAAATGACCCAACTTTTAGTTGTGATCTGGTTGGAAGGAAGCAAGAGAGAACTGTCTTTATCTGCAGAAACTGATTTGTGAAGTACAGAGAATTGGTTGGATGAAATCAGAGATGTTACACAGAAAGTATGCCGAATTTAGACATGGTCTGGGTGTGAAAACCCGCTGGCTGAGGATTAGATGAGAGGCAGAGGCCAGAGCACCCTAAAGACCAAGAACAGAGGTGATAGAGGGTCCAGTGGAAAGAATTTAAGAGTCTGTTTTAATCCAGTGGGGCTTGAGGTGAGGACGTGAACCCTGCACTACGAGATGTAAGGAGACAGATGAGATTTTTAACTCTGGAATAGAGGCAGATTTGTAAATTGTTACTGAATTTGTTTACGGACAAGGTTATCTGGAGGTGAGAAAAGGGAGCAACTAAAAAGGGAAAAACCGTAGGGAAATCAACACAAAGTTTCAGAAAAGCAAGGGAAATGCGAGTTGAAGTAAACGTTTTTTCTTTAGAACTGTGGATCCCCCAAAGAGGAGAGAGAACAGTCCTCCACATTCCAGATATCAGCACAGAAAACTGGCTGTTTTTAAAATATGAAGATGATATTTAGTCGTGGACATTCTTGCTGAATAATCTTCCTGAATAAGCTAGGAAGTGTGTTGTGTGTGGGTTTTTGCTGTTTGTTTGGAACATAATTTTGGGGACCTTGCGAGAAGGGAGGGAATTTGCCCCTACTCCCTTTCTGCAGGATCAGCTGTTAGGATCAAGTATGGGTAGTCTTATGCTGTTGCTGGTAGCACAGGTACTGAAGGAGGGCTTCCTCACTCACCTTGTGGTGCAAACAAGTGCAGGGATGCTGTTCTGGCCAGAGGACCTTCATGTTTGAGACCCACAGTACAGAGGCCCAGAAACAGCTGTTGGCAGGTCCCCACTGCTTGCTTCTTGCAGCCAGAGCTCCCAGAAAATGTTGTTTGTTCATTATGGTAAGCTTTATCTTTGTGTGCAAAATTGACTGTGAGTTTGTTTTGTTTTGTTTGCTTTTTTTTTTTTGATCTTCAGGTCATAAATGCAAGATTATCAGAAGCCTGTTCTCAAAAAACACAGCAGAACATTGGCACAGTGCTGAGCTGCTCCAGTGGCATTCTTTCTACTCCTTCACTCTCCATCATTTACACAGCAAAGTGTGAGCTCTTGGTTGATCTCCTCAGCCAGCTATCCAAGCTGGCATGCCTGCAGCTGGCTTCTGATGATGCTGTGGACTCCCAGGTGTTCAGCGTCCTCCAGCTTACCTTTGCTCAGTACCTCCTGGTCCAGAGGCAGCAAACCAACCCAAATCGTGTGTTTGGGCAAGTGACGAGTCACCTGCTCCAGCCATGTCTGCTCCTGAGGCACTTGCTGACTGTGAGGAGCTGGACACAGGCAGATGACAACCACGTGCGCCAGCACCTGAGCAGGGAAATCCGAAACCAAGTAGAAACTTTGCTGCAGGCTGGGTTGTTCCAGCCTGAGCTTTTCTCATCCTACAAAGAGGAGCTGCTGCCGGAACAGGAGCTCCAGGAGAAGAAGAAAGGAGCTTTGAAAAGTCTTTTGCTACCAGTCAACACAGTGCAGGCCAAGCTGGGCGGTGGCTTTTGTGAACCTGCCCTCCATGGAGCTGTTGTGGCTGGTTCGGTGTCCCTGCTGTATAAACTCTTCCTGGACTCGTACTGTAAGGCAGAAAACCACCTCGTGTGTTTCCACATGCTCAGCAGGCTTTTCGGCTGTCTCAGGCTCTCTGGCCTACAGCAGGGCGGGGGGGAGGATAGGCTCTCTCCTGCGGACTGGAGCACCGAGCTGCTTGCTTTGGAACAGCTTCTGAACTTGGTGCTGAGCAGCGATATCTATAATGTTGCCAGTGACCGTATCCGGCACAAGGAGATACAGTTTGGGTTTTACCGCAAGCTAGCACAGATGTTGACGAGTCACTCCCAAGCTTCCATCCCTGCTTGGTTCAGGTGTCTCAAACTCTTGATGTCTTTAAACCACCTTATAGTAGAGCCAGACCTGGATGACTTGGTGGCCTCGGCTTGGATTGATGCCAAGGTCTCCGAGCCACGTACGAGGAAGCCCCAGGAGGCTCTCATCAACACCATGTTTCAGACTTACTCCAAGCTGCGGCAGTTCCCACGGCTCTTTGAGGAGGTGCTGACGGTCATTTGCTGGCCAGCTGCTGATGAACTGAGGCTGCCTGTCTTCTCCGCCGGCCTGACAGTAAAGCTTCGTGAGTGCCTCCTTGAACTGCCACCCAACCAGATTCTGGACATTTTGTGTCTCTTTGTGGAGAAATGCCAAACCCTTATCCTTCCTGCTGTTGAAGGGTCAGCTGACATGGCCTTGAAGCTGCTGTCAGTGAGCTCGGTGCTGCATGCTTTTCTGTTCAATATGAGGAGCCTAGATGATGTCACTCCTTCCCCTGTGGTCCTTCGCACTCAGAGTCTGCTGGCAAAGATGCAGAAGGGAATCATTCAGCCACTGATGGAGCTGCTGCAGGCTCCTAGAAGAGAGAAGAAGTCAGACCTTTGGCTGAGAAAGGCCAGTGACTCTGCTCTCCTCCTTGCTTACACTTGGGTTGAGGTAGACACTTTGTTTAGCATTAGCTGCGGTAAATATGTGTCTCCAGCAGCTGAAATTGCTGGTGCTGTTACTGCATCTGCTGCATGGCACGGGAACATTGCAGCTTTCCTCCCTGGTGTCGAGGAACGGTGCTGGGAGAGAGTCATGGAACTCGCAAACAGTTTTACCTCCACTAGCAAATATTGCTTAGAACTGCTCACACTTCAGAAAGTGAAGATGATCTTAATGCAGACCAAAGCTGACGTACAGGCCTTGCAGCATGCTGCAGCTTTCATCCTGGAGTCTGGGAGATCCAGCGTGAGAAGGGGAGAATCTGAACCATGGGATGGAGACATCAGCGCGATAAGCGATCTCACCTACCCCACGGCCCACTGGCACCTCGTCATCTCCAACCTGGCTATCCTGTTGCCGTATATCTCCCTGAAGGATGTAGAGTACATTGCAGATGTGCTTCTAGAGACGTTACTGTCAGCCAAAGCTCAGGAAGCTGACGCAGACCTGGAGTCTTCCGTCAGCATTGGGAAGATATCTCTTGGTTTGGTGCGTAGCTCCTTTCTACCGGAAATGAAAGCCCTGCATTGTGCTTTTCTGACCAGTCTTATTCATCGGTTTGCTAGGGTGCTGCCCTCTGCTGCCAGGGATTCGGCAGATCTGCCGCTCCAGCAGCTGTCTGCAGGTGATATCCCTTGGTACGGAGAAATCCTGGCTCCTTGCAAGCCTGTTGACCTGTTGGAAGCACCGTCAGAAAACAATCTGCTGAAGGATAAGCTCAGCTTGTCTTGGGAAACACTGGAGAAGGTTGCCCAGTGTATAGTGTTGTTAGCAAAAAATGGCTGCCCTGTCGTCCTGAAAGAAAGTCAGCTGGAGAGCTGCTTGGATTTGCTGGAAATTGCTTCTCTTCTGAAACTAGATAGTCTTCTTCCCTCTGACTGTACCCGGTGTTTTCTCGTGCTGCTGTCCCTGCTAGCCAACACCAGGGCAAGTGTCTCCTGCAGCAAGCTGTTATTGCTGAAGTTTTTAAGTACCTGCTTCCACCTCCTGAGGTGCCTGCAAGCAGGCAGTAATGCCAGTGCTGTTTTTAAGGTGTTTCATGCCAGCGATGTTCTTGAGACTCTCATGACCTCCCAGCTCACAGCTAGCGAACTCTTCACGGATGTTTTGACTGTTCCTGTTTGGGCACAGTATCTCCAGGAAGTCCAAGCCTTTTTGGAAAACTTGCTTCAGATGATCACTGAAAGAAGACAAAGTGTGAGGCTCAACTTGGAAAAGTTCATGTCTTTCCTGGTAAGCTGCAAGCCAGACGTTGGTGCGGCCAAAAGCCAAGACTGGGAAAACTGGAATCCCGCAGCTGGGCAGTTACTGCTGATGGCATTCACCACACTGTGTCATGTCGTCACGCTCTACCTTCAGCAGCTGCCAGAAAAGAAGCTGTGGTCTGCGGACGTCCTGTCTGCGCTGTTGGAGCCAGTGGTTCTGCAGATTGTCGCAACTGTTGAACGCAGTCTGCAGAGTAACGCCCAGAGCCAGCCTTCGCCTCTAGCGTTCATACCTTCGGTCACCACTCTTCTCAGAGCAGATCTGAGCTGTGCTGTCAGGAAGGGCTGGCAGAAGGAGCCCGGTGGGTTTTTGGAGCAACCCCGTGTTAAACTGTACCAAAAGTTTTACTCTCAGATACGGAGAGAGCTGCCCCGCGCAGGAGATAATCTGCAGTTCCTTCAGTCTGCGTTGCAGTTCCTAACGGTCTTCTGCTCGGTGCCAGAGCTGTATCCTGGAAAAGAAACTGCAGTCACAGTTGTTTTTGCTTTGAAAAAGCTGCTTGCTGGTATGAAAACTCTCTTTCTTCCCTTCCTTTGCTCATTTTGCAGTGCAGTGGTGAGTTAACAGCCATTTAGCGAAACGTACAGCTTTTTGAAAAGTCTGTACCTGTTTACTTGTGTTAAAGCAGTAGGCTGTCCTTTTGTAAGTGCATAACAGGAAAATTTTCAAGGAGGCAATGTTGTGGTACCCGGACCACAGCCACCATCTAATTTGGTAATGATCTTCTCCTGGAAGATGCAAACATCTCAACAGAGTCGAGGTCCTGAGTTACTCATCCCTGTAGGGCTTTTCGACGACGGTAGCAGGAATGTGGTGAAACTTCTGGGTGTAGGGCTGAAGGTGAAGTGTCGCTCTACTCGTGTAGTTGGTATGGTAGGCACCACTGAAGCAGCTGATGTGCACCAGGTCAGATCTGGTATGTCTCATCTGAGGATGTCAGAGGACCTTGTAGTAAAATACTCATCTATTTTTGTGTGGTTATAATTTGTATTTTTGCAAGGTTATAAAACAATGGAAATCACGTAACTGTTAAGGATGGTGAACCCATAATTCTGATGAAGTCTGGGGGAGATTGGCAGATCAATCCCCTTATCCCCATCAAATAAAGAGCAAGGGCTGGAAGTGACATGAAAAACCTCTCTTGCCAGCTGCGTGAGCTAATGGCTCCTTCATATTGTCTTGTTCAGAAACACAGCATAGACATAGCTATTCTCTTTGACTCCTCCAAACAGTTGCAATTTGTCAAAGTGACTGCTAATGTACTCTAGTGCAGTGGTCTCCAAACGTTTTTGATTGTGCACACCTATCAGTAAAAAAAAAAGAGATTGAGCATGCAGCCTCAACAAATGTTTAGTTATAAATTATATGCGTGTGCTGCTCTACTAGTATGCTACGTACATTACAAAGCATACACAAAAAATGTTTAAAAAGCATGAGATAAAGCTGAAATAAACACTTTTTTTTACATTTTATTTTTTAAAGGTATTTTATTTACAGTTCCTGCACCTCAGTGGACTCTCTTGTGCACAACCCCACTTTGGAGGCTACTGCTCAAGTGTCCTACAGTCATGATCTCAATGTTTACATTGGCGTTAGGTAGTTAAGAACAGAGCACAGCTCTCCATGGGGAATCTGAGCTTGAATTTGCACAGCTGAGTTTGAGCTAGTACTTACATGTAGATACAGGCTTAGTCTGTCTCTTCCCTGCCCTGCGTTTTGGTCCTCCAGCGTTACGGGCTTCGGTAAGGGCACTGAGAGCAGGGATTTCACGCTAGAACTAGGGAACACGAGGACATGTCAGTTGCTGTAATTTTGCTGCTAGCTTTTCTCTCTCTCATCCTGTTCCTCACTTTACTGGTCTAATATTGGTAAAGTGCTTTAGCCTGGAGACATAATTAATCCCTGTAAAAAGCTGTAAGAATTTCTGATGAATAAGTAGAGTATTCAGTAAGATGAAATACGGATTCCTGTGGATTCTTGTGGAACTAAAAAACAAGCCTTCGGAATCAGTTAAGATGTAAGCTAGTCCAGAGCTGTCTACGTAGTAACACTGGAGTAAGTGGGGAGTGGGATTTATGATCAGCAGAGAGCTAAACTTTGTCAGTTTAATGCTTTTGTGACTTGTGACGGCTCTCTGGCCAGGGTTTGTAGCAAAGCCCTGTGGCTTGTTTAGCCTGCTCCCTTGGCTTGTGCACGTGCTTTGTTGTAGCATTTCTGTACTGCTGAAGGATTTTTATTGGAATGATGACTGCTCTGTGAACCCTAGGGAAGGAAATACTTGAGAACAGCAATTCATTGCACTAGTGGGAGGGAGGTAAAGGGACAGTGTGGGGGCTTCTATGCATTTGAGTGTTAAAAGGTACCCACAGAGCTGTTTTAAGGTTCGATTTGCTCTGTTCTTACCTGTGGAAGTCCCTGTCTTGGGAACTGATTAAGACATGCTTGTGTCTCTTGAACATGCAGGTCCTGCAGTCACAACCCAGGTGATCCAAAGTATGGAGAAGGAGCTGACAGAGGTGCTTGTCCAGCTGCTGGGAAACTGCTCTGCCGAGGAGTTTTATACCATAATGAGACTGACGCTGCAGGGACTTGAAATGAGGAATGTTTGGCAACAGAAGGCTAAAGTAAGGCGTGAGCTCTAGTTTACTGTCAACTTCTTTCTTCAGTTTTCTGTATCTTGAAAACAAATTCTTGGCTGAATGACATCTGATAAATCCTTTTTTACTCTGCCTGCTGTATGTTCAGTGGTCAGGTCAGATTAATTGACACGGTTAAGGGCTTGGTGACTGTGCTGAGATACGTTCTGGATATAAATTGAGAGAGGTGGAAAGATCATGGAAACCTGCTGGAAAAACTTTCTGTCCAGTTTAAGGACTCAGCAGTCTTAATTCCATGTATTGTCAGAAGAAATCACACAGCTGTGATGTTACAGGCCATGCAGAGATTTTTTTTTCTGCTTGCCAGTCAGAGCTCTTGTGGAACAGACACTAGCAGTCAGCGAGTTTAACCACTGTTTGTCTGTGGCTTTTCTTAACAGGGTTAAAGGCACGTTTAGAAATGCCAGCATTTTTAGGTAAAACTAAAACTGGACCTGTGCTTTTGGCATTTGTGTCTGTAAAGACTTTTACTCTGTAATACCCAGATACCACTCAGTAGCTTTCCACATACTGTGCCTTTCTCCAGAGTGGTTTAAGCAGCAGTGGTGACATTGGAGCACTTTTAGCAAGAAAGCCAGCTGTACCCTCCACAGAAAGCTCGGTGACTTGAGAATGAAACTTGGATTAAACTTCAGGGTTTATCTGTCTCTGTCTTATTTGTCAGAAATAGACACGGATGTGCTGCATCAGTTCTTGATACGTCTTTATGAAAGTGTATCTGGAGTTCCTGTACTAGGCATATAATTCCTGCCACCTGAGTGTAGCTTGTCATGTGTTTCTTTTATCAGTCTATAACAACAGTCAGTAACTGAAAACCCCCCCGCTGCCAAATGCAGCATTCTTAGCATGTAGTGTACTGGTGTCCCTGTGTTCCCCCTGCTTCTCTCAGTTATTTAGTGGCAGTTGAAGGAGAAGGCTTTCCTTGCTTAAAAATCACATAAGCCTTTTTGTGCAGTAAGTTGATTCTAAAATAGATGTAGCATGCAGTACGTTTGGTCCAGTGCTGCTCAGCATGTTGAATTTTATTGAGCTGCTTCTTACTTCACAATTTCCAAAGACATCTGTTGGTGTGAGGGCTTTCACGTGTCAAGGCTCTGGTAATGCTCAAAGCTGTTGCCACTGCCCTGGAAAGAGCTCTGCTGTGCTTGAAAGGAGCCAGTGCATCTCGTACTGGTGACTGACCATCAATCTGCTTTCTGCAGGAAGTACTGTCGGCTGTTACGCTAACCAAATTGTTGCTCAGCTGCCCATTAAGTGGAGACAAAGAGAAGGCTTTCTGGTTTGCCAGCCCACAGATAATCACAGCTTTAGCTGTAAGTATCTCTTTATTGTAAACTTCATTACCTATCCCTTTTATTTATTAGAGTCTGTAGTGGTTACGTCTGAATGAAAAGGTTGTGGATACTGGACAAAACCATACCAGATTCACCAGCACCTTTTTGTCTAGACCCTTTCCTCCTTCCTCAAGTAAATCTCCTCCTGTAAGTGCAGTGTGTACATCATCCATTTCTTATTAGCAGTAGTTTTCTGGGACCACACCATGTAATCTGGGGCTTGGGAGAAACTTGTTAGGCTGCAGAGAGTCTGAGGTGTCTGTCCAAAGGAGAAGGTAACTGTCAGCCACATGTTGCAGCAGAAGCCAACAGCAGCAAAACAAAAAGAAAAAAGTGCTCATATTAAAAAAAAAATTAAAAATTCACCGAGTTATGAATGGGAAACTTAACTGAAAGTTACCAAACCCAGGTTTCCTGTCCTTCACTTGTACCACATAGGAACCTATTGATGTGGGTTTTTCTTCTCTCATCGTGATGGTGTCTCTAGACAAGACTTTGTCAGAGTTGATTCTGCAGCGCCTGGGAATCGTGAGCATGCGATTTCTGTCATTATTTGGTAGGTCTGCATGCTTGTAAAGGAGAGAACTGCGTCCATTCCTTCACGTGAGGAGGTGCACGGAGGTGCTGGTTGGCAGGGGACTGGGGAGTAGTTGCATTTCCGCACTCAGAGCGGCGCTTGCTTGAAATGCGTCGTATGCAGCATCGCCCAGGGTGCAGTTGCATGAAAATGCCTGAAGTGCAGGAGTCTCCCTGCCAGCCCAGCTTGCACCAGTCTAGTTCCATTGACTCAGGTCAGAGCATTATGGTTCTCTGGTGTGCAAATGCTAGTGATAGGTGGCTAATGTGCTCTTCCTTATCGGTTTCCTGTCTCCTCGTAGATGCAGACCAAAGAGGCCTGTCAGGACCAGTCACTGATTTCCACAATAGTTGTACCTATTCTAGAGACTGTAGCAGCTTTGCTAAGGCAAGGAGAAGGGGTTCTCTTGAATCCACACCATGTGGCACTGGCGTTCAGCATTCTGCTAACAGTCCCTCTGGATCATCTGAAGACAGAAGACTATCGCAGTGTCTTCCTGGGAGTCCATGAAGTGCTCTTCTCTATTGTGCAGTGTCATCCGAAGGTATATCAGGGGGTGGGTGGGAGGAGGAGGGAAAGGTAGAAAGAACCAACACAGAAGCCAGTGATGAGATTTTTTTTTTCAATAGTGGTTTTGAAATAATTTGTCCTGATAATATGGAAGTGCTTTGTACCGCTTGTCATTTAAAAGGCAGGGAATCTCAAAATCACATCATTTCAGTTGTTTTCCTGCTTTGTTTTATGCCTGCATTGTTGGTATTTGGCAGCAGATTGCTTATCAACATCTGATGCTAGATTAGAATAAAACTTTCCCTTTTTTATGATTGATATCTAGAAGCACAAATGGCTTAGGCTCTAGGACCTCCTTCTCACTGGAGATTGGGATTTTGCAGTCCCTTGAAAACAGGGCTTAGACGCTGGTGACGTTCAAGCATTGTACCATGCTGGTGGTCTTGTCAGCCTTCTGGCATGGGAAAGTGAAGAAATGCCAGGACTTGCACAGGCTTGGAGATACTCCTGCGTGGAAAATGTAGTCAGAGGTGGAAGAAGAAAGGAAAGGGGCCTCATGCATTTGTGTTAGGACTGAGAGCGAAGAAAGGTAAAGATGGGGAAATCACAAATTCTAAAAGCACGGCAGTACGCATTGCTGAAATGCCCTTACAAAAACCCTGTGGTGTAAAGTTGCCTACCCAGCCTGTTTTCACACAGTGATCTGTAGTGTTAACTGAACCCTGCGTTCTGTGAGTCTGGCTACACAGGTTCTCTACCAGCGAGAACAAATTCCCTTGACATTAGGGTAGTAAATCAAATGCTGCTTTGGAGAGGTGGAGTAACTCTAGTATGATGTTTACTTGTTATTTGTGTTTGTATGTGGCCAGGACTGCAGTCCTGCTCCAGGATTCTCACGTGCTGGATACTGTATGGATGCAGAATGAAAAGATAGTCTCTGCTCCTGACAGCTGTATAAGCTATATAGTTCACTTCACAGGACCTGATTTCCCTCAGGCTATGGGGTGGTGTACCTCTACCTCCTCCAACCCCTTTACTACGTAATCTCAGATGTGTTTATTTTGTGTCTTTGCAGGTGCTTTTGAAAGCAGCACCATCTTTTCTGAACAGTTTCCATCGTCTGGTTGTTTCTGTCATGCATGAAGGACGTCAGAAAGGAGACAGAGGTACCAAATCTTTTCCACTTTTGGACTGCATATACACACTGTAACTTTGTATATTCGAGAAGAGGAGATGCAGAACAGGGCAGTTGGACACCAGAAACAAAGTCCTCAAAACCTAGCTGTGTCATTACAAGCATTAGCCCTATCTGTCCTTTATGTGAAATTGAGAATGAGCTTTGTAGTGTTGTGGGCTTACAAAGATCACTGAGGCTTCTGTGGAGCTGCACCCAGACAGCACGGCTTTAGGTGAATAAGATGTTCTTCACTGACTAGCTGGCAAGTAGACAGGGGCTAGTAAGGCTTGCAGTGCCCAATTTCTGCACTTCCTCTCAACCTCTGTGCCTGAAGGCATGGTGGCTGTGAACTCTGATGATACCTGCTAACATGCCTGAGTTGTAGCCCAAAACAGATCATACTGAATGGAGCTTCTTGAGACAGGAGCTATGTTTCCTACAGACCTAATTGTCACCATTCTGTGCTAGGCATTAAGCCAGAAGATTGCACGTATCTGAAGCATCAGTTGGGATAGATGATATATCTGTATGGTCAAGGATTTGGAATTAGTGTAGTTAAATGTCTCAAAATGAAGAAAAAAAGAAGACTTATCACTGGAAGCTGTTAAAGAATTTGCATTGTCAGATTAGCCAAGTCCAAGATGTTCACAGTGATTAAGGTAATCCTCCTGTGCTGTATGCTGGTCAGGACACAGATACCCTATCATTAATAGTGGTGACTTCTTGAGACAAGTTTGAATTCATGGCCTGCAGCTGCTCGTACCCCAGCTTTCCGCTGATGTCCTACAGCTTATTCCATGTTCAGATTTATCTCAGCTGATATGTTGCCCACGACTGCGGGCGAATGTACGTGTATGTGTGCATCATGGAGGAACATACTAACAAAGGCTCAGTGAAAGAGGAGAAGGTGTGTTAAACTGGTGCCAAACTTTGAGAATTTGCTAGCTTCTGTAATATGTTTATGTAAGGCAAGGGTCACAGGAAACTTGTGGGCACGTGGCGTCCTAAAGTTTAAAACCATGCTGTCTGTCTTTGCAGGATTGTTTTATTTTCATAACAGATAACAAGAAAGTAATTCCTAGATTTCTCTTCTGTTTTGTTTGTGTTAGTTCTCTGCCCTTTCAGTAGGCAGTGAGTGAAAAGTCTCAGGTGATCTCTGCAGTCCCCTTTAAATATCTCTAGTGCTGTGGCTTCCGCTGCTGTGTTCCATGTAATAAATTTCATCAGAAGGCTTTCTTACAATGCTGTTTCTAAGAGATGTCTTGTGATTTTCTGTAGGTAGAGGATATAATTATCCAGTCTCCTTGTTCTCCTCCACAGTGCTAGCTGGGACTGAATCATGGAAGGGGACCGTAGCTACTGCTTTTAGCACTTCAGCATCCATAACAAATACTTTTTGCCTTGCAGTGCATGTGGAGTGGGAATTGGTGTGCTCTTACAAAATAATTGTTGGAAGAGATGCATATGGGGTGTTGTGGGGGTGTGGGGGGCCTCTCAGCTGATAAGAAAAGAAGGTAAAATGGGCAAGCTGGTGTTGGCTTCACATAGTTCAAGAATCACATGGAAGACTGTGTGATTCTTTTTTTTTTCCCTAGTGTTTTTAAGCCTGAAATGTCAGAATGCAACTCACTTTCTGTTTCAGGCAATACAGAAGAGTTGGAAGTTATACTGAAGTGTGCCCACTTGGTGGAACGGATGTACACTCATATCGCTGCAGGAATGGAGGACTTCACGGTGTTTTCTGCTTTCATTGTGGCTCAGTATGTGACCGAATTGCAGAAGGTAACATGTTCTCATCCGTCTAGAGAGTGCCATGGTGTTGTGCTGGCTTTGGAGTTCCTCTTCCAAAGGCAGCTGTGTTACGTTTTGTAAAATCCATGAAGTTATAGAAGTTGCTGTGCCTCATGGGGATACAGGTTTGATCCAGACTGTCTGTTATTTTGAGCAAGAGTTCCTGAGAATCTTTCTTACCCAGCTCCTGAAAACTTTCTGAAGGTGTGGGTTGTGGTTTTTTTAAGGCAAAACAGTGCAATGCCTGTTTGTAGAACTGCTTTGCTGTTCTGTCACGTTGATTGTTGTTTTGATTTCTTGTGGTAGTTAGGTGCTTCTCCCAGCTAGTCTCAGTTGGCCAGGACTGATATGAGTTAGGGCCCCATCTGGTGAAGTAATGGAGCAAAATTCTCCTGGAAAATGTCTTTTAATCTGGTCTAAATGAGTAAGTGAATGGAGAAAATGTTACCAAGTTGGATAATTTTTAACTTTTCAGTAATTCTCCTGCGTGCCAAAGATATCATTTCTCATCCTTGCTGAAAACACCTACTCCTACTATTACGAATGCCAGAGCCAGGTCAGTAGGTTCTCACACCCAGACCTGAGTTCAAATTGCCATTCTGTTCAGCCTAATGGATTTAGATTTCACCAGAGTTTGAATGCTGCTTCTGTTGCAAGTACCTGAAAACTGATTATTTGTGGCTCTGGCCTGGGCATGGGCTGAAATACCAAAAGGAATTTTAGTCTTTGATTTTAGTCTCTCTTACCAGAAAAGTACCCTAACTGGTGCTGTGTTTCTGAAGGGTTATCGTGTAACCATTGTAACTAATCATGGAGGTGGTTATGTAGCGTAAACTCGGCTACCTTCTCTATTGCCTGGCTTTTTTTCTGAGGTTTGGGAGCAAAACAATCGGATATGTCAGTTTTTAACCATCGTATTTAGTGTTCCTGGTAAGTTTGTTATTGTTTACATAGTAAACATGGTAGTTCAGCAAATACTAGGGGCAAATTAAGACTATTTCTGCTCTATTTAACTATCTGTGAACTCTGAAATCTGTTCATTGCTCAATGTAGAGCCGTTACTCAGAAAGCCTGACTTGAATTGTCAGATGACCTTTCGAAGTTAAAAGGACAAGTACTCAGTATTAGCAGTGTACAAAGTCTCAGGAGACTTCCAGGAAAGTTTTGTGCGATATTTATCACCGGGAAGTGGAAAGTGATGGATGATAGCTGAAACCACAGATCAGTAATGTATGCATGGAACCTTTGGGCGTGGAAAGGGGAATTGGTGTAGTGAGCCACCAGGCGCTGTGACAAAGGGGAGTTTTCTGTCTGACAGAACAGATATATCACAAGCAGGTGATGATTTATTTGCTCATTAGACTGGTGAGAATTGATGGATATCAGAGGAAGGAGAGGCCTCAGCGTGCCCATATTAAGGGGGCACGTACACATCTTTCATGTTGCTCTGCAGACGGAGAGAAAAACTCCTATAACCATTCATCTCTTCTGAGTCCAGATCAGTGGCTTTCGGCCTGTGATCTGAAGACCCTGGAGGTCCGTCAGAGGTAACTGAGAAAAACATGTTTGTAGATTTAAATCGTTATGTGGGCATCTGCACACTTACTGGAGCCCTTTCAAAGGTCTGCAGACTAAAACTGATCAAAGCCACTGGCCTCAACAGTCACTCCTGAAGTAGCTGTGTAACAGTTCCCTCGGTGCTTCCTCTTTGTACCAGGAAATAAAATATCCTTGTGGATTATTTTGTGTTAATCTAGACAGATTCCTTGCTGGAGTAGGTGGTGTCTATAGCCTCTTTTGTACTGTTGACAGTGCTTTTCCCTTGTTGTCTATGAGCTGTTGCTTAATTCAGCAATAGTGAAATACCTCTTTACACGTTTAATGTCTTGCATCAAGAGCTCTGTAATGCTTGACAAATTGGTTGTGCTAACTATATAGACCATAAAACACTTAGAAGTGTAATTAACTGCCAGCCAGTAGTGGCAGCTGTTTAAATCTTTGGTTCTGCTTCCCATCGTGTTATTGGAGGGTGTTTATAGGAAACTGCACTGCAGAGCAGGAGTGGCCCAAATAAGGCACGGATCCAGATGAATTTGTGATGTAAGGGATGCAGTTTCATTAACTGCAGCTCTGAGTTAATCTGCTTATCCCAAGTGGGACCTCTGGTCTCTCTTGTCAATAGCTGTTGGTTTTCCTCTCCTCGTTCTCTGTTTGTGTCCTAGGAAGGGAGAGGCCAACCCAGTGCATTCAGTGGGAGTTGTGACGCTCAACTCTTCTGTTACTTTAGTGCATGGTGTAGGGAGGGGTAACATCTGTTACCAGCTGACATAGAGGGGAAAAATGACAAACTTGTGGACACACAAACCCATCAGGGTCACAGATCTAAAGAAAGGCTTATGTGCCTTAACGCCTGCTCTGTGTTTTTTCCCAGCTGTGTTAGCGGATCTAATAAAATATATTAACTGGTTTGCATTTAGGGCAGAAAGAGAGCAGGAGCCTGTCACAGTGATTAGGAGTGCACTTCATTAGTGGAAAGTTTATTAGTTGCCTCGGGAAGAAAGAAGTCTGAATTTAATGACAGCTTTTCATGTAATTTTCATTAGGCCTGGAGTGCAGAGCCTCAGGTCTGGAGGCATAAAGCCAATTTTGGGATTCAGCAAAGATAAGACATGGTTCTGCCGCAGAAATAATATGATTATGCCAGAAGCCAGCACCGCCTCGGGCGGCGAAGTATTTAGCAAGTGATTGTGAGCACAGGACAAATTCCAGTTAGCCTGGAGCTCCAGAGTCAGCGCTGATGTTCCTGGGTGTAGTGGTGGTTCTGCCAGTTGAGGGGTTGAGCACGGCTAATGGCAGGAGCAGGGCACTGAGTCTTGGGTCATTCGCTGTTTTCCTTCAACTTTCTGCGTTGCTTCAGGCAAAAAATCTGATTTCCAGTGTTAAAACAGATCAAGGAAATGCACATCTCCTGTGCTTTTTGAAGGCTTCTTTTATTAAGGCTTCTACGTTGAAATCCTCAGATATAAATTGTTAGATAAATATCAAGTTGTCAAGTGGTAAGTTAAAATGGATTTACTACCCAGTGTAAATGGTAAGAGTAGCCTAAAGGAAATGCTCATTTGAAACTGAGACTTAGTAGCATACAGCTAATATGAGACATACAGGATCTACTGAAATGCATAATCCAGGGCAGGTATTTTAGGGGTTTTTAATTAGAGTTTTTCTGCTCAGGAGTTTTGATGTGGTTCCAAGACGATCAGTGTCTTTCCCTCTGCAGCAGTGGGGCACTCTTGTGCGTTTTATTGCAAGGGGCATTGCTTGTTCTACAAAACATGTTTGCAAAAGTCAGGAAAATACTGCACAAGTCAAAATCTTGGAGTTTATCTAATGGACCGTTCCAGATGCTCTGATGCACTGGGTAGCATATTGTCAGCATTTATTGCATACTGGCTGGGGAAAGGGTGTTTTCTTGCCTTTTTGTCTTCAAGTTTAATGCAGTCTTGTTCTTCTCATAGGTGACTTTGGACCCGGCTGTGAAGAAACATCTCACAGAAGGGATATATCACATCCTTGACCTTTGCATTGAACGGGACATCAAGTTCTTAAATGCGTCACTGCCAGCAGGTGTAAGGGAGGTCTTTAAGGATCTGTATAACGATTACAACCACTACCACAAAGCAAAAAAACACGGGGAGGAAAAGTATACTGCATGATAAATCCTGCCTGGTGCTGCATAATCAGTTATGAATTGATCTTGCAGCGCTCAGAAAATCCTCGGTTGCTGTTGGGTTTGGGATGACTTGTAAGATCAAATCAGAAGAGGGTCCTCTAAACACGGATTGCGTCTATCTCTGCACAGCCAGCCTTCAAAACGGGGGAAAGGGGGGCGGGGAGGGAGGACGCGCTGCGAGGCCTGGTCCTGCTGTGTGCCCCAGATGGCAGACCTGCTGCGCCTGTGCTGGCCCCGTGAACTCGCGGGGAGCCCCGGGGAGCTCCCTGCGGTCTGGCAGCACACGTCAGGCTTCAGGCTCGGGCACATCGTAGCGCTTTTCTTTGGAAGCAATAGTCTGGTGTAAAAGCCAGTGAGGGCTGTAACTCCTACTCTCGCTTACATGGTAAGCAGAATTAAAGCAGTTAAAGTGCTTATTTTTATACCATGTTATTTTATGTTTTGTTACTGAAGAAGAAATTTCTGAATGTGTGGTAGACCATTGTGCAAAACTGTGGAAATACAGTAAAAAATTTGAAAGTTTGTATCTCTTTGCTTGGTTGGTTTTGCTCTTGAGTCCAGCCCTGAGCAACCTGGTCTGACCTATTGAATTTCCTTCCCAACTGAATTATCCTGTGATCTCATGATAATCAAAAAGACAGACTACTTAGAGCTCTGGTTGATTTGTTGTCATTAAGCAGTTTCACTTAGTCATCTGAGCTGTGGTCGCTCTCAGCGTACATTTTTATGTTGTGACAAACTCTTAAGTACCGAGACCTATCCGAGACCTCTTTGGTCTAAGCTGAGCCTTGGTGCTTTGCATTCACTCTGGGTTAAGAGCAAGCCCTGGACTTGCTGCAACTCAGCTGACAGTAATTTAATAAGCTATGGTAAATTAATGACATTTGAGCCTGTAAGAAGCTTCATCAAATAGCTTCCTTTCATTAGCTAAACTACAGAAGCTTGTTTTGTTGGAATTGATGGAGACTAAAGATCCAAACTTTTACGTAAGTGGTAAAACAGTCTTCAGATGTGCGTGCAGTTAGTAGTAAGAACTCAATACTCCCACATGATTATCTGTTTAAATCTACAGATAGGGAGTTGGCAGAGGAAGACTGGAGTGCAGCTTACCGTTTTACTGGGTCCATCTGCCCCAGAGCAAGGTCCGAAGGATGAAGTTTGGCTAAGGCAGGAGACTCCGCATGGCACAGACCAGGGAGGTGAGCAGGGTGGGAGGAGCCAGCCCTCGGGGCAGGCAGGGCAGGGGCATGGCATGGCAGCCACTGTCTGGCATGGAGCCCTTCCTACTCTTCCTGCACTGCCCGGCTGGCTGTGACCCTGCCAGGGCACTTCTGGCACATCACAGACCTCCACTGGGACTGGGATATTGTGTCAGGTCCCTGGCCCATGGGCAGCTCCTGGACCATGCCTGCCCCTGCCCCTGGGGCAGCTGCCTCTGCAACTCGCACTGCTGCCTGCTCACCTCCTCCAGCTTTGCCATGTGGAGCCTCCTGTGCTGGCTAAATGCCATCCTTTGGACTGGAGATGATCCTCCTCATGTCCCCAACAAGAAGCTGGGAGAGAAAGCTTTGGTGCTGTGTCAGAGTAGCCGCAGCAGTGATACGTTACCAACGCTGTTCTGTCCACAGATGCAAAGCACAGAACAGCATGGGCTGCTGTGAAGCAAGTTAGCTCCATCCAAGCTGGACCCTGTACACCAGTGTGCCACTTCTGGATTTTATTTCAAAGCTGGAAAGCTGGTAGGGGCCGGTGTTTGGAAGGGTAATTACTGCTGCCCCACCAGGCTGTGCAGTGCTGAAGTGCCTGGTCAGTCGTAGAAGGAAGCGTGCATGAGCTGGGTGCAAATGGGCACCCAAATGGAGGAGGGTTCCAGGGGGGAGACAGTTAATATGCTAGTGAAACGAGGGAAGGTTGTGAGCATTGGGAGAGGGTCTGGAAAGAACGGTGAAGAAAGGAGAGCTAGGTTTGGAGCGAGGAGGGAGGAATTGAGGGAGCATCTCTGGTGTGTAAGTGTCAAAGCTCCCGTGATGTAGCCGTGTGGTTACAAGCCACACAGATAGCTCAAAAGCTTCTGCGTGTAGACCACAGAATAAATAACATCTTACTCATCGCTTTAAAGGAGGTAAACTACTTGAGTTGACATCACGTTTGTTTCGTTAATAAGTTAATATTTTATCAATTTTAACTTCTTGGCTTGGGAATGAAAATGTGTAGCTGACTTACATGGACAGGAGTGGTGGAAATAACAAAATCCTGCTATAAAGAGGATACAGTCCTTGAATGAATGAAAACTTGAAGCCCTGCCACAATCAAACCTTTATTTCAAATACGCTGTGCAACTGCCACTCATTCTTCTCCAGGCTAAGCAGCCGAGTTCTGACACACAAAGCAGCGTTTCTGTGTGGAAGTTACAAAGGGGTTAAAAAGAAGGCTGTATTTCACTGGCTAATCCTAGGTCTTTGTCCAAGAACTGCTCTGGGTTTTTTAGCCCGAATAAATTAAGTCACTGGCAGAGGACCACCTGCTGAGAAAGCGGGCTTTGTTTGACGGACTTCATTCCCATGTGGGTGCAGGGTTCCTCTTCTGTCACACGATGGAGCCATCCTGCAAGGGCACGGAAGCACCGGCTGAAATCACGGTTTTGGGCTCCTTTCTCCTAGCTGAAGAGCTCCGAGCACCGGGAAGGTAAAGGGTTTGCAAGAAGCACCGTCTAAAGGCTAAAGGACAGGACTGCGACCTTTGTTGCGCTTGAATGTTAGCTGCGTGCGAGGGAACCTGAAAGCGGAGTCCTCGCATGCTTCTGCAACTGTCAACCTTGGCCAGATTTCCAACTGTTGATGCAGCCCATCTCTTCCAAGGGCTTCTCTTGCTGCTGCTCTCCCGACAGAAATGCCTCCCACGGGCAGAGCTCACAGGCTGGGGTATCAGGGTGCTGCCGGCTGTGCCGCAGGCTCAGCTTGTGGCTCTGGTGTTTGTCACTTGTGCCTGGGCTGTGCTCGAGTCTGCTGTGCCCAGACTAGCTCAGATGTAAAGTAAGAGATAGGATGGGCTGGAGGAGCCGTCATGAGCAGCAAAGATCGTGTTGGTTTTATTTATCCCTTGTTTTTGTGTAGCTGCTGTGAAAATCAGCTGATTTTTCCATTTATCTGGGGCTCGATGCTTGATTTACCTCGCTATTGTGGATAGAAATGCCAAAAACAGTGATGGTGTAAGATGGTAGAAATTATTCTACCATAAGATGGTAGAAGTTATTTTCCCTGTTTTTATCTGCTGGAAGGAGACAACGTACTGAGTACTTTGAGTTTGAAAAGGAGCAGTAACCTCCTATTTATTTACTTGATGTGGGTTTGTGGCTGTCGGGCAACAAGGCTCTTTCCAAAGCTTCCTTTATGGGTTAAAACACGATGGCATGAATAAAGAAGTACTTTGAGAGATTCCCATATCATTATCACTGAACCATTAAATGTCTACAGTGATAATAACTGTACTGGGATTCTATAATCTTTGTGTGTTGCAGACTTGTAAGGACGCTTGCCTTGAGGTGCAACAATTGCTTTTCTACTTGAAGGAGATTCTAGCCGTTCAGGTGGAGAAATGCATTTGTGTCCTAAAAGGTGTTTGCAAGCACGGAGAAATGATTTTTTAAAAGAAATTTTTCAGCAAAATGACTGCTTGATTTTTTTCAATAACAAACACACAAAAGTGCCATTGTGTCCTTGTTGGCAGCGCTGACATTTGCTGCTGTATTCTGCAGGTTGGTACGCTTGCCGAAAAGGAAGATGCTCCTGTGGTTGTACCTACACGGTAACATTTACGTCACGGGCAAGTGGAGGTGAAACATGACTTGCTATGGAGGAATACTGATGTACTGGGGTTTTTTTTAAATTGTGAAAGGTTTTTTGGTGTTGTGTTCCAACCCCCCCCCCCGCCAACTTTAAAGCCCAGAAAATTTGTGAAAGAAAGTGTGTCCCTGTGACCTTGTCAGAGCTTTTGGTCTAGGAGAGTGCTGTAGCAGATCCCCTGACGGTTCTTCAAGAGAATTTGGGAAGAATCAATAAAGGCACTCCAAGTGCCCGAGCTGTATCGCCGTCCCTTTGCTCCTGAAGGACGCTGACTTTTTTATTCCTGTTTCTAAAGATGAACAAAAATGGTAAAAACTATTTTGTCTTTTTTGGGCATCTTTTAATGCAAGCCTGGAGTGGCTGGAGGTACAGGTCTGCAACGACTTTCCAGCGGTGGCTGCATGGTCCTTTCTGGGTATAGAGTTTTTTGTGTCCAACGAGCCTTATGCTGACACGTAGTT
This sequence comes from Opisthocomus hoazin, assembly GCF_030867145.1. Lineage (NCBI taxonomy): Eukaryota > Metazoa > Chordata > Aves > Opisthocomiformes > Opisthocomidae > Opisthocomus > Opisthocomus hoazin. Next base: position 5,739,468 of record NC_134415.1, on the reverse strand, counting down.
CTGGGGCTTCTCTCCTAAGATTGATGGAGACCAACTTCTGCCCCAAAGCGATTGTCGTTGGTTTGATTACTGTTTGTAGAAGTCGGATTCAGAATTGCTACATGAAGGGAGAAGTTCCACAGACGATCTGCTCTGAACTAGACATCTTCTCGTGGAGGCTGCTGCAGAGCCTGGGCCCTCTTTTTCTGTCAGGGAAGTTGTCGTAATGCCTTTTCTGCTGTTCCCCGCAGCCAGCGGACAGGCGTCTTTCTGCGATAGCTGGTGGAGAGGATTTGGAAAGCAAGAGAAGAATAAAAGGAGAAGGAAATCGGGCGTAATTCATTCAGCAGCTGAGTTTGCTGTTGGGTTCAGGCACCCCTGGTTTTATTTCTGTGGCCTCCACTTGAGGTGTTGGCTCTGTTGGCTTTCACAGGGCTGTGCTGGGGCTTCTCAGGAACGTGCACAAGGCTGAACATTGCTGTTCTAAGGGTGAGGGCCATAGGCTGCTTCTGCCAAAGGAAAGGAGAGAAGAAAAAGAGCAGGAATGGAGGTCTGCGATGTGGACCTTTGCCAGGGCTCTGCGCAGATGAGATGACTTTGTTAATGATCTGATTTTGGGTAGGAACCAGCAGCTTACAGAATCACAGAATGTTCGGGGTTGGAAGGGACCTCTGTGGGCCATCTAGTCTAAACCCCCTGCCAAAGCAGGGTCACCTACAGCAGGCTGCACAGGACCATGTCCAGGCGGGTCTTGAATATCTCCAGAGAAGGAGACTCCACAACCTCCCTGGGCAGCCTGCTCCAGGGCTCAGTCACCTTCGGAGTGAAGAAGTTCTTCCTCGTTTCCTTCTTACAAGAAGGAAAGAAGCTCCTGGTAGCTGAAAGCAGAGCAGCTTTGAAAACCAGGCTGTTTCTGGTTTTCAGTGCATCTTCAAACTCTGTTGCTGTATTTGGTACCTAGAAACCTCTTTCTGTGGCAGGCCTGCGCGTGTGCAGCGGTGTGAACGGTGAGCGGGCACTCACTGCCCTAACAGACCTTCAGGTGGGAGACACGAAGAAACAGCATTACAGGGAGAAGTGATTGATTTGTGTTTAGTTTTTCATGCTGGTTTTAGAGCAGCGTGTGGGAGTTCCCTTCAGCAACTTCAGGGAATAGTATTGTTGGGTTGGGGTTTCGTTAAGATCCCAGGAAAAGAAAGGATGAGTAAATGACCGTGACAAAAAAAATCAAATTTTCATGTTGGGGCACAAACAGGCAAATCCATAAAAGACGATTTGATCAGCTACTGCCGTCGGTGAATTACGTGGGCTGCGCAAGCAAAGCCTCAGCTCTGTCGGGCAGTCGATTAACTGGCAGAGGGAAGGCTGATTTATTACTCTTCATCCAGTCAGCCACTGTCAGCCCGTAATCCCCTGAAGGGAAAGTAGCCATCCCTGCTTCTCACCTGCGAAGAGACACGCTGGAACAAACAGATGCTGATTTTAGCCTGGCTGAAGCCGTTGCCCCTTGAGCACAGCTGGTGGGTCGGGGTGCCAGGGGCTGCCGCGCGTTCCGGCTCACGGGGCACAGGGGTGCAGCTCAGTGTTTAATGCTCTGTGGGTACCTAGGTGAGCTATTTTTTTTTAAATGCTGCAGAGGTGAGCGATACAGAATAATCAGTTTATTCACAATATTTCGAGTGATAACCAGAAAATATGCAGACTGACAGCATCATTTCTGCCCCTTTTGTCCTCCCACCAGACCTAAGTGAAACTTGCTATTGCTGTAGTGTGCATTTTAATTTATTTTCTAGAATTTCTAGAGACCGCTAAGTGTTTTCAGGAGGCAGCTGTGCGAATGTGAGCTGCTAGTACCCGATTTCTTCAGACTGGCATTTTAAAAGCCGTTCATTAAAGTTTTCATAACCTAAGCCCATAATAATGAGAGCCTAGAGTACGTGCCTCCTGGTACCACATGCAAAGGAAGTGTGTGCCTAAGAAGCCTCTGACTAGCAGCTCCTATTTTGTTTGTGCAGTGACATCTAAGAGACTTTCTAAGCAACTTATTTTCCCTTGCTGTAAAGGCAGATTTCTTGCTGCAGCAAGAGGCAAATCTGCTCTTCAGATCTCAGACTGTGCTGTATTGTCTGGACACGGAGAAGCTGGGAGAGGAGAAATACTTTTGTTCCTGAGCCATGGAAACTTCACCAGCTGGAAACCTCCTTCGACCCACATGCCCCTTTGCCACCATAGCTGGGGATTATCATCTGCCAAGGCATTTCTGCTCGCGCTTCTGCCCTAAGCTGCTCTAAAAGCGTCACCAGACCTCTTGCATCATGTCTGTTAGCAAGGGGACTGTCCCAGCAGCGCTGGTTTGAGGGGAGAGTCATAGCATACCTAGAGGTGGGAAAACCCGTGAGTGTGAGGGGTAAGAAGTGGTAGTGTTTAACGTCCGAGGTGTGAAGTTTCAGTCTGTTCTTTCTAGGTAAGCGTCATGGTGCTATAGCTGGGCCGTGGACCCACGGAGCATGGATGAACTGCGTGAAATGGTTCCAGGGTGTTGAGGAGTGGTTGTGGTACAGGCATCTTTCTCCCTGTCACGTTGCCGTAGAGGTGATGTTTAGAATTAGCTTCTGCACACGATTCCTAGGGACTTCAGAGGGCAGAAACGTGCCCTTAGAGCTCACGGCACTTTTCATCTTCAAAGTGCATTATAATCATTAATACATTAATTAGGCATTCTCCCCTTCCTTCCTGCTAACAAGGTTTATTAAGCTGAATGTATTTATCTTTGGGCAGCTTCTACAAGCAATTGAATGAACAATTTTCCTAATAACTTTAATAGCAAAGACATGAAAGGGAAGAGGGATGAGGAGAAGAACAAGAGACCGAGGTAAATAAAGCTGCGCTATGAAAGGAGAGGAGTGATTTCATGCTAGGTGTAACTCCACTTACCCCTGCAACTCCCAGCTGGCAGCTGCGCAGCCTTTGTTGCTTCTGTCTCCCCTGTCCTACGTGTAATTGCACATCTATGCAACATTTATGCTAGCACGCACAAACGCAGAAAAAGGAGGTCGTGGATGGCTGGGAGGTGCAGGAAAGGAGAACATAAAAATAGCTTGCAATTACATGGTGAAGAAAGCCTGTATGAAAGTTTGGCTTTTACATATGCTCACAACATCATAGGTGTTTTTACGAGAATAATCTAGCAGAGTATTTCACAGGGGGTAAGTTGCAGGACCCAGGAGGTGGAGGAAGGTCATGAAAGACTGTCAGGAGGTTTAAGGCATTGAAAACTTCAAAGCAAATGAAATCTTGCTTTCCTTCTCCATCTTTACCCCTCAAGCATTGTCTGTTGTGCCCTCAAAGCACACAGAAATAGAGGGTATATGGATGTTACCATATGCATGCTGTTTTGCTCCTACTCTTGCAGTAAATGTTAGTGGAAGGACGTAAAATGTTTGCTCGGAATAAGGACGTGCACCCGAAAAGCTCTGAGTCTCAGTGACTTAGCATCTGGGATGCTGCCCTGTGAATGTAGTGATTTGCATCTTAGGCAGTACTCTGGCATTTGCTAAGTGTTTTCACCTCTGTCTTCCTCCTGCCTTGTTAGATTCATAAGCTTAAGACCAGGAGGGACTACTAGATCATCTGGCCAGACCTCTTGCGTATCCGACCACAGTCCATTGAGCTTGATATAGGTACTGCTGTAGCGAGCCCAATAACCTGTGGGTAGTTGCAACATATCTTCCTCAAAGCCAAGTATTTGACATTAAGCTCTCCAGGGTGGGAGTTGTATTCTATCAACACTTTAAGTAGAGCTTCTCAGCAGTGTTATGAACACCAAGAAAAACATCGGTAGTACCAAGAACATTAATTATAATAAAATCTATTAATATTTTATTGGTTAAGCTTGTGAAGATACTGTTTTTAAACTGTGAAGCCAGCCACTGTATATGAACTGTAGCTTTCAGAAAGGAGATTGAGAGGTGGCTTTTCAATTCTGGTATGCAAATACTTCTGCAGGGCAACAGATCAGGTATTGGGAAGGCTCTTTAATGCAGCGGAGGAGGTTGTAACCAAAAAAAAAACCCAACTTAGCTAGGAGCTGTTCTCCAGCAATGCAGATTTGCAGTAGATTGCGAACAGTTATGTTACTGACCTCCATACAGCAGTAAGGGAGTAAAATGTTACAGCTGATGGCACACAGGATAAATGCTACGAGTCTGAAATGTAGGTTTTATTAAACACAGAGAATCAGCCCTGTTCTTACATCTCTTAATTCCTAATTTAAAGTTCAAATAATCTGCTTGTGCAGTGTTGATGGAAAGTGGCTTCCCAAATGGAGCAAATATCTTTTCTGGCAAGAACTCTCTCAGCTAATGTGGATTTGACACTCCCACAGCTTCGCTCAAACTCTGTCAGACCAGGAAGATGTTTGTCAGCATCCTCTTCTACTGAAAAAAGCTAACCTAGTCTGAAATCTTGAAGGAAGAAAACCTTGACTTAAAATAGAAGTGGTTTTGACAGGACGGGGTCATAGGAATGGAAGGATCCTTCCTAACCACCTGCCTGGTTGTCAGAGGAGCTCATCTCTTCCCTTTGGCATTTCTGGCTGTGTAGGGTTTGCCACGGACTGCCTGTGGGCCACAGAGGGAGCGGAGCAGACAGACACGTGCGCTGAGAAGTGACTGGAGTTTATTTGCTGCACCAGGAGCACTGGCAGTCGCCTCTTAGAATAGAATAGAATCATTAGGGTTGGAAAAGACCTCTAAGATCATCATAGAATGGTAAGGGAAGGGACCTTAAAGATCATCCTGTTCCAAACCCCCTGCCGTGAGCAGGGACATCTTCCACCAGACCAGGGTGCTCAGAGCTCCATCCAACCTGGCCTCAAACACTGCCAGGGAGGGGGCAGCCACAGCTTCTCTGGGCAACCTGGGCCAGGGCCTCACCACCCTCATGGTGGTCTAGTCCAACTGTGAACCCAACACCACCATGCCTACTAGACCATGTCCTGAAAACCCTTGGATGGAAGATCTTCAGCTGGTTTGACTGAAGCTGTGTAGCGCCTTACCAATCTCCCTGCACCCTGTTGGAGGTTGATTTCCCCACAGCAGCATCAGTGGAGCAGAGCTGTGGTCTCACCTCAGACCCTGCAGCTCTGAGCCTGATCGATTACCCCAAACCACTGGGGAGGATGGTTTAAAATAAAATACCAGGTTGCTGAGAAGGTAACGCAGTTCTGTTCTCTCCTGCTTCAATCCTGGCTACTGGTTGCTTTGGGTGGGATGCTGTCTTCCCTTTAGCCTTTATTACCCCAGCACCACAGGTACTGCCATCACAATTGCCTGGATTAAAGCTGGCTGAAGCATAGCCAGAAGCACTGCAGCCATCTCTGATGGCAAAGAAGATATGCCTTGGCTTTAAAACCTTGTCTTGGCCTTCAGCACCAGAGCAGATTCTCTTTCTTCTGGCAGCATGGGAGTTGTTCAGACTGCAGCAAGAGAGAGAAGCAGGGAGTGAAACTGGACTGGGATGAAAGGAAGTTTGTGGTTGCAGGGCTTGTCATGCAGTTTCCTCTCTGTAGTCAGAATTGAGCTTTCAACCTAGTTTAGTGCATGAGTAGAGGATGAGCCACAAAGATTTCATTACTTTCAGGTGCAATGGTAACACCTCATTGCTTGGGAACCAAAAAGGTTGGGAGTCCATCCATTTGGGAAAATCTTAAACATTCACAAGCTCAGATGTGTAAGTGTGTTTTGGGGTGTTGCTTTAAAGCTGGAAGGAAATGCTCAAGTGGAAAGCATGCAGGAACACAGGAAAGTGGAGATCTCCAGTGCAACTCCGTTCAAAGCAAGGTCTTCCTTGCTGTTTCTATTTATAGTACTTTAAGAATGTCTTTATTTTGTTATTACAAGAGACAGCTGGGATGGGGATTGCAATGTGGAAGGGGACAGGTTAAAACAAGAAAACATGGCTATGGTAGCCCCTTCTTCCTTTTGTTTTGGAGCTAAAGTAGACTGCGTCTGAGCAAGGCCACAATGAGACTGATTTCTTGCAGCTGACAGATGCTAGCTGGAGATTCCAGAGCTTTCAAAAGCAGGTCTTGAGGACTGTGTGGCATGTGTTACAGAGTGGGTGGTTCCGTTCTCCTTACCTTGGATTCCCACAGGATGTGCTACTCATCCTGGTCAAGGTATTTAGCACGCGACGTGAGCCCTACCCAACTGTGGCAAGTTAGCAATGGCAGCATTAGCCGGGATGTGGCAAGTGTGGGCTCCTTATCTTGTTGCTTTTATATAAGGTAGTGTCCTCCACTGCTCTTTGACTGACCAAAGGTTGAGGTGGCTTTGTGCTAAGCTTTTGTGAACACCTAGACTCGTGAGCCTTCATCGTGCCTAGGTTCTACTTCTCAGTGCTTGGCAGGGTCATCTCTGTCAGGTTGCTTATCCTCCTTGCTGAGTGCTCTGTTCCAGCATCTGCAGTGTTTCATCCCTTCATGTCCTTCCTCTGTGTAGTGATTACAGAAATAATTTTTGTCTGCTATACAACGTTCCTTAGGTTCCAGAAGTGCAGACTACTATTGTGATTATGGAAGAGAAGCAAAGCTGCAGCTCAGTGCTGAGAGTGAAATATTCCACCAGTTAGATGTGGTAACTATGTCCATAGCTCTCAGGCTTCTGAGATGTTAAACTGGTCTAAGAAATGGATGTGGTGCGTAAGGCCACCTGAGGGGAAGCCAGCCTCTGTAGCAGACGACTGAGCAGCTTCACCTGCTCCAGATGTTTCAACTTTTTTCAACTCTCATTTTCAATTCATGTCTTCTGAAATGCCTTCTCTTTCTCTGATTCTGGTGACAAAAGTTTCCATGGGTCTTCTGCAACAGCATGAGAATCGTAAGCCCTGCCACTTGTCGGTCTGACAACTGCTTGTCTTTTGTGTGCCATCTGCATGAAGCCATACTACTGTGTTGATCCTTCTGCTCCTCCTGACTTGGGTTGGGTATTTCCACAGCTAAGAATTGATCAAATGGTCTAATCTGCATTTTGTGGGCCAAGGAAAGATTCTCAACATCTGCAAGAACGCTTACGGGGAGGGAGGGAAACCCCAACGTTCTGTTGCCATATGGTTTTGGCTGATTTGTGGCTTCAGTCGTTTCCTCTTGGCAGAGGACTATCCAGCTCTCTGCGCTCTCTACCAGGAACTGACTCATGGAAATGGAGTTTTCCCTCAGCGTGTTGGGAGAGCGAATATCTGTGTGTGATTGAGGAAGCTGGTGAGCTAATGTGCAGATGAAGATTTCTAAGTGTGGGGGGAAAACCCGTATTTGGCTACTTTAAATAAAACTTCTGATTTTATGCATCAGCCAATTGGAGGTTCATCTATTCTAAGTCAGAGTTTTGCCTGCCTCATTGCTCACGAACTGCAAAGCTGGTGACCTAAATATTGTTGCTTTACAGAGGTGAGTGATGGCTGGCAGTGCAGAGAGCTGATCAGATACCATGGTGATAAGCCTGATATAAAATACAAAACTTGGTCTTGCTGTCAGCTCTGTGCAGATCTTGTGTCCTGTGTTGACAGAGCATCATGGCCTGAGGCATCACCATCATCATCTAGGCTTGAGCCTGGGATTTGTGGATCCAAAAGCACAACCTGCTATGAGCTGGAGGCTCAGGCAGGCGAGTGCACTGTGACCGAACGCGAGGTAAAGCGCATTTGCGTAAGCTGCAATGAAAAAAAATTAAGCAAATACACTTTTATCTCACTTTTGTGATAGGCTAAGTGTGTATGCAGTCTGCCCCTGCAGCTCGGCAGATAAGTGGTGTCTTCTTGAGCTGCAGCAGCTAAGCAGGTATCTGAACCGTGAGCTGAGGGGCCCGGCTTTGTTCCCGTGAGACTGAACTCTCTCCCAGAGTTGGTGATCCAGCCACGAGAAGGAGACAGAGCTGCAGCGGGCAGGGGTTCAGACTGCGTTTGCAGGAAATCCAGTCAGTCATGGTGGAGCTCTGGGGGTGTCCCAGGATTTATGTATTCGGGGGCCTCGTAGGATGGGTGCCTCCAAGTGTCTTGGCAAACCAAGCTCATTACATTAGATGGTGTGTCACCCATACTGTCAATAAGATGGGGTCTTTTTTCATGCTGCTTGCTTTCTTCTGTCGTAGGATTAAGCACTCCAAACAATGGAGCTTTCTCAGTATCCTCAGGAAGTTCTTCCCTACCTTTAAAGATTAATGTCATGGCAGTTTTTCTTTGATCTCAAGCCTGACTTGCATTGGCTCCGTTTTATCCTCTTATTCCCGGATACAAGGGACGACGGGAGGAGAAGCAGGATTTCTGGCGTCAAGGCTCGGAGGCGCGGGATCGCTGTCGCCGCAGCTGCGGAGGAGCTGTGGATGGCCGGGCTTCGAAGCGGCGATGTCTTTCCCTTCCGAGCGGGGAAACCCGCCGCATTTTAGCTGTGTTACCTGCTGACCCCCGGGCTGATCTTTGATGTTTTTATATCGAAACACGTCCCACGGTACAAGACATACGTGTAACTACAGCCCTGAGAGATTTCCGCGTGCTGTTGCGCACGAGCAGGCTGCGCCCAGGGCTAAAGCCCGCAGCCCGGCCGGGTATTAGCGGACAAGCAGGTGACACACGGAGATCAAATGGGGAGCACAGAGAGCGTTTGTTAGGCTCCTGGGGCTGAAGAAATGGGGGTCTGTGCTCGGGAACAAAGGCGATTTGCATCTAATTTCTCTGGGCTGCAGTGCTGGCAACAATGGTGGATGTTCATCTGTAGCATGAAACCGCTGCGCGGTCCGGGCTGAATGGCCGGCTTTGTTCAGGGCTGGAGCGCGGCGAGTCGGGACCGAAGCGCTGTGTCGTGCAGCGTGGCCATGAGTGGGGAGAGAGCGACGGGATGCTGGTAGAGCCTGCCCCATCTCTCCTCCTGTCCCAGGGAGGTGTTTGGTGACCCTGGGAAGCCCTGATGTGAAGACGGTGCCATCCTCGAGTGGCTCTCCCGTGGGGTTTCGGTCGGCGTCTGTCTGTGCTGGCATCCACCTTTGCTCTGCGCTGCGAAGGGGAGGAGGGCTTGGCTGCTGCTTTTGCCGGAGGGTGATGAGGCGACTGGAGTATCTCTCCTACGAGGAAAGGCTGAGGGAGCTGGGCTTGTTCAGCCTGGAGAAGAGAAGGCTGAGAGGGGACCTAATAAATGCTTAGAAGTATCTCAAGGGTGGGTATCAGGAGGATGGGGCCAGACTCTTTCCAGTGGTGCCCAGCGACAGGACAAGGGGCAACGGGCACAAACTGAACCAGAGGAAGCTCCAGCTGAACACGAGGAAGAACTTCTTCCCTCTGAGGGTGATGGAGCACTGGAACAGGTTGCCCAGAGGGGCTGTGGAGTCTCCTTCTCTGGAGATATTCAAGACCCACCTGGACACGGTCCTGTGTAGCCTGCTCTGGGTGACCCTGCTTCAGCAGGAGGGTTGGACTAGATGACCCCCAGAGGTCCCTTCCAACCCCGAACATTCTGTGATTCTGTGGTTCTGACTCTTGCCAAGGGTCAGGCAGGAGCAAGCCAGGCCACGCACGAGGTGCGTCCTGCTCCTGCAGCTAGCTGAGGCTCCACGCAAGAGATCGAACAGCCCCAAACCTTACCAGGCTGTGACGGGGTCTCCTCCCTAGATGAAGCCTTCAGAAGGTGGTGAGGAGGGTAGGGATGGAGACGGAGCGTGAAGCGTGGTGTGGAGCCCTCTTCCTCTAGCAGACATCTGAGCTTCACCAGGTGTTACGTGGTGGGTGGGATCCCTCTCCAGACTTTTTTGGGGCAAGCTTAGCACCGAATCTGTCTCATTTGGTTAGCACCCTTTGCAGAGGGTGAGGCTTGGGAAAGCCCTGCCCAGGCGACCCCAGGCGCTCACTGGGCTGCGAAAATCAGGTACCCTCAGACCGGCAGCTAGCAGCCGTAGAGCAAGTTGCTATGGCCACCAGCAGCGTTATCTTCCCCACAGTCCCCAGCCTCCTTGCTCAGAACAGTAGTCATACTTCTGATCACAGAATCACAGAATGTTTGGGGTTGGAACGGACCTCTGGGGATCATCTGGTCCAACCCCCCTGCCAAAGCAGGAACACCTACAGCAGGCTGCACAGGACCTCTTCCAGGCGGGTCTTGAATAGAGGGAGATATGATACAAGTACCGAAGCGGTGGGAGTTTGGCTGAGACCACCACCAGGTGACCGGTGGGGTCTTCTACTGGTCTCATACCAGGAGTGGTTTGCAGTCCGTGGTTGACGGCAGCAGGTGGGAGGACAGCATGGGAAGGAGGAGCATGTTCTCTCGGCTCGGGGGTTGACTGTGCCAAATGCCGTCTCGGAAACCTGAGCTTCTCCCACCTCACCTACCCCGTGGTACGGCGCTCGCCATGCCGGCTGGGTGAGGAGTGGTGTTAATTGCACTGTGTGCCACTAAGCTTCTTTCTGTGGCTTTTACAAACTGAAGCAGAGGACGTTCCGTCTGAACATGAGGAAGAACTTCTTCCCTCTGAGGGTGGCGGAGCACTGGACCAGGCTGCCCAGCGAGGTTGTGGAGTCTCCTTCTCTGGAGATATTCAAGACCCGCCTGGACAAGGTCCTCTACAGCCTACTGTAGGTGACCCTGCTTCGGCAGGGGGGTTGGACTAGATGACCCACAGAGGTCCCTCCCAGCCCCTACCATTCTGTGATTCTGTGATTCTGGAGGCTGATTTAGATAGGGAAAGTAAAGTGGGGATTATTGGGGTCCTGGTGGAGGCTAGGGGGTAAAAAAAAAAAAAAGGAAATTCCTCGGAGGGGGGAAAAAAGAGGGATTTGAACAGCTGACGGCAAGCCTCTGCAAACAAACTGGGAGAGTGAGGCAGCAGATGGACCAACACTCCCTGGGCTTGTGCCAACGCCTCAGATTGATTTTAAAGACGAAGCACCCACTGCCTGGGAAAGCAAGCCAGCAGCCCTGCGAGTAGGAGCGCTTCCTGGCAGCTGTTCAAGCACTAACTGCTTTATGGTTCGCTTTCAGTGCACCAGGAGCCAGGGAGAAGCGCTGGGGACTTGGGATGTGAAATACGACCAGCAGGGACGACGGACCAATAAAGGGGTGATTTTTGTGGGGAGGATTGCATGGAAAATTACGTCCAGTTGCTCAGAAACTCACGGTGTGCAATTAAAGGACCAGGAGAGCTCAAAGGGCCATCAAGTCAAGCTCCGTGCCTCCCAGCATGGTGAGTGCTGACTCTTTCAAGCAACGGTGTAGACTTCTCTGTAATTCAATTTCAGAGGGTTTTTTTTTTTGCTGGACCTCAGCTGCAGACCTTGCTGTAGACCAGCTTCTGTCCTGAGGTGCGACTGCTGTCCCGAATGACGTTAGCTGTGTCACGGACATCGACCATAACGTGTTTGAACTGACCCCAGGCGGTACCTCGGTGATGGGTTTGGATACGTCCGCTGGCAAATACCTCCTTCTCCCACACCATCCCTTTGCTGCTGCGGAAATGACATGAGCTGGAGTGGTTTGTTTTTCCCTCCTGCACTTTTCTCAAAATGAAATGAAAACTCCCCTGTTGATGAAATGGAACTACTGAATAATAAAACACGTGGAGACTCTTCAGTAAAATAATCATTTTCACAGCAGTTCATTCCGTTGGGTTATTTATACATTTATATGTATATGTAGTATAGCCTGATGGTCCACCTAATTTATGAAAGCTGCTCCATGGTTATTCCTCTTAATTTCCTATTATATGTATATAATTTGCTTCTCTTTTAAGTATGCCATACGCTGTTTTTATGGTGTGCATGACAAAGAGACACAGCCTCAGACCCTGAGCTGGTGCCAGCTCCCACATCTTCAATTGCCCCTCGAACATAAGCTTATATAAAAGTTAATCAGTTTTTAGGCTGATTGTACAACATGTGCAGTTGTGATTAGAGTCGCTATTTAAGACTCTGCTGCCAAAAAGACTTCAGCAGTGACAGGCTTACGAGCGTTTCAGCAAAAGGCTGGCACAAACGCGGGGTGGGCTGGGAGTGCCACACAATTTACGCTCTGCCCCGAGGAAATGCCACCTCGCACCCTGGCACGGCTCCTTCCTCCGCCCCCGCTGGTGTTGCGGCGAAGGACGCTCGTCTTCGTCATCCGGCCTCCTCCTCCTCCGTCCCGGGGTTTCTGATGCAATAGGACCGGAGTGGGAAAACAAGGATGATGCAGCACGGCCGTGGCAAATGGAAAAAGAGCTGGGAGGCTGGCGGCAGCTCTGGTACCGGGCTTTCAGGGGCAGAGGGGTGGAAAGGCAAAGAAGGAGCAGCATCGGCTGCTGGTTCACACTGGTGAAGAGTTCCCCGTTCCCCTCGCTGTGCTGCTGGCTCTGGGCAGCCAGAGTAGCTTGGAGAAAACCAATATCCAGCTGTCATTCAGAGCTCGGATGGGTTCTGTCTCAATGTTTGCCATACTGTGTCTTGACTTCTGAGTAGCTGGGGTCTTGCTGAAGCCAGAGAACCTGGTTAGAGAGGATTTTCAGGCAGATTTTCAGCTTTAAGTTAAGACAGACTCTCATCTGCCTGCTTAGCCGTGACAAGGGAGGGTCTGGGGGCCGGTGACTTGGCCTTCTGCTGCTGGGGCATTTGTTGGGGTGTACTCCACACGGATAGCGTGCCGGGCTCGGACAGGCTCTACCAGCTGCTTGGCCATTTGTGGCCTTGGGTAAAAGAGACGTGATGGTCTCTAGAAAGCCAGCAGGAATTTGGCTTAAGGATCAGTAGCCTCAGACAAGTATTGCTTAAATGTTCACTAAATGGGCATGTATCCAGATTTAACCAGTTCAAAGAGAGATCACAGAATCATGGGATGCTTTGGGTTGGGAGGGACCTTCAGAGGCCATCCAGCCCAACCCCCCTGCAGTGAGCAGGGACATCTTCACCTGGGTCAGGCTGCTCAGAGCCCCATCCAACCTGGCCTGGAATGTTTCCAGGGATGGGGCATCAGCCACCTCTCTGGGCAACCTGGGCCAGGGTTTCACCACCCTCATGTTAAAAAATTTCTTCCTTATCTCCAGTCTAAACCTCCCCTCCCTCAGTTTAAATCCATATTCCCTGTCCTGTCGCAACAAGCCCTGCTGAAAATATTTTCCCCATCTTTCCTATGGGCCCCTCCAGGCACTGGCAGCTGCTCTAAGGTCTCCCCACAGCCTTCTCTTCCCCAGGCTGAACAGCCCCAGCTCTCCCAGCCTTTCCTCCCAGCAGAGGGGTTCCAGCCCTCGGATCATTGCTGGGGCCTCCTCTGGCCCCACTCCCACAGCTCCAGCTCTGTCCTGTGCTGAGGGCTCCAGAGCTGGACGCAGGACTCCCGGGGGGGTCTCGGCAGAGCGGGGCAGAGGGGCAGAATCCCCTCCCTCGCCCTGTGCCCACGCTGCTGGGGATGCAGCCCAGGGCACGGTTGGTCTGCCAGCACACACTGCCGGGTCATGTCCAGCTTTTCACCCACCAGCACGCGCAAGTCCTTCTCCTAAGGGCTGTTCTCCAACCCTTCATCCCCCAGCCTGTGCTGATAGTAGGGGGTTGCCCTGACCCATGTGCAGGACCCTCCACTTGGCCTTGTTGAACCTCATGAGGTTCACACAGGCCCACTTCTCAAGCTTGTCCAGGTGATAGGTCCATAGATCTAGTCCATAGATCCTTCTTCTGGTTCCTAAAATAGCATCCCATCAGCTGAAGCCCTCTCTTGGTCTGCTTTACTACAAGACTGTCATTGAAATATTAAAACAGAAGTTCCTTCCCCCTGTTACAGCCCTCTTGTATCCCACCAACTTTATCCCACTGACTTCAGTGGCGCGACACTGGCATGGAGCTGAGGCGCCTGATGGTGGGTCTGGTCCTGCCTTTGCTTCAGCAAACTCCTTGAATGGATTTCTAGAAGCAGGAATGTCATAGTAACTGCTGGGATATGCATCAGGTGAGCAATGACGGGTTTCTGACTGATAGCCAGGCACGTTAAAGATATGGGTGTTTACTGGCAGGGAGAGTTACTGGAACAAAATATTTTATGATTCATGGAAAATAAATGTAAACATAAAATTATTTTGTTTTACTTTCTCCTCTCTCTGTCACTGAGGACAGCTGATTTGAAGTGTTACCTACCTGCTTAGGGAACAGAAATGCTTTCTGGGCGTATTCTGGGGGTGGTAACATCAAAGTCAAGCCGGAGTCGTGTCCCAGCGCAGTCCGTGGAGTTCCTCTGTGTTTACACCAGCGTCGTAGATGAGCTTCTGGCTCACGAGAGCGATCAAACTTATCAACGTGGCTAGAATTTGAAATTTGAAATGCTTATGCTGAATGGTTTGTGAGCAATCTACAGGCTAGGATTTATTTGCGGAAGGTATCCGGCAGTTAATTTCAAATCCCCATATACATCTGAGATGTTCGTAAGCTACTTGCAGACAATTTGCAAACAGAAAAAGAGGCTAAAATTCATCAAAATAAATGATCTGCCATGAATTATTCATTTGGCTCCCATCAATCATGCCAAAAGTCTCCCTTCTTGTTAGTCTCTGCAAAGAGACCAGGGATTGAATTTAGCTTGGAGACAGCAGTATGCTTTCACCCCTGGAGGTGCTTCTTCAAAGCAGGCTGGTGGCATGTAGGTGATGAGAATGAGAAAGCTTCAGTGGCTCAAACCCTTCCTGCTTGGTGGATAAACAGCGGATTTTAGCCAGCAGGGCTGTCAGGCAGGCTGTTTCCACAAGGACCATTTTTACAAAAAAAACCAAAAACAACACAAAAACCAACCCAACCACCAAAACAAACCCTGAACTGGACGGGGAGAGGATAAGAGAGAACCTGAGGTGTTTGTTGTAAACAGGGAAGGTGTCTTCCAGCCCACGCTGGCAGCAGGCTGAGGGTGGCTTTGCCTTTGAGGGTGGGAGGGAAGGGTACGAGTGAAGTGAAGTCCACTTGTGTTTCTCAGTGTTCCAGGTATTCCCTTCTTAGAGCGTTTCGGGCACCAGCACGGCTTCCCTTCCTTGCACACGTGATTCGTTTCTGGTCGTGGGCACGCTGCCGTAGCTAGCAGAAAGGGGAGAGCCAGAATTAAACAACTAAGTGGTGCCCACGCAACGTCGTGGAGAGAGGGCCTGCAGCGGGAAGGCTCCGTACCACCTGGTTAATACAGTATAAACCATATCCAGATCCAGCTTTTTTGGGGAAGAAAGGTGGCTAATTAAAGGGAAAAGGCCTCATTCACTGCTGTTTTGCTCAGATTGACAGCAGAGAAACACAGCTGACACCAAGTGCATTTTGATAAATGGCAGTGGCACAGCGCAAATAAGAGCACTATGAGTGAATAAGCTGTCTTACATTGAAAGAATAAAAGCTGAATTTGATTCAAAGGCAATATGTGTAGCAGCATGAGCCCTCAGCACTCAACGGGCCCTCACACAAGGCTCTCGTAGCCTGGGTTTAGTTGCAGCATGGATGTATTATCCGTGTTTTATCAATAGAGGCATTGCCATGGCTGCATGCGCAGTGACAAGCCAGACCCAACTCTCCAAAGGCTCGGTCCAGTGCCTGAGGTGCTAGGTTATAGCTTTTACTGTTCAGAAAATGGAAATAAATAGGGCATTATAGAATTTAGGGAACTGAAATGCCACGTGGCTGAAAGAGGGGCATCTAGCAGCAAAACTGATAAGAACCTATGTGGAAGCAATCTCTTTGCGCTTCAGTTTACATCTTACTCTTCGCCGCGAGCCCTTTGCTCGAGAACAACTCAGCAATGTTTAATTTAGACAAGTGTACCCGTCAGCTTCGGCCTGTTGCTTCTGGCGTTGGTGGAACACAGGCGGCTTGCTGGGGGTGAGCGAGAGGGGCCGGCCTCCCAGGCTCGTCTGTCTCCGGGAGAGAGCGGCCAAGGTCTCTGAGAAAGGTCACATGGAGGAAAAACTGATTTCTTTTTTAATAATCTTGCCTTCCTTGTGGCAGATTAGGAGCAGGCTTATCAGCCAGGTAGCTGTATTTGAGTTCATTTCCTCTGTATTTTAAGCTATTCTTTCAATCTGTTTGACCTAAATATTAATTCTAATTTACCGCGTACAAAGTAACGTGTTTTATTTTACAGTATAGAATATGCACATGGTGGATGACAGGTTGACCATGAGCCAGCAGTGTGCCCTGGCTGCCAAGAAGGTCAATGGGATCCTGGGGTGCATCAAGAGGAGTGTGGCCAGCAGGTCGAGGGAGGTTCTCCTCACCCTCTACACTGCCCTGTTGAGGCCCCATCTGGAGTACTGTGTCCAGTTCTGGGCTCCCCACTTCAAGAAAGATGAGGAGCTACTGGAGAGAGTCCAGCGGAGAGCTACGAGGATGGTGAGGGGACTGGAGCATCTCCCCTATGAGGAGAGGCTGAGGGAGCTGGGCTTGTTTAGCCTGGAGAGGAGAAGGCTGCGAGGGGACCTTATAAATGCCTATAAATATCTGAAGAGTGGGTGTCACGAGGAAGGGTCCAGACTCTTTCCAGTGGTGCCCAGAGACAGGACAAGGGGCAACGGGCACAAACTGAAGCAGAGGAAGTTCTGTCTGAACATGAGGAAGAACTTCTTCACTCTGAGGGTGACGGAGTCCTGGCCCAGGCTGCCCAGGGAGGTCATGGATTCTCCTTCTCTGGAGATTTTCAAGACCCGCCTGGACGTGGTCCTGTGCAGCCTGCTCTGGGTGACCCTGCTTCGGCAGGGGGGTTGGACTAGATGACCCACAGAGGTCCCTTCCAACCCTGAACATTCTGTGATTCTGTGATTCTGTGGCTTCAAGGTCTTCAAAAATTCTTGTCACCAACCTATGGCAAGCTAGGGGGGCATTCAACAGGGCAGTGGTGGGCTGGTGGCACGGGTGCCATGCGTGGGGACCAGCCCTGTGCCCCCAGAAGGGCCAGCCTGAGTGACTGGCCATGCCCCCCTGGCCCGCCATCCCTTTGCAGAATGGCTCCCCGGCCCCAGGGGCAGGGTGCGGGCAGCGTCTGGCTGAGACGCAGAGGAGCAAACCCCATCGTGCAGCTCAACCGGGGATCCGGCACGTGTCTGAAATGCTCAGTTTTCGAAACTGCCCAAAATTGTACGGGAGGGGAGTGTTTAGGTCAGCGTGGCTGGCTCAAGCCACGAGTCTGGTCTGTGTGTTGGGAGACTTGTTCCCCTTGCCTGCCTCTGCCTCCTCCGTTGATGGAGCAGATGCCGTTACACAACATAGAGTCACAGAATAGAATCATAGAATCATTAAGGTTGGAAAAGACCTCTGAGATCATGAAGTCCAACATGCACAGGACCTGCTGTAAGCCAAGCCCAGCCCTCGCTCTTGTCCGTTTCTACAGCCACCTCAGTGCCTCGTCTGCCTGAGAAACCCCACCACGAGCATCACTGCCTTCCCACATCTCCAGTTCAGTGCAGGCAAACCCCATCCTGTCTTCTCCCTCCTCTTAAGGTCTGTGCTGCGAGGGCTTCTGGAAGGGGATGCGGCAGCTTTTTCCCTCTCCTTGGTCCAGCTGACTCCTTTTCAGGTCCCCTCCCCAGGTTCACACCTTCCTGCCAAAAATCTGTCACCAGCCAGGAGGCCACCAGTGAGTCCTGAGAGGAGCCCAGGTCCCATCAGAGACTGGCCCCGTCCTGTGCGCTGGATGGAGTCGGTGGGGAAGGAGGGCACCCCCAGAACCCCGGGGTGGCTGGGGGCCTTGGGACCCCACGGCGGTGCCGGGGGGATGCAGGAGCAGGGCGCGGTGGCTTTTCTCAGCGAGAGTCGGCTGCTCTGCTCCCCGGAGCCTCAAGAACCGGCGGGGGGGACAGCCCTGCTGCCCAGCTGCTCCCCGGACCCGCAGAAGGTCCCCAGCGCCGAAATCTGGGGCGATGCTCCAGTGTTGCAACTGGTGGCGAAGGGATGGGGGACGCTGGAGGCTCGATGCTGCCAAATTGCTTTGCCATTAGTGACACAGACTCTGTTACCTCCGTTACCTCATGTTTCATTTTAAATACATTTGCTTGCCGACAGCAGTTTTGCAGTCTTACTTACATTGCCATAGAAACAATCTTTCGCATCCCTCTATTTGTTGCGCGCTTTTGTTAAAGGCTCCTTCTCCTTTACTTATCCGCTCCATCTTTTCATTTGCCGCCTCCCTCTTCGTTATGTCCTTCCAATTCCCTCACCTTCTAGCTTGCCGTGCTACAGCTAAATATTTTTCTCGGTGAAGCCATCCAGCTCGCAGCCTCTACCTGTACAGCTGTCGGAATCCGCCGGTGAGACGCCACGCAGAGAAGGACACTGGGCGAAGTGTGCGCATGCCTATGCCCCCAAGTGCTGGAATTGAGGAGAGGATGAGGAGGAGGGAAGAAGCATGATAATCCCGTATTAGACTGGTTGCCCTTGACCCTCAAAATGGGTTTAATGCCCTTAAACCCATTTGAACTTCTGCTTTGTGACAGGGGAATGAGGCTGCCCATCAGATAAGGGGCTGTGGGACTCCGGGGTGTTTCTCGCTCGGTTTGTTTACGCTGGGAAGGAGCGCTGCTGAAAACTTCTGCGCTCCAAGTAATTGCAAGAAGACAAAAATCTTCTCGGGCGTGCTGATTAGCCAGAGAGATTTTATGGTGAATCACTCTCCCTGGTGGATCACGTTTGATTGTTTGCTTTGGAACTCAAAAGGAAGAAAAAGGAAAAGGAAGATGTTTAGGGCTTTTCGGATTGCAGAGGGTGACTTTTGCTAACACCTGCATTATATCTTGTTTCACAGAATCACCGAATGGTCGGGGTTGGAAGGGACCTCTGTGGGTCATCTAGTCCAACCCCGCTGCCGAAGCAGGGTCACCCAGAGCAGGCTTCCCCTTCTCCTCTGCTCCTCTGCTCTCATCTTATTCTTCTTTCCAAGACAAAATAAGAGCCATTCATGAAACAAAAAAGCAAATCTATTTGGTGACTGATCACACGTAAACAAATACGTCTTTCCCCCCCCACCTTCCTCATGGGAGGCTGCTCTACCGCTGGCGAAGGGACGGGCAGCGACGCGTCCGGGATCACCTGGCACCGCAAGGGCTGGGGACAGGCTCCGCTCTCCTCGGACACCGGGCAGGGCTCTGCGTGCCAGGCTGGGCGCTTGCCCAGGGCTGGCCGGAGGATCTCCCAGCAGTGAGATTGCTGGGGGATGTTTGGTCCGGCCTCTGCTCTGTTGTGCGGTGGGAGAGGGGATGGAGGATGTCACCCAGGGCTCTGTATTACCTCTGCCTACTTTCTTTTTTTCTAATTTTGTATTCAAGAAAAGGGTTGACTGTGTTGCGTTAACTCTTCAGTGATACCTCTTCTCATTTACATTCCCCTTCCTCGGAGACGCAGACATGCTGTTTGTCCAGGCAGTGAAACTGTGACAAGTGGAATCCCAAAGTCCTGCTTGTCTTGCGTGACAGCGGGATAAACAAAACCAGAATTTCTCCTGTAAACAGGGCAGGAGAAGGAGAACGAACAGCTGTCAGAGGGTTTGGATTCAACATCAGGAAGCCACACGCAGCACAGATTCAGTTCCTTCCTCCCCTTGCCTTGAGCGAGTCCTTTAGGAGCAGCAAGTGAAGCGGTGATGGGGTGGATGGAGAGGAGAAAAGGGGGAAAGCAGGACAGAATTTAACTGGATTCTTCCCGCCCTTCAAAGTCTTCTGCTGAGGGGAGTGTACTCAGAATTTTTCATTCTTGCTTTGTGCGGATACGCTGGGCTTCTCTTCGCTTTTTGCCTTGGAACAGCCACGTGCCCAGATCTGTTCATAGCACGTAGTTATTACGATCAAATGTAGCAGTAACAGCATGTGGCACTCTCCTCTTTTCTGAGTCGATTTGTACCGCGTACGCGTCTCAGGCCTGTCAGATGAAGTGAACTGTGACAACATCTATCCATCCATCAGGACCAATCAAGCTATTCATACATTTACTCCAAGGACATCTTACTGCATTTAAGATTTTTTTTTTCCTGTGGCAGAGTTTCTCTGTTTTGTAACGCCAGAGGTAAGAACCGTGGGGTCACCAGGTTCTTCGAGATTGGGAGAACTGCGTTGGCCACGTTGGTGCCATCTCATCGCTTGTATTTCTGGTATTTGGGTTCCCTCCAGTGTTGTTTTCTTTTCCACATTTTTTTTTTTTAAATACTTTCGTGTATAGGGAGCTCCTTTCCTCGTGTTGTGTATGGATGTCCTGCACAAACTCACAGCCGACCTATAAAGATGCTCCAGGTGCTGTTAGCTCACGGCAGCTATTAGTGCCGCTGGCCTACTGGTGTGGAAGAGCAGGGGGGTTTAGGATAAAAACGCACACATTTTCAGCCTGGTGATGATGCAGTGCAAGTTCATTATTAGAAGTCAGTTACAATAGCGGGAAACTGAGAGAGGCCCCGGAACGTTTTCTCAGAGGGCCTGGGTGTGTTAGTGCTAGAGCAGAGCAAAGGAACCTTTGCCCTTCCCAGGAGAGCAGGGCCAGCCGTCGGCTGCTATATCCAGTATTTCCCCAGCAGAATTTGTTATTTATGAAGATACATCCAAGGTTAAACTCTGGGGTACAAATTCCTCCCTTTTATAACTCCATTTGAAGTGGCAGTTACCATAATGTGACTCCCATGTCTATTTTTGTGTAACAACATCATTTCTCTACTAGGGAAGCTTGTGGTCCTTGTTCCAGCATCCTGAATCCATAAAGCTCTTCAGAACCTCAGCTGCAGCTACTGATACTTCTTGTTTCCTAAGTTATTTTTCTCCCCTATCCTCTCTAGAGACTTAATTACACAAGAAGCAGCTGTATGAAGGATCAATAACCGACTTCTTAGAGCAGGTGATGCTTCCACGTGGCAGCATGGTGGCTGTCCATACTTTCTGATATTCAGACCATCAGGGGGGACCACCCTGACCAACTCTGACCTCCCATTTCCATTTGCACTGGGCTCCTCTAGAGCGTGCTGGCTTGTCAATAGGTTTGTGATATGGTGATCTATGACTGCCTCTTGCTTTCTGCATTCTTCCCTGCAACGAGAGCAGTCATGCCCGGTAAGATGACCACTTCCGCTGTAGGAGAGAACTGTTTCCTCCATCACATCCACCCAAAAAATGCAAAGAGCTGTCTTTATGCAGCAGCCAAACAGGTTTGGCTGGACAGAAGCGAGCACCATAAATCCCGTTGATGAGTTGCTGGGTGGTGGGTGACAGGTTGTGGTTCAAGTTTTATACGAAAGTTTTGTTTTTGTGCCACTTTGGCCATATTAGGGCGGCCGTGGGGAGCTGTTGCTCCTTCAGAGGTAAACAACATTTTGGTTGCAGAGTAAACGGGTGGTCCGTTTGCACCAGCAGGTCGAGGGAGGTTCTCCTTCCCCTCTACAATGCCCTAGTGAGGCCTCATCTGGAGTACTGTGTCCAGTTCTGGGCTCCCCAGTTCAAGAAAGATGAGGAGCTACTGGAGAGAGTCCAGCGGAGGGCTACGAGGATGGTGAGGGGACTGGAGCATCTCTCCTACGAGGAAAGGCTGAGGGAGCTGGGCTTGTTCAGCCTGGAGAAGAGAAGGCTGCGAGGGGACCTTAGAAATGCTTATAAATATCTTCAGGGTGGGTGTCAGGAGGATGGGGCCAGACTCTTTTCAGTAGTGCCCAGTGACAGGACAAGGGGCAACGGGCACAAACTGAAGCAGAGGAAGTTCCAGCTGAACATGAGGAAGAACTTCTTCCCTCTGAGGGTGACAGAGCCCTGGCCCAGGCTGCCCAGGGAGGTTGTGGAATCTCCTTCTCTGGAGATATTCCAGACCTGCCTGGATGCGGTCCTGTGCAGCCTGCTGTAGGTGACCCTGCTTCGGCAGAGGGTTGGACTAGATGACCCACAGAGGTCCCTTCCAACCCTGAACATTTTGTGATTCTGTGATTCTGTGATTCTGGAAGAGGAACAGATTACCTCAGTTTTTCGCTGAACATTTGGGTTTTTTTAATAAAAGAGGTTCCATTGCTCAGGCCAGAGATGCTACGTGACACATCGCGATGATGCCTTCACCAACACAGACACTGCTGCGCTTGAAGGACAAAGCCCTTTAACTAGAGACTGCGGAGTGAGGCCTTTGCTTCCCTGGGCAGACTTGGTGGGGCTGTCGTGGACCTCCTGTAAACAGTGAGTTTGGGTTTGCAGCTGGGGAGTAACGCAGAGAAGATCCTATGTGCTGTTACGTATGCGATGTGCGGAGAGAGACTGTAGGCTCAATCTCTTACTCGTGCTTACTTAAAATGTTCTCCTCTAACTAAGCAATAAGCGTGGTAAATCACCCTTTTATCCCTGATGCTTTAGTTAAAATGTTTCATTAAACAGCTCAAATTGAATGTCTGGAAAAGTTTACACCTCCACAAATTCTCCTCTGCTAATGGAAAGGTCGTGTAAACAAGCGTCACTTTATTACATCCGTTGTTCCAATAATGCCCCTTCCAAATGAGAAAGACTTGAATCAAAGCACCTGAGCCCTTGTCTCGGGGTAGTTTCTCTTCTGTCCAGTTTTATTGGGGACGAAAATAAAAGACACGCTGAAAACACATTCACATGAAAAACGGCAGCACCTTGCAGGCCACGTGGTCTCAGGAAGCCTTTTGAAGGACATATTTAAAACCTGCTTGCAGAGCACACGTCCCCTCCCGAGGCTGACGCGGCCGCTGAACTTTCTGCCCCGGTTCCTGCTGTGCCGGAGTGCGGTCGGTGTGCTGGCGGCGCAGGGGTCCATCGATGTCCCAGCGCGATGTGGGGAGACCGGAGTGTGAACTGCCTTCCAGCGCTGGGTCCTTCTGAATTTACCCAGACTGGCAAGGCAGAGCCAAACTTAACCCCATACGGTAAAAAAATAAGGGAGTTTATCTTTGCGTGGAGGCTTGTAGAGAAGGTATTTTATAATCACAAAAAAACTGTGTTCCCATTACATTCCTTCTTCCCCGTCATTTCTGGTGGGTTTGGGCAGTGTTTCTTTGCTGTTCCTACCAAGTGGGCAAGGCTGGGTGGATCTTCCCAGGACTAGGGATACACCAATGCTGTGGGCAAGTCTGGGTGGATCTTCCCAGGGCTGGGGACGCACCGGTGGGGTGGACAAGGCTGGGTGGGTCTTCCCAGGTTTGGGGGCACACCAATGCTGTGGGGAAGGCTGGGTGGATCTTCCCAGGGCTGGGGATGCACTGATGCGGTGGGCGAGGCTGGATGGGTGTTCCCAGGACTGGGGACACACTGGTGTGTTGGGCAAGGCTGGGTGGATCTTCCCAGGGCTGGGGACGCACCAGTGTGGTGGGCAAGGCTGGGTGGAACTTCCTAGGGCTGGAGACACACCAGTGAGGTGGGCAAGGCTGGGTGGAACTTCCTAGGACTGGGAACGCACCAGTGTGGTGGGCAAGGCTGGGTGGATCTTCCCAGGGCTGGGGACGCACCGGTGTGCTGCAGTCCACTGCAGTTGCTGTTAGGTGTTTTGACTGTTCAGAGCTCCAGTCGTCTCCGACAACTGGCCGGAGCTTTGCACAGCAGAGCTCTCGGGTCCCAGGTGGGGAAACTTCTCCAGCCCAGATGGTGCTGCTTAGCTGATGCTTTTATTCCCACCTTTGCTTTAGGGTAGCCCTTGTACCAGCTTGCACCTCCAGCCGAGGATGCTTTAGCCCATCTCCTCCGAAGCTGGGATAGCGGGACCTGTGCCTGGACCGGAGGCACAGGTCCGTCATCACGTGTCAAGGGAGGGCAAAAGGCTTCAGCAAGCATCACTCTCCCTTCAGTCGTCTGAACCGTAATATCTTGCAGGCAATTTCCTGGTGGGGCCTTGCACAACTCCATCCCCAGCTCTTCCATTTAGTTATCTCAACGACCTTGCATGAATCACTCAACTGTCTGGGTCCCCAAGTGACCTCACTGTAAAAGCAGTAACAATCTGACCCTGTAAGGACGGGCTGCTGGCACCATGGCTGGGAGCCTCTGGGGTGCCCCATCCTACACGTGTGCCCCTGTTTCCTACAGATCCCTGGGCAAAACTCTTCCAAAAGACAGCGCGAGCACCCCTTGCTGTGTCTTTGGATCACCGACTCGTGTCGGACACAGGATAAGAAGAACCAAGTGCTGTGTCGCGTGGGATACTTTGAATTCTCTAATCTGTTTTGGGGAGGGAAGGAGGAAAATGAGATCAAGGCAGTTACTGAAGGCAGGCCAGGCTCAGATTATAACTGTGCTATGTTTAAAATATTTAATTCGACACCATGAGTCACCATGACTAGGCTGCTATTGACCTGGGTAACCTGAGTGAATATTGCATAAAAGGCCCTCTCATTCTGTCTCTATAAATAAAATCTGTGATTATTCATAGCGAATGCAGAGTTTCTATTACCATAAGCAGCCTTACAAGAGAGTTACGCTCCAAGATGAGCTGCGTTCGGAGAGCTGGTGGGTCATCTGGAGCTGCCCTCGTGGGTGACCGGCTTGAAAGGGGCAGCGCTTCTGCCCTCGAGCCTTCCTGTCCCTGCCTGGCAGAAGGAGAAGCCTGCACCCAGCGAGAACTGAAACCACTGAAAATACTTGACTGTGGAAAATATTGTGCAACGACTGAAAAAAACAACAAAGCAAGCTGAGGGGAGAGAACGTGCAAGGAACTAAACATAAGGAATGGAAAAAAGAAAAGGAAGAGTTAAGGTCTCTCCCTCCCTGCCTCCCCCCCGGGGCTAATTTTCATTACTGGCTGCTGTTTTATGGCACCGTCCCCTCCTGCTCCATGTGTTGTAATTGGGCTGCCACATGCTCTACGTGTCCTGAAGGGACATGGTGATTATTTGTTGGATCACCAAAAAGTCTGCAGGGGGAATCTGTGTTTGCGATGAGTCCTGCGGTGCCATCTGGCCGTGCCTGTGACTGGTCCCACGCCAAACCTACCTGTGATCCCGGCCCGTCCTTCACAGCCTTCTTCCCCCTCTGAGGAGTCTCTCAACGCTGAGCGGGTGGCACCGGGTGCTGGAGTTACGGCAGAGCGTGAGCTAGCTGGGCTGCACTCCTCGTGTGCTTGATGAGGTTTCAGTCAGCCTAACGATGAGGCTGGCTGGCTCCTGTGTCGGGGGCTGCGTGGACCAGGCTCGGGAGCAGCTCCAGGCAGTGGAGGGTGAGGGTGCGTGAGGTTCGGTGCCCTAAAAGAGGGGGTGACGCCTTGAACAAGGAGAGGGAGCTGCAAAGGGACTGGTGCGCTGACCAGACACCAGAGCAGGGAGTTGTTTGGGTACATCAGATCTGTCACTTCTGATGTTTTATTCCTGTGTTTACTGATGATTAAGCACCATGGAAGGAAAAGGCAATCAGATACTTAGAGTGAAGTGTGGCCTCTTGATTCTTGCCTGAGTTGCGGCGCTGAAAGGCAGTCCTTAATGGGCTCTGCGATCGTCAGGGGAGCAGCGCAGATCTGCTCCCTGCCCTTACCCTGGGAGACACAGGAGAGAGACATCCCTGCCCTGCAAGAGGCATCAGCTCAGAGCAGCCACCGGTACAGGGATGCTCAGTGGTTGGATTGTGGTGCTTGACCGGGGAGTCTGGGATGGAGACATTTTCATGTTGGTGTAAGCTGTTTCAAGTTGGTGTGAGCTTTTCACATTTAGATTGGATACCAGGAAAAATCTCTTCACTCCAAGAGTGGTCAGGCATTGGACCAGGCTGCCCAGGGCAGTGGGGGAGTCCCCATCCCTGGAGGGGTTCAAAAAACGTGTGGATGTGGCACTTCGGGACATGGTTTAGCAGGCGTGGTGGCGTTGGGTTGGCGGTTGGACTTGGTGATCTTAGAGGTCTTTTCCAACCTTAATGACGCTATGATTCTAAGCTTTAACAGTGTTGAGACAGGGGAGCGACTCGTCCTTCAACACTAACTTCTGGTCTGCTTCCCTGCTGGGGGCCCTGCTCTGACCCACGCCTTCTCCCAAACCCTAGCGCTGGTGCTGCAGAGAGGGGCTGTTCCCACCACAGCACCCCGTCCTCATCATCCTTTTGTCCTACAAAGTGCACGGACGTCCCCTCAACGCCGCAGTGCCTTTCAACAGCAGCCTTGTGCAGGTGGTTAGCAAAGTTGCCTGGTAAATCAGTCTATCAGATGTCTCTGCTGCTCAGCTTGATCTTCACACCATGTCCTCACACAGATGGTGAACCTTCTGGCAGGCAGAAAGGTCTTCTTCATTAATTACTTTGCTCTTCGTGTCCTTTACTGCGAACATCTCTATCCACAAACCAGGTAAGTAGATACTGTTGGCTCATTTTATGGCTGGGAAATCTAAGACTGTGGGGTGATCAGCGGGGTTTAAATAGAAAGAGACAGATGTTAAATGACTTTCCAAGAACGTTTAGGTGCTTGCCGTCCCCAGAGTCCTTGGCTTAGATTCCCTAGCAGAGAACATTATTATAATAGAGTGGCAGTGGGTTGTTTTTAAAAGATTTTCGTGTTTGAATCGAAAGACCCACCTTGCAGAAAGTGCCTGGACACGTGTGTGTCATAACAAACACAAACACCCGGGTAACAGAGCATCAGAGCACTCAGCTGGAAAATGCTCATTCCTGTTATTTACCAGAGGGCCTGGGAATGGGACTAAAATATGGGCTAGACAGCTTGCAATCCTTTTTCTCATCTATACAAGTTTTACTGTACATGTTAATTGTCACCCACGGAAGTTACTATTTTCCCATAAAGCTGGAAATAATGTGAAGTTCTGCAGCATGAGTAGCCAACGGAAATTTGCTGGGCAATGTGATAGCACTAAATAATAGATAATCTTGCCGGGAGCTCAGATGCAGCTGGAATCTCTCTCTGCTGCTTGCACAGTCCCAGCTAAGCTCTGTTGAATTAGCCTCTCCCCCTGGGTTGCTCGTCTGATGTATTTCTAACTCACCTTTGGACTCTTCAATATTGTTACACCAAATACTCCGCTGTACTCCGCAAGCATTTACACAGTGCTGGCGTGATTGATGCTCCAGTGTACACAGAGGGGTAGGGGTCACATTTTCGGAAAGCGTGTATTGAGTGTATGTTTAAAAAAAGAAGCAGCAGCGTAAAATTAGGAGCAGCTGCAGGCGTGAGGAGGGGCAGCGAGCCCATGGCAGTGCTTAGACTGGAGGAGAAAGGATTTGGGAGAGCAGGTTCCTGACCCCAGCACTGGCAGGGTCCTGCCGAGAGGCTTTGTCAAGGCGCGTCCTTCCACGGTGCCTCCTTCCACCAGCTCGTAAAGCAGGGCTGGCCCCTAGGATGGGGCCAAGCTCTTTTCAGTGGTGTCCAGTGACAGGACAAGGGACAATGGGCACAAACTGAAGCACAGGAAGTTCCGTCTGAATATGAGGAAGAACTTCTTCACTCTGAGGGTGATGGAGCCCTGGCCCAGGCTGCCCAGGGAGGTTGTGGAGTCTCCTTCTCTGGAGATATTCAAGACCCGCCTGGACAAGGTCCTCTACAACCTACTGTAGGTGACCCTGCTTCGGCAGGGGGGTTGGACTAGATGACCCACAGAGGTCCCTTCTAACCCTGAACATTCTGTGATTCTGTGATTCTGTGTGACCTGCTCTCTCTGAGGTCTTTCTCAAGCAGCCACAAGCTCTGTCTGAGATACCGTTCGCAGCTAGAAGGAGTTGTGCGAATCACCGCGTACCTCAGCTGAAAACCCTCCAGTGGCCCTTGCTGGTTGTTGTTGTTTTTGCCAAGAGCTGTAGGAGGTGTTGTGCTCTTTGCCGTGCTCCGAACCAGCAGTCCTCGATGCCCACTGACATACGTGCATCCACCAAATTATGTTTGCAGTTGTGCTAGGGAAGCTACAGCTAACGTTTTCTTTCCTCTTTCTCCTGGCAAGTTTTGTGGCAGAGAAGCCCTGTCAATAAGCAGAAGCTTTTTCAAATGAAAATTGAAGGTTTTTTCCCTTTCCCTTCTCTCTTGATTTCTAGTGGTTATTTTAGGAATACTCAGTCTTCGTAGAGAGACCAAAAGCAGACTCCATCCCTGAGCAAATATAAATTCATATTTTAACTCTGTGTGTATGGACATGCGTATGTACGTATATATACCTAAATACATAAAAAACCAAACACATGGCATTGCTTGGAGTTATGTAGACGGTCCTGGCTGCCAATTTTATTTATTGTACTTCTATTTTGAGAGTAAAATTGGATTTGGGGCTCTGAGAGTGCATTATTTGACTTTTAATCTACATCAGGCTGTAACAAAGCACATCCCATATCACAGCTTCTGTTGCTTCTGATACAAATTCTGTATTTCAAGAATATTTATGCATACAGGATTATTTAACTTGGTCACAGAGGTGTTGCATTCTGCATTTTTTCTTCTGAAGGGTGTTACTGGTTGGTACTGATTAAATAGATGGCTCACATAAATTCAGTCTACGCAATGGGTGGACATACAGATGGGCTGGTGAATACTGAATGTCCACGGTAAGCAAACGGTTAACTTTGCATCCCTTTTCCTCTGCTGTCAGAATGCTGCCAGGGATGGGGAGAAGACGAATTTGAGGATGCTCCCCCTCCAATTTTTGCGGAGGGGGTGAGCCCCAGCGGGGGTTTGCTTGCTGCGGTGGTGGCGGTGGCTGCTGTGGATTTGCCCTGGGTTACAAAACACGAGTTGCTCCCGGCAGGCCCTGCTAGTTTCTGCTACAGCCTGATAGGGTGGAAGGACAATAAAATCTGTTTTGCATAAGTTATTACAGCTTTATTTACCTGTATTGGACCCGTCAGATATCAACGAGGACTTGTCTAAAACTTCTCTATTCAACTATGGTTGCTCTACCCAATTTTTCTTCTTGTCTCGTCTCCCTAAGCCCAGCTTCTGCAAATACGTATGCCCATCCTAGACTTCAAAAAGAGGAGCAGCAGTGCTGGGCTCTGTCAAATTCCCTTCATGGCAGCGTTTTTTCCCTTGTGCCCTAGACGGTCCTGTCAGCTGCCGGGCTCCCATGACAAGGCGGCTGCATTTCACGGCGACTGAGACGCTTTCTTAGCGCACGGCCGTAAAATAGCGTGAAACCCGAGTGGATGAATAATGTTGTATCATAAATATAAAATGAATATTATTTTACGGTTCCTGAAATATTAATTTGTGCATGGAGCCACTCCTGGAATGCTTTTTTTACTAAATGCAAAGATCCTTTTGAGTCCTGAATGTCCTTGCTTTGGTTTTTATTATTAATATTCCCTCCAGGAGACATTGACTTTCCCTTCCCCTAGACACGCTGACTCCTGCCCGCCAGAGTGATTCAGCAGCTTGCCACTCACTTTTACGGAGGGAAAGTTTTCTCCTGGCTTCTTCCACTGACCCGGCGTGGCCGCGATCGGGGGACATATTCGTGTGGCCGGTTGATTCTTCACGCTGAGCCCCTGCTGAGCATCTGGACAGCTCTGAGCTCCCTGCCTGGCTGGTGGCTCCGTCCTTTGCGTGGGGAAGGAGATCCCTGTGGGGAGCACCGGAGCTGTCTGCTTCCCAGCTTTCCCTTTTCCAGGCAGGGTCACGTTAAGCAAGCAGAAGTTATTTATAATGGAGGCTGGTTGCTGACTGTCTGGCACAGTCCTCCGGGTCTGCAGAGGAAAGTCTATAGAAAAACACCGCTCGTTTGAGTGCGACAAATGTCCGTAAAAAAATGCAAGGGATGGCATTCGGGCACAAACTGAAGCAGAGGAAGTTCCAGCTGAACACGAGGAAGAACTTCTTCACTCTGAGGGAGACAGAGCACTGGAACAGGCTGCCCAGAGGGGCTGTGGAGTCTCCTTCTCTGGAGATATTCAAGACCTGCCTGGCCGCGGTCCTGTGCAGCCTGCTCTGGGTGACCCTGCTTCGGCAGGGGGGTTGGACTGGGTGACCCACAGAGGTCCCTTCCAACCCCGACCATTCTGTGATTCTGTGATTCTGTGGGGTCTGATTAACATCACCTTTTCTTTCTATCCCGTGCAAAAAAATGGGGGCAGGCTGTTATTTTTAATTTAAGCTGAGGAGAGGAGACTCGCATTGTTACAATATTTTGATGATGTTTTACTTTTCCTAATAAAGTGTTCAATAGCTGTCAGAGCTTAAAAGCACAAAGCCAAACATAAACCAAACCAGAGGCATCGACGCATATACCTGCACGCGAACCGACTGACTGGTACGGCTTGTTTTATTAAAGAATGGTATATGAAACTAAATTATGTGGGTTTTATGGATCTCTAAATTACATGTTTTTATCGATCTCTTGTCACTCTTAAAAATATATTATGGAGAAAAAGTATGTGGTCTTTGATATGGAAAAAGAAATTCAACTGCAACACATAGAAGATCTGGGAAACTATAATTCAATGTGTGGGGATGACACAGATGCGAAACACTGAATTGTAGCTGATTAGTTTTAAAATTTTCCAGTCACATGCCTTTAGGGACCGGGCCGGGAAGCAGTGCTGTAGCCATTCATGGGACAATTTTCCTGGTCTCCCTGAGCCAGACATTTCGAAGCAGATGTCTTCACAGTAAACTTCTGTATCCCCCAAACCACCCAACAGGCATCTCTGCCCCTCACTGTCCTCTCGACACGGGAAAGAGGGACGTCAGCTTTGAGAGCCAGGCTTCCACAACAGCATCGTTTCTGAAAACCTGGAGGGTTTTCCCATTCTGGGGTGATAAGACTGTGTGAGCCATCAGCTCTGCGTGTGCCCTGCCACGCTGGATGCTGAACAATTCGGGAAGTGGAGACCCGCGCCGGAGCCGGCTTGCACCCTTGCAGCACCCACTGTCAGGGTGGGAATAAACCCCGGCACGTGATCTGCTGGTGAGATTGAGGATGACGTGGTTCGTCTTATCTGGGAGGAAGGAGGTGGGATGGAGGAGCAGGGTGTTTTGGCACGTGTGGTTTGGCTGATGGCTGTGGCGTGCCTGTACGCTGCCACAGCTCGTTGCCTCGGTCGAGCTGTGGAGTGATTCGGAGCAATCATTTTTACATCTGTTCAGAAATGAGACTTTCTCTAGCGGCCTCTTGCTGTTGCTGGGATTCAGCTGCTGGCCCCAAAATGGGTATCTGTCTCCTTTGATATTGTTTGATCTTGTAGTGCAAAGCAAACCAAATGCTTACATCTGATAGACCTGAACATAACCTCAGTACCATCTTTTCTTAAAATAGAGAAATCTCTTAATTTACCACAGAATCATAGAATCATAGAATTTTTAAGGTTGGAAAAGAACTCTAAGGTCATCAAGTCCAACCATCAACCCAACACCCCCATGCCTGCTAAACCATGTCCCGAAGCGCCACATCTACACGTTTTTTGAAGCCCTCCAGGGATGGGGACTCCACCACTGCCCTGGGCAGCCTGGTCCAATGCCTGACCACTCTTGCAGTGAAGACATTGCTCCTAATATCCAAGTTGCTCCCCTGATGCAGCTTGAGGCCATTGCCTCTCATCCTATCGCTGGTTACTTGGGAGCAGAGACCAACCCCCACCTCACCACACCCTCCTTTCAGGGAGCTGTAGAGAGCGATAAGGTCTCCCCTCAGCCTCCTCTTCTCCAAACTAGCCTGCCTCTGAACCTGGATTTTTGTGCTTGAATAAAGATGAATATGAAATATGTACTAATATCCCAGGACTTTTTTCTGGTACTCAGCTACTAAAAATTCAGCCGTGGCCTGCATAAGGTGTTACTAATGTTTGAAGTTGCTTTTTAACCTTATCTGCAAGGAGCACCTGCACTGCTGTATTTACCACGAGCAATAGTACTTCTTTTGTTTCTGCAGAGAGATTTAAATGAAGGGACATGGCCAGTTCATATGCTAGTGGAGGTACCAGTAGAATGTTAAATAGCTGAGGTGATAAAAAACAACGAAATATGGGTAGTTTTGAGGCTAAGGGCTGGGTTTCTGGGTTTGAGGGCATTTTCACCCCAACTTGCCTGTCTGACCACTGGATTTCGTTGTAATATGACTTTCAGCGGAGGAAAGGTGTGAGTTTGGTGTGAACAGTTAAGTCTGCTTTGAAAGTCCATTGAGATTCAAAAATCCTGTTTTCCACCAACCTTCCCCTGGTGCTTTACACTTTGTGCCTCCGAATGGAGTTGTTTGCAAGAAACTGAACTGTGAAAGCGTAACATTTGAAGACTTCAGAAACATTGTACGTGTTTCACAGGGGCCTTGCTATCACAGTGGCCCTGCTCTCAGCGCAGCATCTGACCTGTGAGTGAGGACAGTGTCCTCGGGACACCTGGTTCCCTCTTCCACGTTCCACCGCAGTCCTTTCCACGGAGACTCCATCTCAGTTTGCACTCTGACGCCCATTTTGTTTCTCCTCCGTGTTTTGGTGTGCAGACTACGGTGGTCTAGGACCCACCTCAGGGCCACCTGAGATCTCTGCAGTGGGGACAGGGACCTCCCAGAGAGGAACAAAGTATCCGCCTGAGCACAAAACCCACTGCACCATCCTCCTTGTGAGTCAGAGCCACCGGGCTCGGTCCTGCCATGTGCAGAGCCGATGAAGAGCATTCCAGTGTCCCACTTTGAACCCACGCACCAAGTTATCTGTTCCCAAAGAGATGAAGAAGTGTTGCACGCTGAGGGATGTTTGTGAACCCGGGAATGTTCTGTGCTAACGAGAGCCTGAGCTGTGGCTGGCTGACGGGGTGGAACCATGCCTGCAGAGGGGCTGGGGACTCACCCTGGACACAGGTAATGTGGGACCAGGTAGGACGTTGCTGGCACAGCTGGGCGGGAGGCTCCTTCTGAGGACGTGGCACACTGGCCAGGTGAACCTGGATGGGTAATTCCCTTTGTTGCATGGCTTCCCTCCCCTCACCCCAAAGGAAAAAGGACAGAGTGCTCTGGGGTACAACCTTGCGTGCTACCTCACAGTTTGTTCTGCAGAGAGGCTGTTGGTTTGTGCTTCAAGGAGAGCGAGAAAACCGCTGCATTTGCAAAGTTTAGCACATTATAGCCCATGGTCTATGGGC
The DNA here is from genome assembly GCF_030867145.1 of Opisthocomus hoazin. Taxonomy (NCBI): domain Eukaryota; kingdom Metazoa; phylum Chordata; class Aves; order Opisthocomiformes; family Opisthocomidae; genus Opisthocomus; species Opisthocomus hoazin. The sequence goes on along the minus strand of NC_134415.1, from coordinate 5,706,537 downwards.
TATATACATACATATGTATATGTATATATATATATGTATATACATGATGACAGTCGTGCCGTTATGTACAGGAAGGCTAGCACTACGCGGTTACAGTAGGGCTGTAAATGAGCTTCTGAGGTGTTAACTCAATGTATGTATCATTTCACATTTTCTTCTGGCATAAGGAGCATAAGATGTTTCTTCCAAGAGCTTTGTGGAGAGGGTAAGGCTGCTTCACAGTCAAGGAGCTGAACTGTGGTCATTCATTGCCCAAGATGGAGGGCACACTCAGGGCCCAGTGGAGCAAGAGGAGTTTGAGTGCCTGGGAGAGGAGAACAGGAGGCCCATGGAAACTGGGAGCGGAGGCAGCAGAGAGAGTCTTCAGCATCGCTTGAAAAGGTGCTGGGAGCCTGGCACCAGAAGAAATGCCAGAGGTGGGGGACTTTCTCAGTCGATGCTGTGGGCAGAGGACAATCTCCTGTTGTTTGAGTCTTACGCTGCCCAGGAAAACCAGACATTTCTGTGGCCTTAGCTGATGAGCAGGCATCCATCAAAGACACTGAAGACTGCCACAGCTTCCCCTAAGAACAGAAACAGCCTGCAGGGCCCTGAGCTTTGGCTGGTTGCTCGTGCCGGGGGTAATATCAACCACACAGGAGAAGTATCACCAAATTCTGTTTTCTTCTTGCTCCTGCAGTAGCAATGGTGAGGGCTTTCCTTCCTCCCTCCTTTGGCCGATGGCTCCTCAGAGACTGAAGCACAAGTGAGGGCTGCCTCACTCGCCCGCTGTGGAAATTGGCACCGCCGCCATGCCTCTTGCCGTATCTGACAGGCCTGAACCTTGTGTAGATGCAGGGGTGCTGCATTAAAACACCGAGGGATGGCAGGGTGAGGGGCAGATGTTTTCTCAAGCACATACCAGTCCCCCTGTGCTGGCTTCCCCTCTGTTCCCAAGGCAGAAGGCATGGGATGGCACCACAGGCTGATGATATGGGACAGGATCATGAGTTCAAGTCTCCCCAAAACAAATACTTGAAACAGGGTTCTGCCATGAACCTCTCTCCATCTTCAGGTGGCAATGATAAAACTTCATCTTACTGCAGATATAGAATCATAGAATCATTTAGGTTGGAAAAGACCTCTAAGATCATAGAGTCCAACCATCACCCCAATACCACCACGCCTGCTAAACCATGTCCCGAAGCACCACATCTACACGTTTTTTGAACCTCTCCAGGGATGGGGACTTCACCACTGCCCTGGGCAGCCTGTTCCAATGCCTGACCACTCTTTCAGTGAAGACATTTTTCCTAACATCCAATCTAAACCTCCCCTGGTGCAACTCAAGGCTGAAGGGGCAGAAGGAATCATTTTGAGTCAACTTAGCAGAAAGGCAGATGCTAGCAGCAATCCCTGTGGGGCGAAGCCAGGGTGTCTGTGAGCCAGCCCACTGGGGTGGGAGGAGGCAGCATCTCCCATAGCAGCAGCCGGAGAGCTGCTGCTGGGGGTGCCGCTGTCGTGGAGGTCTCAGGAGCAGGTGCTGAGCCTGTGTTCCCCCTTCCCAGGGGCAGAATTCCACCTGCAGCCCATGGCCAGGGGTAGTGTTCATGGTGCACTGAGGCAGATGTTTCGCTGGGGCTGACCCTGTCTCAGCATGCCAAGCTGAAACATTTGTTCTTCTGAACATGAGGTTGGTTGGGAAAAGCACAAGTGTTTTTCTGGTATCTGCTGGGTGGCAGGAGGTGGGGAGAGTGGTGCAGATGGGATAAAAATGATACTGAAGGGGAGCTGAAGAAGCAGGGAGCAACATGCTTCTAGGAACGCTCTGCAAGTTCCAGCATTATTACTGTAAACTCCACTGACAGAAACTGGATACAAGCAAATGCTGTTCACGATGTTACAGCAGAATATGGCATCAGCATGAGTCAGCAGGGGCCATTAAAATAAAAATGCAATTGTATTTATATTCTGGGCATGGACTAAGCCTATAGCACTGGAGATAATATACACCCTCCCCACCACCTACCTTCGGAAAGTTTAAGCCTCGCTCTGTCAGTCTGACTCCTGCTTGGGCAGTGGTTACTTACAAAGCCACGGCATGAGCTGTAGGTTCCCTTTGAAATACAGCCTTTCGCAGTCAAAGGCCTTTGGAGCAGGGCACTGTCTCTTTATTCTGGAATTACGGCATTGATATTAGCAAGGCTGCTAAGGAATTCATACTCAGAAAATACGCACTCTGCAGAAACGTTTCATGGAAATTAGATTTCAAGAGGCAAAAATAGCACAGTACTCTGAGAATGCAGAAGGTGGAGATCCTTTTCTTCCCCCATTCCCCCAGTAATTAATTTCTCCTCTGGCATCATTTGAGGAAAATACTTTCTTTCATCAATGCACTGTCTACCTGTTAGGGAACATTCTTTCAATGGATTTTTTAAGCATGCACGACTTTGATCGAGCGCTCATCGTAGATCTGACTGAACAATTTAATACTGTTGCACATTTTCTTTGTAGGACGTTCATCAGTGTTGCATGCACTTAGTCAAATCTGGGACTGAGGTAGATGGGTTTCATCTCAGTGAAGGCATTGGGATCGCATCCGCTTCTGCAAGAGCTCTGCTTGGCGATTTGTTTGCACAATGGAAGTGACGGTGACTCACAAAGTCAAACCGTATCTGACTAAGCAATAATGTCTGTGGAAACACAATTTGGTGTGTTCCAGTCCTGTTTCTTTCTAGTCATATTCTTAGCAGACTTTTATCTCAGAGGCTAGTGAGTCTCTGCTGATTTAGGCCATGAGTGTTTCTCCCAACCTTTTACCTCTAGAGACTGAAAAGAAAGAAACTCACCTTTTCTCTGACCTGCCCACATAATTCCTTCATGTCAAAAGTCAACAGAAGTGTTGCCTGGACACAGCCTACACTGTCAGACATACATGGTCAGGCTCAGAGGAGGGGAACTGGGCAGAATCCGCAGCCCACGATGTGCAGGAGGTTCGGCTGGAAGAATCCCTTCCAACCTTAAACTCCAGGAGCTGATGGAAAACCCCTTTCTTCTTTTCCATAAGTAAGTCTATGTAAGACATCCCCTTGGCTCAGATCAACATCCTCCACTGTTTGGGGACCAGATCCATCAAGAACAAGATTGTATCTGGACCTTTCTATTCAAAACTCCTCCCTATTCCTGGAGAAAACCCATTACCACCAAGTCTGTTCCCTAGTGACAGTCACTTGCAGAAATGTCCTTTATTGTTAAAGATTGGTGCAGTGTCTTTTGGGCCTTTCCCCTCCTCAGCTTGATGTAGGAATAGATGAACTGAGACAGACAGCTCACCTCAACTAGAGGGCTACGTGGTGAAGCCACACTCATACATGCCCCACAACTTTGTCTTGACCTAAAATGGCAGGTTGAGTTTTGAAAGAAATCACATTTGCCTTGTCTGTAGGTTGATTTTGTTCCCAAATCTCAGCAGTCGCATGATCCTTGGACAAACTCGGACTTTCACTGCGTCCTCCACATTGTCCAATGCATGGGGAACTGAGCCAGCAGGTTCCAGAGCTGCTGTTCACAACTTTTTCTCCTCACAAAACTGCATTTGGGGCCACTGATTTCCTTCAGTTGACACTTCTAGGCTCAAAGACCCAGGAGGAGTCACAGTTTATTGTGCAGAAACCCCTGCTCAGGAGCTAGGCTGAGTCTTCATGAGTGGAGGGGAAGCAGTGGATACTGCAGCCAGTCAAGTGGATTCTTTGGGCATCTACAGCTTTTGTGTGGGTGACTCTATTTTTTTCCTTAATGTGAAAAAAATGAATAAAACCACTTGAGTCCAAATGGTCCATATGAGTCATGAAGAAACCGTTCTTCCTCCCCCTGAGACCATTAGTTACCCTTTCACTACCAGAAGGCAGAATTAGGATTGTTCTGACTGCACGGGAGGCATTTAAGAAAGTTGCTGATGACCTGTGTGGAGTCTCCATAGCACGCTCATACCTGGGGGACAGGAATCCTGTCCAAGTCTTGCCTTGTCAATGACTGTTGCTTTGAAGAAAGTATTCAATGCCCATGCCTCAGCTTCCCAACTACAAAATGGGAATTACAAGGGGAATCACAGCTGTCCTGAGCCACTGTGTTATTCTGTGGCTGAATTAGTCAGCATTTGGAAATCACTTTCAGGCAGCAAAGTGCTATCATTTTAATAGTAAAGTTGCCCTTTTCCCCAGGAGTCCTATTCAGAACCTCTCAACCTTGACAATAAATTGAAATGGAAATCTTTTGGGTACTGTAATGAATACATTATCTTAATTTCGGAGGATTTTTTGCAGGGGTAAGATTTTGTGCAGAAGGTGATTTTGAATATTTAGCAACACAACCTTAGCTAAAGCTTTTTGCTTCCACAATTACATTTTTTAATACAATTCTCATAGTATTTTAAACTCAAAGTGAGGAAATATCCTTAGGCTCAAGTCCAAAGTTTCCTCTGTTTTTTTTTACCTTATTTCAAAAGAGAAGGGTCTAATTCTCCCTTCCCCATGCACTTCATAGTCATTTACACATGTAAAATGCTATCATTCTTTCCAGCAAACATATACGAAAATGCAAATTAGTCTACAAGATGAGCAAGCACCAAACCCAAGGACCCAGAGGATAAGGGCAAATGAGCATCCTACCAGGAACAAGCTAGAGAGTCAATGCGAAGCCTGTCAGCTCCTTTATGGTCATAATCTGTGTTCGTGCCCTCACCCTATGGTGGAAGGAAGCGGAGGTCAACACCTCACACTCGCCATGGTCTGAAAGCCCAGGCAGGACTGTAGTTTCACTCCTGATCTTCTGGGTTCACATCTTTTATGTGGGTCCGTGCCCTCAGACTAACCCACTGCGAATGTCACCAGTGATGTTCCCCAGGGCTCAGTTTTGGGTCTGGTCTTGTTTAACATCTTTATCAATGATCTGGATGAGGGGATCAAGTGCTCCCTCAGTGAGTTTGCAGATGACACCAAGTTGGGTGGGAGTGTCAGTCTGCTCGAGGGTAGGAAGGCTCTGCAGAGGGATCTGGACAGGCTGGATCGATGGGCCACGGTCAGTTATATGAGGTTCAACAAGGCCAAGTGCTGGGTCCTGCCCTTGGGTCACAACAACCCCACGCAACGCTGCAGCCTTGAGGAGGAGTGGCTGGAAAGCTGCCCGGCGGAGAAGGACCTGGGGGTGCTGGTCGACAGCCAGCTGAACATGAGCCAGCAGTGTGCCCAGGTGGCCAAGAAGGCCAAGGGCATCCTGGCTTGGATCAGGAATGGTGTGGCCAGCAGGAGCAGGGAGGGGATCATGCCCCTGTACTCAACACTGGTGAGACCGCACCTGGAGTGCTGTGTTCAGTTCTGGGCCCTTCACTACGAGAAGGACATTGAGGGGCTGGAGTGTGTCCAGAGAAGGGCAGCGAGGCTGGTGAAGGGTCTGGAGAACAAGTCTGATGAGGAGCAGCTGAGGGAGCTGGGGCTGTTCAGTCTGGAGAAGAGAAGGTTGAGGGGAGACCTTATCGCTCTCTACAACTACCTGAAAGGAGGGTGTAGTGAGGTAGGTGTTGCTCTCTTCTCCCAGGTAACCAGCGATAGGACGAGAGGCAATGGCCTCGAGTTGTGCCAGGGGAGGTTTAGAATGGATATTAGGAAAAATGTCTTCACTGAAAGAGTGGTCAGGCATTGGACTAGCGGTGGAGTCCCCATCCCTGGAGGGGTTCAAAAAATGTGTAGATGTGGTGCTTGGGGACATGGTTTAGCAGGCATTGTGGTGGTGGGTGGATGGTTGGACTTGATGATCTTAGAGGTCTTTTCCAACCTAGGATTCTATGATTCTATGACAGAAGTGTAGCTCACATGTGTGTGTTCATGGTGTACATGCCCATGTCTATGACCCCTCCTGGGCTGCAGGACTGGCTTGCTGCCACCAAACCACAGCCACACCAAATGGTTTGGGCTTGGCCTGAGGTTTTACAGCCCTCCTTCCCTCCAGCGTTGCTCTGGTTAAGCCTGTGCACGGGGTTCAAGGCAAGCGGCAGGCTGCTGCTGGATCCGGCTCTGCTCTACCCCCTCCTTGGGGCAGGCAGCCTCCCGAGGCAGGGCTTTCAGTCGAACGGCAGCCTGGCTGGGCTTTATTTTCCTTCGAAAGCAGTCAAAAAGCCCCCAGCCTTGTCAGAAAACATCAGCCTGATGGTCTCTTCCACGTACTCCTCTTTCAGCCAGCGGGAGGGGATAGACCTGAAGAAGAAATTTGGCATGAAAATGAGAAACAGGCCACGCTGCCTGCAAACCTGGCCTCTGAAAAAGAGATAGGGAGAGAGAACAGAAAAGCAATTACTTCAGAAAGCCAGGTTACTCCTCACTCCAAATTAGTATAGCTGCTTGGAAGAACCCCGACAAACCTTTATGTAGCTCAGCTGATGGGTTTGCTAACGCTGCTCTGTCACCACTGAAGCAACAATTTCCAAGTCTGGAAGAGACCGTATTTCCACTTACTGAAATCCTCCCTTCTCTGTCAGGCGTTTGAGACCCTCATCTGAACAAATCTTGGTCCTGGAGAAAGGGAGAAAGAGGTCTAGGTTTATAAAGGCATCCAGGTGCCGAAGGGGTGGTCAAAATTCCCAGGTGACATAGTTAAGTCACAGACTATCTACATTTCTTCCTGAAGTTTGTGGAAGTTACTGGTAACTACTCAACAGCTTTCGGGGTCAGGCTTGTGATCCTCACTGGAGCAGTGGCTGTGGTATCTAGGAAGAATTAATACATGTATCATAAACGCACTTGGTGTCTTCTTGATGTTTGTGCAAAGAAGTATTTTTGTGATGTGGCTCGTTGCCAGTGTTCCTGAGAAAGTCACATATGTAATTTTTCCTCTAAAAGTTGATAAAATACTATAATTAGTTTTTGCAATATTTCTAACCCTTCTTTTGCAGTATTTAACCCTTATTTCTTAAGAAAAAAAAAAAAAGCCAGGTTTTTCCTTGTTCCCATGAAGTCCCAAACAAATGGCTTCTCTCCCTGCCGCAGTGCCTGTGACATGTTACCAGGCACCAAAAGCCTCCTCCTCTCAGGGCACTCATGCGAAAAGTCAGCTGAAGGGACTGGGTCAGTGAGACTCCTCACTTGCTTTGGGGTTTTCATGCCTGATTTTAATGCTATGTTAGAATAAATGTTTCTCATTTAATGTTCAAGTCTCTGGATGATTTCTGACCCCACCAGATTAATTCTGACTTTCTGTCCCCTGATAGCTGATTTGGATGTCCCAAATTACGTTCTGTCCATTCTGGCAGCTGCCCAAGTTAGCTGGTAGTCCTAAATTGCTTCTAGTCATGCCCATCTCTCAAAGAACAAATTAAAATATAACTCTTTCATATGTCAATTAAGACCTTATATCTTTCCATCTCCCCCCTCCCCCGGCCTTGATTAATATTTTTTTTTCCCGCTTTTCTCTGATATGCTCACGAAGACCATAAGATTTACAACTCTTAAAGTCAAAGTCGTTTACCTACGTATCAAGAACAGGGAAGAGAGCAGCAGTTTTCAGATTATTCTGCCCATCCATCTCAGTCCTGGAGGAGGTCGATTTATGAAATGAGAACTGGACATTCTCTGCGTCTGTTTTGTCTTCTGCCGAAACCGGGGACGGGGAACAAATCCCTGGCTGTTTTGGGGTCTAAGGGTACCAGAATGAAAATCTGGACTTACAAAAAAAAAAAGCAGATTTAAGCAAATTTAGGAAACAGTTAGGCAGAGTCTCTTGAGAAGAAATTCTGAGTGAAGAAGTGCAGAGAGCTGGTGGCTGTATTACAAGCAAATCAGCAGTTTGTCTCCACACAGACGAGCAATAGACTTTACAGTACACCCTATGTAGCTGCACCGGGAGCACTTTGTTTCTTGAAATCCAGAAAAAGACTCTTGCAAAGAGTGAAAACAAGGCAACAAGGCGACGTAAACAGTTCTGAACACATGAGGAGCAGGAGTAAGGCACAGAGGGAGTTGTAACTCCACCACTTAATGGACGCAGAGAACAAATAAAGGATGACAGGGAGGTGTATGAAATATTCAATACTTTTTGAGCGAATCTTCATTAGAAAAGAGATCGCCCTGAAGTCGCATTCAAGTGGTTGAAAAAATGTACTGACTAGTTTGCAATCGTCTCTTGTCAAAATGAGAAGACATTTCAAGTTGGATTCTACAGAGAATTTTTTTCCTTCGGTCTATTTCTGTTCACTGCCCGCATTATCTGGGTGGATGACGGAAAAGACTTCATGGGCAGCAGACATCAAGCAGGGAAGGAGCTATGATGAGTTTGGAGGACACGATCAGAAAAAGAGTGATCTGGATGAGCTGGAGAAATTATCTGGACCCAGCGAGATGGAATTATTTTGAGACAAGGTGGAAGTATTACAAGTAGAAATCAAATGCATAAAGCCAGATTGCAGAACAAATGCTGAGACAGCAGCCGTGAGGAACAGGAGAAGGGGCTTTGATGTACCGCAAACTGAGCAAGCCAATAATGTGTTGGTGTTTTGAAAAAGGTGAATCTTCGGGTAGGAGGTGTTAGCAGGCAGACAGCATGAGAGATACTTACGCCACCCCACCCAGCGCTGCTGAGATCCCACCTGGCGCAATGTGTCCAGATTTGGATATCGTGTCAGAGACAATCTGGGCAAAGCAGCAAAAGCAGGAAAAGTTTCAGAAAGCAGGAGATAAATGGGATTTTGTTTTTGTCTAGAAAGCAGATGACTGAGGGGAATCATAAACCTTTCGATACAGAGAGAACTGGTTTTTACTTTCCTCTTCGTCTCCTACAGGTAGGATGAGGAATAATTGGCTTCATATATCTCAACGTGAGCTTAGATTAGGTGTAAAAAAGCCTGTAGGAGAGCTGTACGCCATGGAGGGGGTGGGGGGAAGAAGGATATTGCAGAATCACCTGCACCAAAAGCTTTCCAGTGCAGGTGAGAGTGCGTAGGGGATGGAGTCAAACACCTCGCCATATCCAGCTGATCTCCTTCTCAAGCCAGGCTATGGGACTGGGGAGAGATTGTGGGAGACTATATAGTCCATTTCTCCTCCCCAAAGCCCAGCTGACTACAAAGCATCAGTGTGTTTCGGGAAACTAGATAACGGTGCTTAAAATAACCCCACAAACCGTGAAGTAATATTTTTCATTTCTGGAGGAGATGGTGGAGGAACAATCATGCTGGGATGAAACTGCATCAAAGGTGAAGCTCTTTGCAGGGACAAAGTGGTGACTTTCTCGGCTTCCCAGCCTCCCTTCCCACAAGGCTGGATACCTAGGCTCTGAGATTTGAAAGAAATTAGTCTCTGAAAAGAAGAGGGCACGAGCAACTTGTCTGCCGCTGTCCAATCCCCATGTCCAACTGTAGCACTGGAGAAGGTGTTCCATGCAGGGAGAGCCCAGGTGGGTTTTGTCAGAGTGGATGGTGAATGCAGAGTGCCAGGATTTTTTGGCTGTGAGATGTAAACTGTCAGCTCATGGGGCTGGAGACGGTTCCCCAGTCCCTACAAACCCCAGGCACAACCAGACCTCTGATCTTGCGTGAAAGCTGCTGCACTGGAGCAGCCGTGGCATGGGCACAGGGTGGCTCGGCGGTCCCTCCACGGACTCCTCTCCCCGTGCAGAGGACGGCAAGCTGTCCCCAGCCCTATGCCTCAGTGGCAGCTTTGTCTCATGGCCTGTGTTTAAAAAAAAATAGGCTTTGTCTGCCCTAAGGTACTGGGATGTATGTCACCCCAGAATCAAGTAGTCAAGGAGGACTGAAGCTGCAGAGCTGCTCTCATGTTTTTTTGAGCTCTGGCAGGGAAAGGAGTCCCACCGAAACTTAAGCACGAGTTGTGAGCTTGAAAAAATGAGTTTCTCAATCTCTTCCCACCTTGCTGGAGTTATTCCCGTAAAATAATCACCACTTTTGAAGCCAACTGTACTTTTCTCCCATGCTTGAAAAGCTGCTCCCCCCCAGCCCTGTGTACAGGCACCGACTGGCTCTTCTCCAAGTAATACTCATTGAAGAAACGCCTGCTCGTGTACCTGCTGCGAACTATTTACATTTTGTTCTCTCTGGCAATAAATTAGCTCCATAGAGGAGGTCTGAGCAACAGTTGTTCTGAGCAGGGAGGGAGTCTGGATTCTGTGACAACGTTTAGGCAGCCGGCCCTTATCATCACGAATGTAAGAGACCAGGGAGCTTCTTGATGCAAACTAGCATCAAGTGAACTGTGGTTGCCAGAAGCTTCCCATGCGGAAACTCTGATTCCCTTCTTCTTGGCGAGGCCATGGCAAAGCCAAGTCAAGGACAGAGCCTTTTTTTTTTTTTTTATTTCCCTCAAACCAACTGTTAATGGAATAAGTAGTTCTGCAGACCTGTCTTTCACGTCTCCCTCACTTTATATGCAGTCTAATTAATTCTGTTGGGGAAAATAATTGGCTCAGATCAGGTTGATCCAACTGAAGTTCTGATAACTCTGGTTTTTATATTCCTGCAACTAGTCTTGCGTGAAGCACTCACACGTGCAGAATACTGAGCCTATGCTAACTTGGCACAAAAATAGTCCTGTGGTCCGTCAAGTGACATGAAGTCCCATCTATAAAAAGACGTACAGATGCCCTCTGACACCCAGCTATTTTGGGCGAGGGGGAAGGGAGCAGACCAACCTGTGTCGGTGCCGAACGGTGGGCAGCGTGGACATACTACGTGCTGGCGGGAGGGTGGAGTGAAATGCTTCTCAGCTGGGCAGGAGTGGTAGGAATGATCCTGTGGGGACGCAGCGGGACACAGGATCTGGCGAGGAAAGGTTTTGAGGATGCACTCATGTCAGGAGGGTGCAGAGGCAAGGAGCAGTCAGTGGTGGGGAGGGACAAGGGTTCCAGGCACGGCTGGAAGACCTGGTGTTTTAGAGGACATAGGGATTGGGGGGAAAGGGGCTTCACAGGTAAACAAAAGGCTGGTGTAGCTGTAAGCTGTGACTGTCCTCACCTGAGGGACAGCTATGGTCAGAGAGGACCTGCCTGGGTGCTGGCAGGGAGATGTTCTTCTGACAGCTGGACTGCCATGGTCAATAAGCGAATACCATCTTCTCACTGTAATGTGGGGTGGGGTGTTCCCATCTGTGTTTTTTTTTACGGCACGAGCATCTTGGCTTAAGAAACACGCAGATGGAAGGCAGGTGTTACTGTGCTGAAGGGCAGAGCTACACCAAAAGTACCTTTAGTTTTCTTCATCCTACAGATTCTCTGTGAACATTTGGGCCAGCGTTTCTCTCCCCCTCCACCCAACGAATTTTAGATCTGCAGCCAGATCCTCACTCTCCAACTCAGCCTTCATCTCCGCTTGCAACAGCATCAGCCCACTCTCTTGGATCCTAGAAAAGGAAATTCATCTTTCCATCTGGTCCTCTTCATCTTCTTGTTGAATAGGTAGCATTTGCCTGAGATAGCTCGCCCTGCACTGAAGAACAACATGTTTCTCGCTGCACCGAGTGCCACAAACGGCCTTCTTTCCATAAGCAAATTGTGTAAACTGGCTCTCCTACAGCAAACCTTCTCCACCAGCCTGTATTGGCTGCTGGTCTCTCTGGGGGAAGGCTGGGTAAATGAACAAGTGTGAAGAACGGTGTCACAGCCTCCTGCACTTCCTTTCTCCCCGATGCTAAAAATAACATCACATTTGTACATAAACTGCCTCCCAGTCTATCTTTACGGTGCTTTTGAGACGTGCTGGATTAGAAGTCCACATCCTGACTTCCTCTCCAGCCACAGCTCACGTCCAGCCTGGGCCGGAGCTGTGCTTGCCGTGTCAAATCGCAGCATGCCGCCGGTGTATTGCCATCCTGCTCCGGAGGGTCCGCCCCTGCGGAGGAGAGCGTTTTTCATTCCAGCTGAGTTTCTGATTTCTCTCCTGGGATTACCAGCATGACATGCACACCGGCAGCGTCTGATCCTTGTAATGAGGACACCAGTTTGCAAGGGCTACCAGCTCGCTGGCAGGTGCTAACTAAAAGGCGCAGAGCTCTCAAGCAAGTGTGGCTGTCACGCTCACTCCCCTGCTCCGTTCAGGGCCAAAAGCTGCCTGCAGACTGACAGGGTTTGCCAACACCATCACGATACTCGCTGTCGCTGAAGAGCTTTGTCTCCTTTCACAGAATCACAGAATTGTAGGGGTTGGAAGGGACCTCTGTGGATCATCTAGTCCAACCCCCCTGCCAAAGCAGGGTCACCAGCCCTACGAAGGAGCACACCGACGTGAATGCTTCATTCAGCCAACTCTCGTGTTGACTCTGCAGTTAAATCCCCTCAGAAGCCAATAGCCCTGGAATGAACCAGCAAACAGAAATATGGGAGTGTGGAGGTGCTCAACATCCAGCCCATAAACTACACACTGGGCTGCCATTCTCCAGCTCTCCTTACCGTACCTGAATGTGTTTGAACTGTGAGACAACATGGAGAAAAGCTACTCGGAGCAGGTAGCTATTCCTTCTGATTGCTGACCTAAAGGAGCAAAAGGGATCGTTGCAAAGCTACTGGACTGTGATTGTGGCCATCACAGTGGAACTAGTCTTAATGCAGCGAATTTGTATGCCACTAGCAATAAAGTCATGGCAGCTTAGAGCCCAGGATGCTCTTAAAATTGTGACTGGAACCATAGTACTTACTGCAGCCTGGACCACCCCTGCTTCATCCCGATCTATACCTGAGCCAACTTTGTCAGAGCTACCCTGAGTGCGTGTAAAGACACTGGTAGTTAGCCTGTCTTCGGCTGGGATGGGGCCTCCAGCTCTAAGAAAGCACCAAGGAGCTGAAGACTGTCCAGCTGCATCCCAGCACCCACCAGCACGGTGCTGCGGTCAGCAGGGACCCTTAATGGGGCACACTTGAGTCCTCCATCAGCTCCCAGAGCCTCCAAACCCCAAAAGATTCTGGCTGTGCTAAATTCACTGCTGAGGAACAAATTGAGTAAGAAACCTCTGGTGGTGGCACAGGATGGATCCAAGCTGGTGGGATGGCACAGAAACCCTGCTGCTTGCCCCAGGATCCTCCTCCACCCACCGCTGTGGACAGCTGGAGCAAAGCTTGGCTGTGATCAGTTCACCACTCTCGGGTACGGTTCTAAAGCAGGACCAGCTCGGTGAAATCCTATGGCCTGTGTTATGAACAAGACCATAGAATCATAGAATCATTCAGGTTGGAAAAGACCTCTAAGATCATCAGGTCCACCCATCAACTCAACGCCACCAGGCCTACTAAACCATGTCCTGAAGTGCCACATCGACACGTTGTTTTTGAACCCCTCCAGGGATGGGGACTTCACCACTGCCCTGGGCAGCCTGGTCCAATGCCTGACCACTTCTTCAGTAAAGAAATTTTTCCTAATATTCAATCTAAGATCAGACACCTTCTGCCTTCGAATCTGTGAGTCCAGGAAAATAACCCAGCATTAAATAATACTCTGCCTTAGGAAATTTCCATGAGAGTGTTACCTATTTCTCACTTTGCCTTGAAGCATTTTCCGCCATTCCTCCCTGCCCTCGCTTAAAGATTTATTTAGTTTCCTCTCTCTTCAGGCTCAATCCAATTAAACAAAAAAATGCTTTATTCATGTGAGTGTTCTGTGAACTTTACTCAGGAAAAGTGCTGAATATACCAAAAAGTAAAGAACAGTTTTTATGTGACTAGGTTTTTTCCTGTGGTTTTTTTTTTTTCCATTCTTGCTCAGCAAAGCTCTTTTTCTCTTAAGTAAAGAAACGGCTGAAACCCCACACTTCGATATATAGACAAGTCAAACTTCAATAAAATGACAAAACCATGAAATGCTATTTTATTGGTCACTGAATTCCTTTTCCACATTTGGAGCATTTCCATACAAGCGATTAACAAAATAAGGCCTTGATCCTCTGAATGTAAGAGGATTTTAAAACGGCGAAATTAAGCTCCTGGAATAAAAGAATGGTTAGACTTAGGATTGTCTGGGCAATATTCATTTGATTCCCATTTCCATATGTATTATGATACCATCTTTCATCTTGAACCTACGTACTTGCATACTAATTTTTCCCTGGGAACCTCTCCTACATTCACTGTCCAAAATAAATTGTGATCTCATGATCAGCTATTTCACACTTTTCATCCTTTCTGTTCATTATTCAGAGTGCGTCTCATGCCTTATTTACAATCCGTGATTCAAACTGTGCGGTGGAGGAAATGGACAGCAATTTGCTGATTAACTTTCCTGCCTAACCTCTTGTGGTAGCATCCAAGTGCCTCCCAAGTTTCCATGAATTTGTCTAGGCAGTTTCTGTGTGAGGTCTACAGGGCTGCTGGAGGCAGGGGTGTTGGCAAAAGAACTGGGAAACAGGAACGGTAAGAACAAGCATTTGCAAGGCAGGGTGGTGAGGAAGGAGAAACGAGACACAGATCAGTCTTGGCTCTGTGAATGGAAGGACAACCAGGAGCCCAAGGAAGGGCAAGAGTAGTGTAGTGGTGAGGCAGGTCTTGGTCTCCTCTCCCACGTAACTAGCAATGGGACGAGAGGCAATGACCTCAAGTTGCGTCAGGGGAGGTTTAGGTTGGATATTAGGAAAACATATCTTCACTGAAAAAGTGGTCAGGCATTGGAACAGGCTGCCCAGGGCAGTGGTGGAGTCCCCATCCCCGGAGGGGTTCAAAAAACATGTGGATGTGGCACTTTGGGACATGGTTTAGCAGGCATGGTGGTGTTGGGTTGACGGTTGGACTTGATGATCTTAGAGGTCTTTTCCAACCGGAATGATTCTACGATGCTCTGATTCTATGAAAAGCATTTGTGGGTGAGCAGGGGCACTGGGTGCGGGTCTGCTGCAAGGGGCACCCAGCTCTCTGCGAGACACCACAGTGAAATCAACTGCAGCAAGATTACTGATGAGACATTGCATCAAATTCACACCCAACCCATCGTACTCCAGCTTGCTGGCACTTGCAGCCTAGTCCAGGAGGCAAGGGCTGAGTCCAACAGAAAAAAGGTTTTCTTCTCAGGTGTGGGGTCACTGGAACGAGGGGCTTCTCACCGGGACTAATTGCTGGGGTGAAGATAAAGAGTGAGAGGCACTCACTTTTAATTTCTGACGTGGGGCTGGAAAGGGCAAGCGGGGATTTTCCCCGTGCACAGGCAGCCCTGCAGCTCTTCTCCCCAAGCATCCATCCCTTTTAGCAAGCATGGTGGTGGTGGGGTGACAGTTGTACTTGATGATCTTAGAGGTCATTTCCAACCTTAATGATTCTATGATTCTGTGATTCCCCTCCGAACCCGGCTGCCTTTCTGCTGATGCATTCGTTGTTGTTCTGCTCAAGGGCACTTCAGCCGGGAGGTGCGAGTGTGGCCACACCAACGTGCTCGGAAAAGCGGGGATTAGCAGGGAGGGGTCTCAACATTTGCACTGCTCGCACCGCTGGTGACTGTATCGCATGCTTTGAAATCTCCGGGGCATAGAACTCTGGGTTTGCCGTTCCCCAGTGAGACTGTTTCTCGATTAAAAAGCAATCGCATTTTCTTAAGAGGAAAGAAAAAAAGGCTTTAAGAACTAGTATTAGCAGAGCCACACAAGTGGATTACGGATATAAATTGAATGTGATAGGATGTTCTGTATGGGAGGAAACTTTTGATGTGAATTTGTGGATTAGGTGGGGGTTTTTTGTGTACTAGGCAAGCGAGGTATATATATATATGTCTGCATTTTAGGTGTGATGCAGGTAGTTAACTCTTTAAGTGACAACAGAATGTGATTATTCCTGCTTTTCTGATTTTCTGACTTTATTACTCTACTGCTATTCTGGACCTGGAGCCTGAAAATACATTAATGATTGAACCTTAGCCAGTAAGCTGTCAAACAGCTGTATTTCAGCAAAACTTATTGTCATGCCTGGATGATTGTGTCCCAAAGCTAAGCTCCACACCATAGAAATAGCAAAAAACAGCATATTGAACCACACAAAGGTATGGATCAATGAAGTCATTAGTGAAGTGACCTTATGGATAGGGGAGACAATGCAGAGGCCCGGTGCAACGATGCCCAAGAGTCTTCTTTAAGAGCAGGCTGTACAGTAATGACTGGTAATGCGGAGAGCCGCAACATGTTAAAGAGGCCCTTTATGGCAACCCCCTATAATTGAATTTCCAGGAAAAAAAGAACTTTTCTCTCTCTCTGGTGCCAAGGCTTGCTTGATCCGACACGTTGGCAATGGGAGGAGCCTGATTTGGGGAAGCAGCCCTATGGCTGTCATCATCGGCGCGGGTCCCCTTTCGCCTCAGAGCAGGCGCAGGGTGAGCCCTCCTGGGAGGACAGGCAGAGAAAGGCAAACTGCAAGTTCCCAGAGGGGACCTGGCACTATGGGGCTGTAAGCAAGGCTTTGTCATAAACTGCCCCCCACAACATCACTTGGCTGGCTAATATCACGCATAATAAATTGAATGAGTGCACAAAGATTTACCAACCTGAGCACCTCTATCCCTGTTATGAATTCACCAAGTGGAGCGAGGTAGGAGCCAAGTCTCCGTGAGGCAAAGTAAATAAAATTAAATTAAAATCTAATTTTCTCGAGATTCCTACAAGCCTTTGGGAGGACAAGAGGATCACAACGGGTATTTGTTTCCCTGTAGATTACCAGTCATACTTTTGTTGCCTCATACTACCTACACATGCACACTGCCTGTTTATTTCTTCCCCATTCCATAAAAAATGGAAAATAAATTGGGGGGAGTCCAATTACTGAAACTTAATTAAAACAATTTAAAAATGACTTAAGCAATTATCTGACAAGTGATCTTTTCGGTAACAGCTGTACACAGGCAATTTATTGGTTAGTGAAGCCAACCCTGTTTTTTAATATAAACAGACTAATTAATCAGTGGTTAACTCTTGTAATGACCAACTCTGGCATTTAATTATTGCTGCTGTCATGAAGCATAATAGCTTATTTCCCAGGGTTATTATGCAAATTGCCAGCAGTGACCACTCTGTGTGAAGTTTAAGCACTTTCCGTGATTATCTCTCATTTCCACATTCTTGTGACTTTTTGGAGCACACGCTTTTCCTGGTGTGAAAAGTTTCATGCAGCTTTTCAGCTCAGTAGCATATTTCTGGGAACAAAACACCCCAGTTCTTCCAGGTTTTAGTTGCTGGAGGGGAAGGGAGGAGGAAAAAATGTTTTATTTCCCGCATTAGAAACCCGCTCTACGCACACCTGTGGAATAAAAAGGACCAAGATCTGCAACAGGCCCATGCTGGAGATCTTTATTTTAAGCATTGAACTCAGTTTGGCCGTGAGGTCCTGCACATCCAGCGCAGCGAGGCAGACCCCTGTGCAGGAGAGCCGAGAGCTCTCCACAGCTCAGCAGAAGGCAGAAGTCTATGAGCAGGCAGATAAAAAAAAAGCTCAGTGTGAGACTAACAGGAGAAGGCAAGAAACCTCCCGGAGTCCCCAGAGCTCATGAACAGTGGACTGGGAGCTGCTTATGGTTAGAAGGAAGGGAGGAGAAAAAAACACAGAGAAGACCTAGTCCTCACCTTAACCTTGGCCTTTTGAAGGCTTTGGGACAATGACTAAGAGTAGTACATTGAATAATAACACTTCAAAGGAGGCATGGGCATTCAGTAAGACGTAAAAACCTCTAAGGTGAGCACACATCTCTGTAACGTATCTGTGGACATGGCAAGTAGACGTGGGCAGGTCGGCGGGGGCATGCGTGTGTGCAGCCAGCCAGTAAATCACCTCCCTGCCCCTGCCCCTGCCCCTGCCCCTGCCCACCCCTGGGAATTGCCCCCAGTGCTGAGCACTCAACCAGCCTAAACTGCATGCGCAGGGACCCCGGGGCCGCTTCCCCGCCGTTACCCAGCCCTGCGCACGTTACAGAGTTAAAGAGGTGTTTTTTTTTAACAGATTTAATAAACCTGAAATGCCCAGCAACGGATGCCAAATCTGATCGTCTCGCTGGAGCTGGCGATAAAGATGTTCCCATAAACGCGGTGGGAAGGAAAGCAGAGGGAGCAGAGGAGCCGTTAGAGCAGAGGCTAGCGTGAAGCGATTGCAGGCAGCAGTCAGCAGGGCAGTAAAAGCTCATAAAACCTTGATGTACAAACCAGACTAATCAAAGAACAGGTCTCGCATTCGTATCTCCCCTCTCCTCGGCCTTCACGCAGCAGCTGGTGGGAACAGGTTGATTGTTTTTGGAGATAAATGGATCCCAAGTAAGCTATACCTGAGCATCTCTGCCAGCCCACTGAAGGGCAACAAGCCTTAAATCCCGAAAATGAAGCCGTGAACTTCCACGAGTTTTCAGATCGCCGGCTCTCCCCAGGCTGGTGGTAAAGGCTCAGGGCTGGCGGGGACGGTCTGAGCCGGCACGGCAGAAAGGAGGGAAGGAGGGAGAGGTGGCCTTTTTCCAACACCTGTATCTGTGCTTTTAGACAACCCATGTTAACCTTGTGAATGAAAAGGGCGAACATGTGGGAGTTGCTGTGAAGGACCTAGACTAGACATGAGTTGGAATTTCTGCCTGCCGTAACCGCCCCTGCCCAGCTCTTGGGACGAGGGCACCCAGGCCTCCCTCCCCGTCACACAAATCCCCCCACATCTGCAACCATCTGTGAGGTTAGCTCACATCTGGAAAAAAGTGAGGCTATCTGCTCAGAGGCCTCGTTAGGTGGGTTAATCCTGGTCATGACTAGCATTGAACCCGTCTTGAGAAACCTAGCACTACTCCAGAGCAGGTGGTTTTGAAGTGATTTAAACCCCGACCGTTATTCTTGGCAGTGAAACTGTTTTTTAGTGGCTCACCATCCAGAGCCGGGGTTAACCCAGCTTCCACTAAATTCAAACACCAAACCCAGAAGGAAACAGAAGAGCAGCTTTGCTGGCTGCAAACACACCGTGGAGGCCGTTGGTTTTGTCCCGGCTGCTCAGACCGCGATAAAGCGACGGCCTGACAGCTCGGGCATTTATTAGCCAGCATGCATGGGTTGCAAACGGGCTGCAGCTGTGCCAGTAAGTGCTCTCCTTGCTGGGGAAGAATTGAAGGCCAGACCTTTTGTCGGGGCGGGAGAAGAGGAGGTGTGCTCGACCGGCTGAGCCGGGCGCTGCCCTCCGCGTGTGTTTCTGTTATCTCGAAGGTTTGATGACTCAGAAGTTTGTTTTCACGGGTGGGGAAAAGGGAAATGATTGCATTATTTCTGGTTTGCGTACCACGGCGCTGTCTCCAGGAGCGCAGATGCTCTTACAGCTCTGGATACCAACGGAGCAGGGATTAGTCTAGTCCAAAGCATCGCATTTTTACTGAGCATCAGGGGGTACCACTCCCCTGAGATGCTGGCAGTACCGAGCGGTTCTGTAACTGATGTTCACATCTCCCATCAGAAAGAACATGGAAGTAAGGCAGCCGTATATTTCCTCCAATGTGGCGTTGAACCGAAGGCACAGAACAAGCGTAATTTCCACGCCGGGCTGGAGCTGTAATAGGAAAGCCATCTAACAGGTGAAAAATGAAGTGGCCCCTGACACAGGCAGCTACTCCCTGCTGCCTGTCACAGCCTTCCCCACCGCTCCCTGATGACCCCGTGTAATATAAACTGTGCTCATTTCACAAGCTCACTGCGGGCCAAACGGCTGTTAATCACACTCGACTGTGCTTCTGTAATCATCTGCAGGCGCTCGGCTCCAACACGGGGTATCTCCGCTGGAACACAGCACTGAAGTACGTGTTGCAATACCCAGGCTCCAGGGTGGGCTGCAAAACCTGATGCCGCAGAAGCGCAGGCTTCACTGTGGGCTGTCGAAGCTCACAGAATCACAGAATCACAGAATCAAAGAATGGTAGGGGTTGGAAGGGACCACTGTGGGTCATCTAGTCCAACCCCCCTGCCGAAGCAGGGTCACCCAGAGCAGGCTGCACAGGACCGTGTCCAGGCGGGTCTTGAATATCTCCAGAGAAGGAGACTCCACAACCTCTCTGGGCAGCCTGTTCCAGTGCTCCGTCACCCTCAGAGGGAAGAAGTTCTTCCTCCTGTTCAGCTGGAACTTCCTCTGCTTCAGTTTGTGCCCGTTGCCCCTTGTCCTGTCGCTGGGCACCACTGAAAAGAGTTTGGCCCCGTCCTCCTGACACCCACCCTTGAGATATTTATAAGCATAGATTAGGTCCCCTCTCAGCCTTCTCTTCTCCAGGCTGAACAAGCCCAGCTCCCTCAGCCTCTCCTCGTAGGAGAGATGCTCCAGTCCCCTCACCACCCTCGTAGCCCTCCGCTGGACTCTCTCCAGTAGCTCCTCATCTTTCTTGAATTGGGGAGCCCAGAACTGGACACAGTACTCCAGATGAGGCCTCACTAGGGCAGTGTAGAGGGGAAGGAGAACCTCCCTCGACCTGCTGGCCACACTCCTCCTAATGCACCCCAGGACCCCCAGCTTGCCGATGGTCTGGGTACCTCCCTGCGCTTTCAAAACCGACCACGACCAGCTTTGTTGTGCCTGCATGCATCATGGTCGCACCACCCGGCAGCGGGGTGGACGTGCCCGAGACAGCAAGCGCTTGGAGGGGGACCACCTTTGTGATTCAAGGTGATGGTCCAGGTTGCAAGCAGGTCCCGTGGGGTTCGGCCAGGAGGGAGCACTCCCGTCCCTGCCATGGCCTGGCCTCGCTGCCTGGAAGCTGGTGGAGCGGGTCCCGGCTGCAGATGAAGGGGTGGGCAGCTGCCCGCGCTGGATGGGCTGGCAGATGGGTAACAAGCGCGGGCTGCCAAAGCTCGGTAGTCAAAGCCTTGTTCAATCAGTGCATTCTGTGTTATGTGTTCCTACAGAGCAGCCACTTCTTTGCTTTTGCTGTGCCTTCCCTTTGCAGTCGAGCATCACAGGCGTGACTTGCTGGCTCGGCAGTCCTGGAGGAGCCTTCTCCACAGCAGACCGCTCTCAGATGTACCTCATCACCACCAACGACATCTTTCCACGGTCCTAAAATCATTGAAATGGGTTACGTTAGCAAAAAAGGAGCTGCTTTGAAAGAGATCTTTTTTCTTGAATAGATGTTCCTCTTTGTGGTTAACCTACCTTAATACTCCAGTCTTGTTTTTGCAGTATTTAACTGCAACCCAAGTGAGTTGCCCCTGCTTTGGTTTTGTCTCCCAGTATGCCGTACTTCCTCCCATGGATATCGACCCACATTAAGTGAAAGCAGTCTTTTTTTTTAATACTGGGTGTCTTGTGTATTTGCTGTTTCAATTACATTAGCCTCTAGAAGGACCTCACTGTACTACCTACTGTATGAGCAAATGGCTAGGGAATTTGTTCATTTTCAAAACAAAACGCATCCTTAGACCTAGACTTGGATGACTGATGAGCAAAATAATATTGTGACTACGGCTTGATGAGACCTTAGCATTTAAAATAAATGAATCTGTGATGCTTGCACAGTTTTTCTGCCTGCTCCTCAGTAGCCGTGACACGGTGGAGCTTGATTAAAGGAACACGGATTTCAAAATCGCGTTCGTACACATGTTCACTCCGACTGAATTTGTAGTGTTTAAATATGCCTGTCTGCTTCGCCTTCGTGCTAATCAGTCACAGAGGTGAACTGGCACATTACTCATTAGCTAGCCAATTAGGCAGCACAGCTCGCAAATTCCAAGTAAAATATTGGGCAAGATAGCTGTCCATCACATTTGGAAAATAGATTTGAGGAGTTAATGGTCTGTCCCAATAGAAGTTATGAATAAAAAATTGGTCTAAATGTATAGAATCAGTTATTCGCTGTGAACAATTCTCCCAATTTTTCTCATTCAAGACACGTTTAATGTGTGCCGTTATCCCCACTTTTCTAGATTCGTGGATCTTAAGGCCAAGGAGGTAATTAAGATCATCTAGTTTGACCTCTAGCTTAATACAGGCTAAAAACTCTCTTCTGATTATTTCTGCATAGAGACCATAATTTCTGCTTGAGCAATGGCACATCTTTTAAAAAGACGGCTAATTATGACTCGAAAACATCATGTGTTACAGAATCCAGTACATCCCTCTCAGCTGTTTGGATAATCACCCTTGTTGCTAACATTTTTGTCTTGTGCCTAATCTGAATTTGTCCTGCTTCAGCTTTTAGCCACAGATTACAGATTCGTCTGCCATCAGAAATCCCTATCATAATGGTGTTTGTAAGTCAGGATCAAGTCACCTTTTATCTCCTCTTGAATAAGCTAGAAACATCAGGCTTCGTTAGTCTTCTACTATACAGCCAGGTTGTCCCACCTCGGACTATTCTTGCAGGTTCTATCTGAATCTTTTCTGGTTTTTGCTTTTATGAGGCAGACACAAAATTTCCTTAGAATTGCCCAAGCCCATAGCAGGCAGTTCCCTGCCTGGGAACTGCATCCAGCCTCGTGTAGCTCCGAGTTAGGCATTAACTCAGCAAGAAGGGTGCACCGGGCACAGAGCTGAAACTTGTCACTTGCTGGAGCGGAGTGATGGTGGCTTGAGTGTCTCTGCTACGTTCAAAGAAGCTAAAGTCCAGGTCAGTAACATATAAAAACTTTGTAGTTTAAAAGCCCAGCTTCATGAAGCTGAAAGCCTTTAAAAGCCAAGTCATCCTGGAAAAAGAATTTAAAATGCAAGACATCACAGTGGTAGTCACAGTTCTGTTTCCCTGCACCTCGAGAAGGGCAAAGGAGAAGTAGAAAGGTTCAGAGCAGGACAAGAAGAGTGATCAGATATACGGCGGAAATAATTTAATTCAAGGAGCGGTTAAATAGACTAGACTTTGTCAGCTTGGAAAGGAGTTGATTGGGGAGGGAAGGCGATGGAATGAAACTGAAAATGATGCAGAAAAGGTGAATGGCAATGACTGAGCGCGGTGATGAGGAGGCATCGAATGAAAAGACAGAGTGAACAAAAAGAGACGCTTCTTTATCCGTCCGCTAATCAAACTCAGATGCTTCCTGTCGTATGAGCTGTGTGGCTGCTAAAAGGCCATAAGGATTCCAAAAGTGACTGGGCAGAGGAAGCGAAGAAAGATCCAGCAACCCCCATGGGATGCAAAGGCCCCCGCCGCCGGCTCGGACCGCTCTGGAGGGCACGCAAGGGCTTGGGGGGTCGGTGAAGAGGTGCGGGGAGGCTCTGGCTGTGTTTGTGCTGCTCGGCTGTTTGTACGCCGGGCAAGCTGGCCACTGCTGGAGGGTCGCTGGGTGGGCCTTTGGTTGCACCCCGTCCAGCTGTTCGCATGGTCTTAAAATGGGAAGTGTAATTGGGAATTTTATACCATCGCTTCTTGCGTGCCCCAAAGGCACACAGCTGCCTGAGTAAGAGAAAAGAGTTGTGCTGGGAAAAAGAACCAGGCTGGCTTGAAATAAGCAAATGTGGCTGAATACAAATGCACAGAGAGAGAGGAAAAAGAGATAATAACGAATATAAATTCGAAGGGTGGAAAACCAGAAAATGCCTTAGTGAAATGACAGGACACAAAGAAAAAACCTAAGGCGAGAGAGCGAATGGCAGTAAAGCAAAATTTTTAGTATGTCTCTTAATACAAAAAATCCTAACAATGATACTAGTCTGTAAAAACATGTTTTTAATGTAGAGTAGGCAAATAGTTTCAATATATCTTGTTTTTCCAAGCGTGTTTTTTTTTTGAAAAGTCTGCATGAAGAATTCACCGAGGGCGAAGATGAAATCTGTTGCCTTCCAACAGTAACTTGGCAATATGCGAAACACGAGCTAATAAGCTGGCTGTTTTTAACCAGTAGGTCTGGCTGCAGCAAGAGCTTTGAAGAGCTGGATGAGGAGATGTGTGGGCTATTAAATTGGTAAATCATGGGAACGCTAGAAAGACTTGCTTGCCTGGAGAAACAGAAGATACAGATATTGGTAATTATAGGCATATCAGCCTGACATAGACAGTGAGCCTGAGCAAAATAATGTGATTTCATTAACAACGAGGCAAAAAAAGACCTGTACTTAACAGTAATCAGTTTAGGCTTCAGGGAAACAAATTGTTCAACACCAGCATGGTACCACGTGTATTTGTTTGGTAGCAGAGGTGTTGGGGGCAATGTATTCATATTTCTCTGAGGTGTTTGTTGTGGTAATGAAAATTTTTAATTGAGAATTACTCAAAATAACGTGTCATATTAAACGGGATGAAAAAGACATTAGCAGACTGGGCCCAAAACCTGCTGTTAAGAATAGGACCATCTCCAGTAGGCAACTACTGTCTTTCTTGACTTGTGCTGTTTAACCCTTGGCTGCATGAATGACCTAAAAGCAAATCTACAAATACTGCCGAAGGCTGGGGAGTGAGGGTAGTGAAGAAGACACGTCACTGAACTGAATTACTTCTGAAAATGGGAGCCTGCAAACACTGTGTGCTTCAGCATAGCCAAAAGAGGAGTGATACTTGTAGGGAGGAGCGGGCTGCGCTTACAGAAAGGATGCTGCTGCCTTGGGATCAGCAACCCCAGAAAAGACTTGACCGAAGCCTACATAGCTACACCAAGCGCAGAAGTCTGATCCTCGAGGGCTCCTCACCCTATGGGCCTAGCAATAGCCAACAGTTTGGAGCTGAAGCTACAAAGCTCCCTTTGGAGATAAGATTCACCTTTTAACACCGGGACTTCCTAGCCATCTAACTGTTTCCCAAGGTTTCTAGCAGACTCTTTTTGACCGTAAATCTTTTGTTCAAGAGAGCATATAAAGGTCTTTTATACAAGAGGTCAAACCGGAATGGCGTTTTTCACCTTTTTCAGTAAAAATTCTAAAAATTTCCAGATGCCTACTGCTCTTTTTGTGCTTTTTTATAGCCCTTCTAGAAGTCGCCCATGGACACCTCAGGAGACCAGACTGGCCCACTGATCCCTCCTGCATACCTAATCTGTACATTTCCAAGCAGGTCTCTGAAACAGGCACAGTATTACTGTGATGGTTTCACTGTCTTTATACAGATGATTCCTCCACCTCCTTGGTATTTCCTTATGCTCCCCCCATAACTGTACCATTGCATGGGATGCTCAGCTGCGTGCCCGGGCTGATCACCCCCATCCTTTTCAGCGTCCTGTGGTCCAGCTTTTAACAGTCACCATGTTCTTTGTTCCTGCAGACATGATCTGGCTCCTACATTACGAACAGCCCAGGCTGGTGTGTATAAATGAGTTGTCTCCCTCACTACTTCACACTCCCTTATTTTTAGGCTCCGATAAAAGCATCGTCATCAGTGACTTTTGCAATTTATTTCAGATAAAATTATTGAATGCAGCTAGCTTGCAGACTGATAGTAAGCGGAGATCTTTATTGTCCAGCCTAATTCCTGACCATCTAGGAAGACTCTGATTTCAACAGGAGCCAGATTAAGATTTTACCAAGCAAGTTATATAAGGATTATGATTGCAATTTTATGATTAGCTTTCTTTTCCAGCTTGGACTGCTAGACAGCACTTCTGCCTCGGTTATTTCTGTACCAGCAATAAGGGACAAAGCCAGGATTCAATGAAGTCAAAGAAGGAAAGGCATAAGAAATGATCTTCAGTGGTGCAGGGCTGTTTCTTTCTGCAGAAGCACACAAAGTGCCTGATTGTTGTGTGTGCAGTTGCCAAGCTGAGAAGTTATAGACAATATTGATTTGGGCTCCCAGCTCTTCGGAAGCAGGCGCTGGGTGGAGGCCAAGAAGGCTGAAGTCTAAATGTGAAGTCAGTTGGGCTCAATAGGCCGTTCTTTGAGAGAGGGGTCCCTTCTTTTCAGTGTTTGCACGTGTGGTTGCTGCGTGCGTGCGTGTACGGAGCTAACAGGAGGCAGCACTGTCTGGATGAGAGCAGGGAAACCAAGGGAAGGACACTCCACGCTGGTCCATGCTTTCAAGCTCTCGTGCTGGGATGGCAGGTGGTCCATGTGAACTCGTCCCTTGTCCCAACTTCAGCGCTCTGAAATGGGGATAACATGATGCATGGCATGTTGAAGGTGGCTGGAGGGATCCAGATGAAAACTGAAAAGTCAACAAGAGCTAAGTTTCATTATGAAGTTTCATAAATCATTTTCCTGAATTCTGACGGATATTAGTTTTTCATATTGCTTCACGACTGTGTAAACCGGGAACCGAGACCTTCTTTCTCCAGCAATGAGATGGCTTAATCCAAACTGATTTGATTTTTATTTTTTCAGGTAAGCCCTACAAGATTCCACAATAATTGCTCGGTGTTGGGTAAGAAGAAATGTAGCTTCGCCAGCCCTTCTGGGCAGAGTGCTTGGACTAGGTGTGGAAGATGAAGTCTCCATAATCACACAGTTTTCTGCTATTTGAAATGTTTCTGCCATGTTTTCTTCCAGATGGGGGAGTTTGACGATGGATCTGCCATTTTTAAATCACTTTTTAATCACTTTTAAAAATAATTTTTAAATATTTTGATTTATTGAATTATCTTTTCCTGTTTTATAAATAATACTATTTATATAATAACATATACAAATCTTATGACTCTATCTGGCTTTTGTGGCCTGTAAATGTGGAAAACGTGTGCCAGAGAAGGGCAAAAGCACTCCCAGAAATCAATATAATACAAATGGCCCCGCACAGCCAGCCTGCAAGAAAAATGTGATGGCTGGCAAATTCTTTGCTCCCTGCAGTACTCTGGGTTCTTGGCTAAACTCAAAAATGCATCAGTTAAAGCTTCGCGTGGACGGCAGGATTTTGCTCACATCGGCATTGTCTGACCTCTCAATTTCTGCTGAATATCTGTGTCATCTCCTGATTGCTTTCTCTGTAAAATAATCCTCCTTAAATTATTTAGATACATATTCTGTCTTCCCCTCGGCTGGTGTTCTAATTTTGGTGAGTGAAATGACCTCAATTAGAAATTCTTGCTTAAACATACAACATCGCTGAGAGCGTTGCAGTCTGTCTTGTCCCTTCTCGCGTTTCTTCAAGCCCCTTTTTGTATGTTTTTACTTCTCTGCAACTCATTAGCTCCTGTCATTACCTTCCCTTAAAACAAAACTTACTGAAAGAAAATTATTCAGTTTGCAAAAAGGAATTAAAAAATGCCATAATTAAGGTTAGAGTTTTCCTTTTTATATCCTTGGGGGGAGACTATGTTCTCTGGTCACGTAATCATACCAAATCACGTCCCATATACACATATGTGCATGTTTTATATCAAGACTTATTTTTTTGGTTTCATTACGAATACTTCCAATTTATGACAGCAAAAGTGAGACTGGTATTATGGCTATTCGTTTGTAACTCCGAGCCTTTTACTGTTGCTCAGGTTAATTAAGATGTACAGCATTGTATTTCTCTTAACCGCTCTGTTCTAGTGTCGTTTCCAAATATGTTTTGCACATTGGTCTTTGGTCAAAATCAGTAATAATGTGGCTCCAAAAGTAGTTGCTTCCTGACAGACAGAGAGAGGACTTCAGCTTTACCAATTCTTGCAAAGAAAATTGAATTTCACCCCAGCATCCACTTACCTAGACATTTTTTTTTTCTCAGAAACAATGTGGCACTTACTCTGAAATTTTATTCTGCGGCCCACCAAAAAGATCTTATCACGCTTTTATTTTTTAATTCATCCATAGTAAACTTGTGGTGCTTCCTCATTCATTCTGTCTCACCCCCAAGCAAATCAGGACTGATAGTACTGCGCTCCGACCTTCACGTGAGCCAAGGCTCCCTCTGTCAGGCCGGGCTTTTCAAGGTCACCGCTGGCTGCCATGTCCACGTGATTTGAAGTTGATTGAGAATCCAGTTCAATTTTTGCCTCATCTTTCTGAAAACAAGTTATTTTCTGGAGGAGACTCACATCTATCTGACATGATTTGCCTTTCAAAAAACTCTCCTGACTCATGATTAATAAATAATTCTTTCTGAATGTACAGTTTATGGTCCGACTGTTGGATCCCTAATCTCCAATATCAACTGTGGATTAACTCATACTTGTCTGGCATTTTAGTAGCTGTATCCTACACGAGGGGCTCTTTTGCATTTTTTCATTAGTCTCAGTAATCTCCAGTTCGTGCTCATTAGTACCCACACATGTCCTCTGCAGGTTTATTGTTAATATATTTTCTTAACTAATTCGGAGGCAAGGAAAACATTTAGTTCCTTTGTCACATTTTTTCCCCAAGAGCTCTATTTATTGGCCCATTATTTTTCTGTAGTTTTCATTCCTCTACTACATTGATGACATTTCCTTTCTTTAAATATTTATACGCTTTCTTCTTGCTTGCTTTCCCCTCCCTGTTTTGCTCTTCATGTCCTAATGTTACTTGTGCTTCTTCCCATAAACTCCTAAGGTTGTTGTACTGGTTTTTGTTCCCATACCTGCAGTTTACCATAAACTCCTTTCTTTACTGGAATTCTGTTAAGTATGGCCAAATTCCACCCTGATAGTATTTGTTGGATTTGGCAGATGAAAACCAAACAAGCCACATCCGGCATTGGTTTCATATGTGGATAGATTGCAAAATTAATCTTATATTTACGTCAAGTATTTACTGATGTCAAAAGACGCCTTTTTCTTCCTCCTCCTTTTTCTTCCTCCTATCCCCCCTACATTTTTTCTGCCATACATTGCCCTGTGCTGCGCCCCGGACAGCATCACCAACATCCGATTCCAGCCACCCTCTTACTCCTGACACCCAGCACACCTCCGGCACTCGTGTTGAAGGTCGCTGGCTGGGGATGGAGGGCTGCTGCCTTCCCCTTGAGCAGCTGGATGAGAGGAGGAAAAAGAAAGAGGACTGGGCACAGAGCTGTTTGGCTCTGCAGAAGGCAGGCAATGCATTTTCTGCTTCTGGAAGATGTTTAAGCTACAGCTGTTTTTCCCCCTGCATCATCTGGCATCTCAATGCAAGTCTTGCAAATGTATAATTTTTGGGAAAAAGGGGTTGGTTAAGAAAAGTGTTTGTGGTAAAATCCAGTAAAATTAAAACAAGTATTTGAGAAAAGAGGAGAAGAGCTCCTTTTCACACTCAGTCAAATGAACACGAAGTATGCAGGAAGGGTGCTGATGGGAGAAGATATTTATCGTGGAAACGTAGTCTGTGGCCAAAGAAAGGGTGGGTTTTCTCATTGACAACAACCGCAGGAAGACATTTGAGATGATACGAACCCAGCTGCCTCTGGCCTGTTGAATATAACTATCAGAGAGGGACCTAGTGGGTTTTTTAATCTGTGTAAATTTATGATGCAGGTAAGTGTAGAGATACCGGACCTGGCGGCTGGGTACCAAAGTACCCAGTACCTCGCTGTTCCCACTGCTTGTTACTATGGCTTGTAAATCTGGAATCTCCTCAGTGGCAACAGCATTGTCAGTCAGCTTTGACTGCCTGTGTGAGAGCAGGAGAGACGGAGTAGATCAGGCTGGTTACACCTACTGCCAGTTTCAGTGTATTTGTCATTTTATCACTTTGACTAGCAACAGCGCTTTGAGACTCTCGCTGTGGAGTGGAGCCCCACTGTGCTTTACGCTGTGCAAGGACAAACCAAAAAGATAGTCCTTGTCCTGAATACTTTAGTTTTTCAGGATAAAATCCCATCCAGAGAGCAGCATGAGATAAAGGAACAATAGCCGTCAGAGCAACAGTGAAGCTTCAGGGTTACGGGGTAGGGATGTGGGTCCCTGCAGCAGCAGCCTTACGAAAGGAGGAGGGCAGGATTGCTTTAGGCAAGTCAAAGCCAGAGGAGCGGACGTTGCACCAACAGAGGTGTGAGATGGTGCGGAACAGGGTGAGAGTCTCGCTGGGTGATTGCATCATATTCTGTAAAATAAATGATGCAGAACGAAAAGAGGGTGGAACCAAGGGCAGAGCCTTGAAGGCCCAAAAGCTGAAGAAAGGACACTAATGACCTCCCAGTTGAAGGGACAGGAAAGAAACACACAGGGGAGACAAAAAAAGTGTGGTTGCCTGCACTGCGAGTCATGGACAGGCCAAGATAAAGGAGGAGGAGGAGGGTGGAGTCCTGCAGTCTGATTTAGAAGAGATTGTTAAGCACTTGCCTGCAAATCCCTCACCGACTCCTGTCCCTAGTGATAGCTGAACACCGAAAATACATAATTTCCAAGTCCTCAGTTCCCATGTGTGAAGCAGAAAAGGCTGTTCACAGCCAGGTAGAATAAGCAGACATCTGCAGGGGAAGCAGCATCTCTGACTGAGAGCTGTGACTGTGTGGGAAAGAGGAGAAGGAGGGATGGGGAGCAGGTTATTGCCAGGTGCCCAGTGCGGGAAGGAGGGAGCCATGGGGAGCTCTCTCAGAAGCCGGGAACAGCAGCAGTAATTGGAAGAGGAGGTGGTGGGAGTCCAGGCCTAGTGCTGAGGTCACCAATAGCAGGTGGAAGAAGAAACATGAGGAAAACAGTTGAATTGCTGACAATGTCCTTGGCAAGGGATCCACTGAAATCCACCAAGAGGTCTAGAAGATCAGGATGAGGAGGGAGAGGAAACGGCAAAACAAATGATGAACAGCAGGTTCATGCCGACACATCCCTGTGTGTGTGTGGACAGCAGACCCTGGTTCCTGTGCTGTGTCCAACATCATTGATTTGCTGTCTTCTCCAAGGACTCTGGGCAGAGCAGACTCTGGAAAAAGACATTGACCAGGGCCAGAAGCAGCAGGGCTGGTGTCCAGCCAATGGCTTGGTTCTGCTGCAATCTCCTCCCTCTGCTAATCACCCGCCTCTGCCCCGAAGCACACAGCTGAAACAGGCCATTTGCTAGCCATCGAGCTTCTTTAAGCTCATAGAATCATAGAATCATAGGTTGGAAAAAACCTCTAAGATCATTGAGTCCAACCATCCACCCAACACCACCATTCCTACTAAACCATATCCTACATTTTCCACTGATGGGTAGCGACACAGGCCTGGTGCCATTTATATCCAGCTTTGTTTCTTTTCTCTGTTTCTTCACGTTTGGATTTATACCACTGCTTTGTGGTGAGTGAGATGGGGAGAGCCTTTATATAATATAAGGCGGCCAATGTTTATTAAAAAAAGAGGGAGAAAATGGAGAAGTGAATGATTTGGTACAGCAACTCAATAAGCCAAAACATATTTTACAAAAAAACATTGTCAGTCGTGTAGTATAATATCACATACCGAGCAAAATTCGTGGCTATGCGTAAGTTAGTGCAGTACCTTGACAGATAAAAAGATTAATGAAATCTTCCCTCTCTGCTCATAGAAAAAAACGGTTCTCACAGATTCCCTTAAATCTCTTGTCATTGCCAAACTCCCATTTTCCTTCTCCATGAACCCAAAAGCCGGGGATGAAAAGGCGTAGAAAAATTTTGCCAACCTCCATCTTCATATTTTCTTACATCAACATTTAATTATCTCTGCAGGCATGTGGCAAGCCAGTCTGTTGCCATACATTTTTTATATACAGAGGATGAAATTTCATGTGGTGATTAGAAGGTGGTACCTGAGGTGGGGTGAGGAGGTTCTTTGGCTTTTAAAACGATTGTCTGCGTATCAGTAGAAATGTGTAGGGCACTTTACATATGAAATAAGACAATTTAGCTCACAGCAGGAGCTAAACATCTCAAGACCCAGCCCTGCATCGATCTGCATATGCACTCAACTTAACGTGTCTGTGCTGCTGGAGGGGACTGGGAAACCACTGGGGTTGATCCAGTAAGGCCCGCGTGGATGCTTAAAGCTGACTGAGGTGCCCTTCGATAATAGTGCCAGAGCTGTAGCTGGTGGCCTGGAGGGGCCCAGGGTCTCTGGGCTCCGCTCCACCGGCCCATGGCTTGCCCATGGCTTGGAAATTGGGGGGCACCTCAGGCAGCACCAGAGAGGACCGGTCGCTTTGGGGCTCTGCACCAAGCAACGGTTGGGACAGCCGGTGGGGTCTGTCTTTCCTCTGGCACTGCTGTTCCTTCCCGGCTGCTTCCTTAACGCAAGGAACAATGATGGAGAAGGCTAAAAAGTGAACTTGACACCCGTTGCTTTCCCTCAGAGAGGACTCAGCTGCAGCCCGGACAGCTGTTTTATCTGCCTTCTTGCTGGTTGTATTTTCCCAAGCTGCTCATTATTTTATGTGCCCTGATTCATTTAAACCCTGTCCTCCTTCACAGCTGCCCTTTCAGCAGCTCTATGGATTGGCTATTGGTTTTCCTTTGCTTTTTTCCCTATGTAAGAATGAGAATTGGAGTATTGAACAGCTCAGTTTCATATTTACAAGAGAGTTACACACCGGCAGAACAAGTAGCTGTGCACCTCATACAGCCATTTCCGAGCACTTGCTGCCCCTCTTCTCAGGCCCAGCCCATGGTGTCCGCTCTGTCGTGCCTTTCTCTACACAGGTGAAAAGGTGCCTCTGCTGAGGTTTGGTGCTTTTTCCGAGAAGATCCAGCTGAGGAATGAGCCTGTGGCCACCACGAAGCAGCAACAGTAGTTATTATGAATGTCACACAGAGACATATAGGTGTGCTTTGGCAAGCAAAACCCAAAAAGTGATTTTGTTGTTGTTGGTTTTGATGTTAAAAAACCCATTTTGCTTTATTTGAATGCCCTTCCACTGGTAGTTGTATTTTTTTTTCCCCCCTTGGAAGAAAAAAAAGTGAAAGAGAAGATGTAAAAATGTAAAATGATGTATTTTTCCCTCATGGAACAAATCAGAGCTGAACATTTTTAACCAATTCCCCTAACTCACATGGCTCTTTACAATAAGCAAAGAGTGTAAAAACACTTAACAGGCTCTTGCCTAGACAAATGTAAAGCGGTGAGCCCCAGCTTTCCAGCTGGTGGGTCCTGCTGTCAGGGTGGGCTGGGTGCCAGAACCGTTTCTCTTCTATCTGACCGGATCTCCTGCCCGTACTCCGCACGGACTATTGCTGTAGATCCCAAACCACCCCATGGAAGTATAGCACAAGTGCAGGTTGTTTTCAGTGTGCGCTGCTTGGGGATGGCGTGTCGTCCCCAACCCTGGCAGTCTGTAAGAGCAGATTAGGTGAACGTCTGTCAGGAGGGCTGTAGGTTCAGCATATGATGAGGCTTGATGGGCTTGATGGCTCACAGGGTCCCTTCAGCCATATGGTTGTGCGTGCTGTCCACGTTGTTTTCGTTGGAAGTGGCCATCACCAGGACAATTAATGCTGCCTGGTCCCCACCACCCTCTTTCTGAGAAGCACTTTCAGAGCAGGCAGGCAGCAGTGCAATGTCTGCTGCAGCTGCCCTGACAGCTCGTGGGACAACTCCTCCTCGGTCATTCCCAAGAGAAAAGGTACCAGGAGCAGGCTATGCACCAGGTGAATAGTCCTGGTGGTCTGTATTTGATCTGTATAGGAGCTGTGAGTTTGGTACTCCAGATGTGGATGCCTCAGGACCTCGCCAGGTGACACACCAAGGTGCAAGCAAGAGCAATGAGAATAATAATGCCGGTTTGACTTGATGATCCTAGAGGTCTTTTCCAACCTTAATGATTCTGTGATTCTATGAGTCTATGATTCCATGATTCTATAGAAAGAGTGGAAAAGACCCACAACAGTGAGACTTTTGGAGGAAGACAGACTTCGGTGGTGGACACTGGGGTTTTCTTGTCGTTACCCTAAGGAGTTAGCTGAATACGTAGGTAGTGAGGAAGCTGCTGCAAAAGCAGGAGGAGACTGGACAGATGGCATCAAGCTGGAGTGGGAAGCATCACCCAAGTGTTCTTCTGGAAAACCAGCAAGGGAAAGCGTGGAGGAGGAATGGGGCAGAGGTAGAGGGAAAGGCAGTGCCAGTGGGAACCACCAAGGAGATTTGGGATGTGAAACAGGAAAGAAAGAAAAATAGCGTATGAAGTCCAGGCCTGGAGGGGTCAAGGAAAGGTTAAAAAACTGGGAAAGGAGGTTACCTGTTATACTGGCTTATATGTGTGATGGCTCAGGGAACGATTATGGTTACTCTGTGAGGATGAGGGTGAGGTGACAGTGATAGGCCAGCAAGTGTGTGGTCCAGTCTGAAACTGCAAGCTATGTCCCTGGCTTTTAATCATGCTGAGAAACATCTGGCTAGGATTAGTGTGTCCATGGCCAGAGAAGCTCCATTAGCTACCCCTTCAGGGTGGGCGAACCGGTGGGCTGGCAGCGGCCGACACGCGAGGAGAGGCAGGGATAGTGCCTGAAATGAGTAATGTGAAGTGAGGTCCTCCCTCAGGACCTCTGAGCAGCACTTTGGAGGACTTCCTGCTCTGTGTGGACTGCAGGGCCAGGCCAAGGAGACTTACCTCCTGCCTCCAGCATTGCAGCATCCTCCACCGGCAGCACGGTCCCAGGTGGCGGGGAGGAAGGGCAGGGTGCTCACACCACCCTACACCATCCCACCCACCTCAGTCAGTGATGCCCATGCCCCATCAGCACAAATGGCTCAGAGTCTTGGTCCCCTCACAGTTTTATTCACCCACAGAGGAAGGGCAACACAAGTATCACCAGCAGGTGCGTTGACCCCAGCTTGGTCCGAGCAGTGCTTGGATTTGCAGGGTGCTTGGGGAGCACATACTGTGGTGGCCAGTAAATGGTTTCCATGTGCTATTCGTGTTTGTATTGTTCTTCTGACAGGTGATACCTTTTTTTCCATCTAAATGATATCCCCTTGTTGGCAGGCTGTGGGTCAGCAAAAGGGAGACATGGTCTGTTCCAGTTAATTCTGTAATTGCCATCTAACTGCTGACAGAAGGCATTTGGGAAGCTTCTTAAGCAGCCTAATGATTTTTACATTGTGTGCACCTAGAGGAGCACTCAGCCTTTCCAGCTCTGTTGGTGCGTTAACATGTCATGTAATGAAACTATTCAGCCGAGATTAGAGGAAAGCTGTAGGAGCAGGCGGTGGGGAATTGGTTAGAGTCACAACTGTGTCTTCCTGGCGCTTGTATTGCCAGGGTCACAGAAAGCAGCAGAGTGGAGCATGAAATGAGTACATTGCTGATGATTTATTAAACAGAACAAATTGGTATTAAGCCATCTAACAGACAGTACGATTCCCCTCCAAAAGCCAGCTATTGCAACACCACCCTCACATTCCTATAAAGCTCTTTTTGCCCCAAGATCTTGAAGCACGTCCTGGTCTGAGCATTCTCAGTTTGCAGGTGGGAGTCAGGAGCTCAAGGATGGCAAGGTTCAATTGTCCACTGCCTGTTTCCGCAACCTGAGAGCAAAGCTGGGCCTTCAGCAGGATTTCTGAGAGCTAAAGTTCAGTGCTGCAGCTCAGAGGCCATGCTGCCTTAGCTGCCAAATGGGCAACAACAAATCCTCTACTGTAAAGCACCCGCTATTCAATGATGTCCTCTCATGTTGGACAAGGGTTAGCATTTCTGTACAGCGTTCCTCAAAAATGCCTGGAGCTCAATAAATTGCAGAGGAATTAGACGGCAATTTCTATTCCACGACAGAAGCTCCCCCATGCCTCGTTATTAATAGTTTTCAAATGTTGAAGTTAAGTCAACAAAATTGCAATTGTTTTTCCCCTAATCTTCCAGCCAAGGGAGGGAGTATTTACGCAGACATTGCTCAGAGTACTTGAGAAAATGTTTGTTTGTGGCTTTTAGTAAAGGACTGTGAGTTTCCAGCAGAGCCCCCCACGGGTTGTTTCCCAGTTCTGTGCTCAGGGAGCTCAGCCACGCTGGAGAATGACAGCCTTCGGCAAGCCTCGCAGGTGTTGGGCAGCTTGTGGGCCTGTGAGTAGGCTCCCAGTAGATTCTAGGGACTGTCTTCGTAAGCACAACTGATAATTCACATGGGTTTCAGAACTTGCCCTGGAAGGTCTGGTAGGGAAAATTCATCAGAAAGTGAAGTGCTTTCCCCATGCTCCAAACAGAAGAAATTGTCTTTCTTTTGTTTGTTCATTCCTCTGTCTCCTTCCTTCCCTCCTGCCTTCCCATCCTCCCTGGCTTGCTTTCTCTTCCTTCTCTTCTTTCTCCCTCTGCTTCAACACAGATAATTGAAAAACTGCCATTCTGGAATTCCTTTGTCCCTGCAGAAGGCACTGAATAGTGATTCCAAAATAGCCCAGCCTTTTCTTTCAATCCATAATTCATCATCCTAAATTGTTGTTCACTCACCGCAACCCTGAACAAAATGTCACAGACGCAGCATAACGAAAAGAAATCAAGCAAATGAAAAAGGGGCAAAAGGAAAAGCAGCAAACCCCAAGGGGGTCTGCAAAGAGAAATCATTTAATCCAAAAGGCTCCTCAGCTCTCATACGGGAAACCTGACTTGTGCCATGTGTGTCACCACGTATTAGGGGAACGCAGGACCGGTCTTCTCCCGAGACGTGCTGTGGAACAGCTTATTGGGTGGAGACAGGACTGAGAAAGACCCTAGGAAATTGCTGTCTCCACCACCTGTACCTTCACAAGCAGGACTGAGGTGAGCAGCCAGGCTCTGTCAAGGGTTTCTCCATCCCATAGCAGACTCTCACCCAACTGTGGTTTGCTCCAGCTGACCCCAGGATCTGGCACAGACGGAGCCCGACGGCTCTGCCCCAATCCCCGTGGATGTCATAGCAGCCATGGAAATGCTGGCAGAGCAGGACAGCAGCATGGGATAGGATCTGATGGAGGTGGTGGTGGGGTCTTCAGGGCTCTGAGACCTGTACCCACAGCAAAACTCATCATGAGTCCCCAACACGCGCGGTGTCTTGCGGTGCTATGCACGCCAACATGAACGTCGCATTAATACGGGATTTCTTGAAAACGCCTTCATCTGGAAGGAATCCAGAAAGAGAGTTTTGTGGCTTGCGACCTGGAATCTGTCTTCAGC
Organism: Opisthocomus hoazin; assembly: GCF_030867145.1. Lineage (NCBI taxonomy): Eukaryota > Metazoa > Chordata > Aves > Opisthocomiformes > Opisthocomidae > Opisthocomus > Opisthocomus hoazin. Next base: position 5,669,796 of record NC_134415.1, on the reverse strand, counting down.
TCCAAGCACATCAAGCTTGGGCAGCGGTCACGTGGAATCGGCTCCCCTCTGTAGCCTGTGAAGTGGAACCAGCTTCAGGAGCAGACAGTTCGGACAGGGTTGCAAGAGGAGACGTGTAGAAAGCCAGTCAGGCAAGAAAGGACCCCGAGAGCTGGAATAATTCAATTAATATGTACAAGTCTTCCTGGTCCCACTGATGTCAGTGGGGAATTCTACTACAACCTTCAGGGGACACAGGATCAGGCTCACATTTGGGAAAGGCAGATCAAAACCGGGGACAAAGCACTTGTACATGTGACTGCGCTGTGATTTGAATCTTCTTTGTTTTCCTGAGGTGCCCACGCAAAGATGTTGGAGAAATCAGGTTAAAAGAGAAGATTTTAAGGTCCCCCTGACAGGAGAAACAGAGTGGAGAAAGCCATGGGTGAGTAAATGCGGTTAGTATCCATTCATCCCACTGATCCCCTTAGCCTTGTGGCATTCACATCAGAGTTGTATATACACTGGGTTAAGTTCGTGTTGATACTCCAAATAAACTCAGCAAAAAGAAGAATGATAAACCTATTCAAAGCCTTTTAAAAGCTTGCTCGGCTGGGAGAAAGAGGGGTTAAGCCCTTGATCCAGCAAGGTGCTTAAACATATGCCCTTATTTTAAGCGTGTGAGTGATCCCATTGATTTATGCCTGGGAGTTCTGCTGGAGAGGGGCGTTTGGCCTCTGGCTCGGCAGCGTGGTTACACACGTGCTTTGCTTCTGGCGTGCGCAGTCCTGTGACTTTGCTGAGGGATCTCACGTGCTTGGCCGGGTCGGGGCTGAGAGAGTCTTCAGGAGGTGGACGGCATTGCGGCATGGCCAACGTTAGGGGCAAAAATGTCCCAGATCCGTGTCTCTGGGCTCGGTCACCACCTCGCTTTTGACTGTTTAACTCTATTCAACTGCTTGTAGCTTTGGGATAAGCTGTCGTAGTGAGAGAGTTTCTTGGGGAAAAAAATGAACTTTCACTCAGCATTTTGGCACCTACAGTTCTGGCCTTCGCCAGACATGGAAAAGAAAAGCTGTAGCCAAAAATTTTAGAGTCTTGAAGAAAAAGATACTATAAAAGTTTGGTTTTAATTGGGGAGAGGAGTTTCGGGAAGCAGAGAGGAAACAACAGTTTGGGTTTGATTCTGCTCCTTCTGGCAAAACACCGTCCCCCCTGCATGAGATCATTAGCGTGGCTTTTCTCCAAGCTGATAACAGAAGTGCCTGGCTTCTACGCCTTGCTCACATGCTCAGAGAAACCCGTTGCCAGTTTTGGGGCTAAAAGGGATTTCTCTCTCAGGTCAGCCGCGCAGGGTCTGCTCCCCCCGGCCCCTCGGAGTGGTCCACCAGCCCTCCTCCCGGCGCCTATGGTGGGCACAGCTTGCGGTCTTCTCCTACAGGACTTGAGCTTATAACAGGACATCGGGAAGTATCGTAGGGTGGGTGGGCCATCCATCTGCCCTAGGTCCCACCACACATTGCCTGGCCTCAGCAGCCCCACGGTGGTCCCTTCCCACCCCACGTCTCTCCAACCCAGCCGGCATGGGTATCGTGGGGAGGGAGACCCTGTACAACCAGTAGCTGCTGGTGTGTTGGCGAGTAAATATTATCCCAGTAAGAGGATAATGTGGCTGCGTATGCAGCGTATGGTTTGTCGATTCATTCTGACAGCTGGAATATCTTCTGACTTGCTGTCAATGCACAACCGCAGCTCTCCTTTCACAGCAGAACGAAGTCTCCGTGCAGGCCAAGCCACTAAAGCTTTGGTGGGAGCTGAGCAGCACAGGCAGCTCGAGCAAACCGCACGGAGAAACATCTGAGACCACTGGAACGCAGGAATGCCGGGGAAAGGATGATGGAGTTGTCTGGGATTCCAGCTCCTTGGGCCCGGCCCAGGGCTTTACACTTTGTTTATACAATAGTAATCCCGAGCACTTCACGTGATGGATCCCCGGTGATACATTTCAGGGGAGTGACGCTGATTTACACTGCTCGAGGCCTTGGCCTATATTTTCCAAAGGATTTTCCAAAATTTGCTAATGAAAAATACCAGAGCGGGCTGATCAGCAGAGGGTTCGGTTACTGCAATCCGGGGGCTGGGGAGTGCCGGGAGCCCCTCTCCCCAGCCTCTCCCGGGGAAGCCTCGGGTACCATCCCTTCCAACCTGCTGCGAGGTGTGGGATGAGGTCTGTAGGCATCGGGACACCAGGAGTTTATCTGCTGACCCTCATCCCCTCGGGAAGACTGTAATGCACTCAGCTCCCACTTTCAGAAGCTGTGGGACACCCCTCGTCAGGCATAAGATTTAAAAGTCTCGACACTGATTAACTCCTTCAGCCCCAAACATCTCCCTTTGCCTAAATTCAGCTCTGGGGGTGGCAGAAATGAGCTGACAGCGCCTTAGAGCCTGCAAAATCCCATTCGCCAAGTCAGGTGAAATAACGGTTGGGTCTTGACTTACTCTGCACATTCCCGCTGCTGCGCAGCTCGGAAGTAGAGCACTGCCCTTGCTGGTGCCTACTGGGGAGAGCCAGTTGGTAGGAGATAGGAGGAAGGAGAGCAGGTGTGACCGGAGAGGTCAGGAGATGCCCTCTGCACCGCTGGAGCCTCAGACCCATCTCTACATGTGAACAGCCCCAGTAGGTCAGCCGCAGGCTCCGTGTCACCCAGGCTCCCGTTTCCAGCAGTGGCCCGAGGTGGATGCCGTGCGTATGACCCTCATCACCCTCCATCTCCTTGCCCAGAGCTTCCCCGCAGCACGCTGCTGGCCTTTGAGGCAAGGACCAGCACAAATGTCGGTAGTAACTGAGGGTTGCTCTCCGGGTGGGAGGAACTTACTCCTGCTGCGTTTATGGATCGATGGAGAAAGGGTGTTGGAGGAGAGAAGGGCTGGTGAGAACACAGTATGCAATGTAAAGCAGATTATTAGCCATATTATTAATACTTAAACAAGGCTTGCTTTTTTCTTATTTCTTTTCTTTTTCCTTTTCCTTCCGTCTCTCTTCCTGTTACAGGATTGCAAAACTCATTTCCAAACAGGCTGATTTCTTGCCCGTTACTAATAGCAGCAGAAGTGATTTATATGCACATTGGAGGAAGAAGCGTGTCTGAAAAGAAAAACCACTCATCCTTTCTTCCACCTGTATCCAAACTTACTCTCTTTTCTTCATCCTTCCCCCAGGGCTCAGATACCTGATGGAGTTACTGCGGTTTCTGGAGCTGCCATGGTAACTTGATAGCGTGGCCAAGCCCAAGAAGAGCCCAGCTTTGCATTGGTCAAAGCAAAAGGTCCCCCCTTTGGTTTCAGGAGCTGGGCAAGGCTGAGATGCGGAGTTGAGAACATTGCCTGCCTATGGGTATGGAGGATTCATCTGAAATTCACTGCTCCGGTAAGAATTTGTGTTGCAGGTTTTCACCTGGGATTCATTTTAATGATTGCAACATGCAAGCTCCGTCAAAGTGGAGCTTATAAAGGAAACACTGGCTTCACTGTAGTGGGAGCAATGAGATGGCAATATCAATGCCTATTATTATTTAAGCTGATTTGGGCTATTTTGGTGTCGGCAATTTGAAAGTCTTCCTCGGGAGCCACAACCCAGGCTCAGGCAGCAGCGCGGTGGCAGGGCGGTGGGCAGCCCTGTCCCCCTGATGTGGCTGCGGGAGAGGGAGGCACAGACCACGGCTGAACCAGCCCTGCAAAGCCCGTAGCCTCGGCCGGATGCCTTTCTGTGCAAGCAGCTTACAAACCAGTACGGAAGAGGTCACCGCTAGCACCGTGTCCAGACTACGGGAGAAGGGTCAGGCTTAACGGCAAAGGCGTTTCGGAGGCGAAACGAGTGGCCAGGGATGGGCTTTGTCAGGATGGAATGCAAGAAGTTAACAGCAAATACGGCACCTGGTCCTGGCGGGAGGATTTTCTCTGCCAGGTTGGTAAGGGTGTGTTAATGCGTATGGTTAGAATGGGGTAACAACATGCTTCCATGTAGGGTTGCCTAACTCTCTTGCTGTGCTTTCAAGCTGAACATATGTTTTCAATTATTAACATGATTAATGGGAATGAGGTGACTCTAATCGCAACGAGCTCTATCTTGCCATCACATGCAAAACCCGCAATATGGGAATCTTTACGCAGCGTGCAAGTACCTGATTTCTTACACCAGGAGGGGTCTTAAGAGGTCCGGGTGCCTAACCCTTAGGAAGTTTAGAGATCCACAATTAGGGCCGCTCGCTGTATTAACTCCCTGGGCTCCTGCCCCTCTGTCTCCGGGTGTGAAAACTGTGGTGCAGGAGCCAGTTCTTACTGTTCTGTCCCAGCTTGGCGGGGGTTTCGGTCAGGAGTCCGAGAAGGGCTGGGAAACATGAAGCTGTTTTCTTCTCATCATCATCTGGGACAGCCTCCAGGATGCATAAATCTCTGGTTCAGCTGAGACTCTCCCTCTGTTTTGCAGGGGCTCTGAACCTCCCTTTGCATTCGTGGTGGGCAAATTTTGTTAAGGTGTGCATCGTTGTCACCTTGCCTTGTGTCTTTGGGAAGGGAATAAGGTTCAGGATTTGGAACAAGAAAAACAGACTTGGAAATTCTTTTATTGTTTAATTCCTCTCCAGCTGCCAAACCCAGAAATCATCATTATACTCAGACCTTTTTTTACCCCTTCAGTTATGTCCTGGTCTAATTCCTTCTGACATAAGTATACGTCACTCGCCCAAACTCTTATCTCTGGAAGTGAGTCATCCAGCCTCTTCACCAACAGACAAACATTGTGTAGAAGCAAAACTGTGCAGGATGAGCTTATGTGCTGAAGGTCCAATCTAGAAACGGACAGGGGAACACCTTTCTTCAGATCAACGGAAACAAAGTAGTGCCATGAGCACGGGAACTAATGGACCCAGTCTTCCGATCGGCTCGGTAGTTGAATGAAAGTTCCCATTTAAATTTCCCTAGGGCTACTAGGCTTTTATATTAGCTGTCTCTTGCAAATTCTGCGGGTTAGAATGAGGGTAAGTTCATATTAGAGCCTTTACCTCAGTCACAACACAGATGGGGGCTTCCTCCTCTGTCTGGGTGCCCATTTCCATGGATTCTGTAAGAAATGAGCTATCTCCAGGTAAGGTTGGAGCTGCTAAAAAGGTTCGGGATTGCACGAGGAGCAAGCAGGCAGAAGTAGGGTGATTTCATAAATCATTATTTCCATGGGAAATGTGACTAAAATTGCTATACAGTGCAAGCGCAGATGGTTTTCACAGTACCAGCAGTGTGTGCACATGTGTGTCTGCAGATAGACACACAGCACCAGCGAGCACCAAGAAACCGTGACTAAATCTCCTTTTCAGTTTTGAAATATTCTATATATATGTGTGTGTACATATGCATACATACACATAAATGACATCTTCCTGTCTGTCTCTATGCATATATATGTGTGCGTTTTTCTGCCGAAGCACTCCACATGTATTCAGACATAGCGCGTAGCATTGTCGAGTAGGCTGGTGTACGATTATTTGTCTTACTGCACTTCAGACACGTATTTGTTTTTTTCAGCTTTACCAAGTCAAACAAATAGCTCGCGTATTAGGACTCCTGACTTAAGCCACTGAAAAGGAGGGGTAAGGGCGTGTGTTGGTGTATGCGAGGGTGTGTGGCTTGGGGTGGTGGGACCCCACAACCAGGTGGCTCAAGGTGGTGGGACCCCAAACCCACGAGTCTCAGGGTGGTGCCCAGTTCAAGAAAGATGAGGAGCTACTGGAGGATGGTGAGGGGACTGGAGCGTCTCTCCTACGAGGAGAGGCTGAGGGAGCTGGGCTTGTTCAGCCTGGAGAAGAGAAGGCTGAGAGGGGACCTAATCTATGCTTATAAATATCTCAAGGGTGGGTGTCAGGAGGATGGGGCCAGACTCTTTCCAGTGGTGCCCAGCGACAGGACAAGGGGCAATGGGCACAAACTGAAGCAGAGGAAGTTCCAGCTGAACACGAGGAAGAACTTCTTCCCTCTGAGGGTGACGGAGCACTGGAACAGGTTGCCCAGGGAGATTGTGGAGTCTCCTTCTCTGGAGATATTCAAGACCCGCCTGGACAAGGTCCTGTGCAGCCTGCTCTGGGTGACCCTGCTTCGGCAGGGGGGTTGGACTAGATAACCCACAGAGGTCCCTTCCAACCCTGAACATTCTGTGATTCTGTGTATGATCGGTGATGTACAGCCACACAAAAGTTGCGCTCAGGTGGGAGACAGCTACGCGCTGTAAAAGCAGTGAGGCCACCCCAAATTAGCACCTGTGGCCACCCTGACTGCCACAAGCCGAGCGTCTGTACGCTAGCAGATGGTCCCCGGTCACGTGTTTGTTCTCCTTCTTTCTGCCGGTAATTTTACTGCTTAGCAAACATGAAAATTCACATCACGGGAATAATCTGTGAACGGCTACGAGTGGTATTTCCAGGTGTGACTGTAGCTGGGATCCGTACAAATAAAAACTTTCCTGGTAATAAACTACGACTTCCCAGACTGTAAAATACTTATATCTGGCTCTGCGCTCAGCTGCTGTTTGGCTTGGGTGGGATGCAGTGAAGGAGAGCGGAGCGTTACCAGTTAACTACTGGCACGTTAGCGGAAAGCATGGAATAGGCTCAGCGCTGTCTCTGCTACGGGTGTGCGATCACACAGAAGCTGCCGTCAAAGAGCAACAATTTTTGGTAACTGCCAAGCAGGGCGAGAGACAGCAACCCTCTCTATTTCATTACCCATTCTCCCAGACATGCACTTTGCTGAGGAAGGGATTTCAGAAACCGAACCTGTATTTAAGGTCAACTGAAGTCTGAAGAGATTCCAGTTATTTTTCAAAGTTGCCGTTATTCAGCGTAATGCACTGCTGCGAGCGTCTGGAAAAGGCGAGGCGGGGGGGTGAGCTGCGCTAGCGCTGGGAGCACGAGCAGGCATCCGAACGCGGAGCAGCTGCTTTTTCGGTTGGGGCAAGGCAGGACCTTAAAAGAAAGCAAACTGCTGTTCGTGTGCCAGGCTGCGAGCCGCTTTCTGCACCACACTTTGCCGGCGTTGCCTGGGCTAAAGAGGTCATTTATGGCAGGTCACAGGGTTTCAACTGGAAAAGAACAACCGCTTTAGCAAAGGGTGGTGAGGTGTCTCAAGCTAGAAGGGCATGCTCTTGTGGCTGGCAGGGTTGGTCCCAAGAGAGATCTTCGCCTCCTGCCTCCCTGGTTCCTACGCTCAGGAGAAAGCCATGCATGTGCCATAGCCTGACGAAGAGGGCTGAATCCCTCACAGAATCACAGAATGTTCAGGGTTGGAAGGGACCTCTGGGGATCACCTAGTCCAACCCTCCTGCCGAAGCAGAGTCACCCAGAGCAGGCTGCACAGGACTTTGTCCAGGCGGGTCTTGAATAACTCCAGAGAAGGAGACTCCACAGCCCCTCTGGGCAGCCTGGTCCAGGGCTCTGTCACCCTCAGAGGGAAGAAGTTCTTCCTCATCTTCAGCTGGAACTTCCTGTGCTTTGGTTTGTGCCCGTTGCCACTTGTCCTGTCGCTGGGCACCACCGAAAAGAGTTTGGCCCCGTCCTCCTGACACCCACCCTTCAGATATTTGTAAGCATTTATTAGGTCCCCTTGCAGCCTTCTCTTCTCCAGGCTGAACAAGCACAGCTCCCTCAGCCTCTCCTCGTAGGAGAGATGCTCCACAGTCCCCTCACCATCCTCGTAGCCCTTCGCTGGACTCTCTCCAGTAGCTCCTCATCTTTCTTGAACTGGGGAGCCCAGAACTGGACACAGTACTCCAGATGGGGCCTCACTAGGGCAGAGTAGAGGGGAAGGAGAACCTCCCTCAACCTGCTGGCCACACTCCTCCTAATGCACCCCAGGATCCCATTAGCTTTCTTGGCAGCCAGGGCACACTGCTGGCTCATGGTCAACCTGTTGTCCATCAGGACACCCAGGTCCCTCTCTGTAGAGCTGCTCTCCAGCAGGTCCGCCCCAGCCTGTACTGGTTCATGGGGTTATTCCTCCCTAGGTGCAGGACCCTGCGCTTGTCCTTGCTGAACCTCATCAAGTTCCTCTGCGCCCAACTCTCCAGCAAGTCCAGGTCACGCTGAATGGCAGCACAGCCTGCCGGTGTATCTACCACTCCTCCCAGTTTGGTGTCATCAGCAAACTTGCTGAGGGTACATTCTAACTCTTCATCCACGCTTGTCTTGTTTTTCAGTAAGCAGCATGAAGTAAATAAAACACGGCAGCCTGGGTTTTAATAACAAATGCTGATCATGCCTGAGAGACTGGCACAGTTAAAGGTGAGCAGAAGTCTGCTGTGGGTCTTGCAGCAGTGTTGGCTGACGCCTAAATAGGGTACAGGGTTTGTCACCCTATTTTGGTACCATTTATTTGCTAGCAAACTTTGAAAAGCCTTGGTGCCTTTATGCCAAATCTTTGTATTTCATTCTCAGCATCAGATTAATCTGGCAGTTGGACTTTTCTTTGACCTTACCAGAACCTCAGTTCTTGAAATATCTAAAGAGGATGGAGAAAGGAGGATTTCCAAAGATCAGTCTGGGGACTCATCAACCAGGCCAGGACATGGTACGTAGCAGTGGGGGGACCACTGAGACCCCAGACTTCCCTACTTGGGACCCAGTGCCCCGAGAGGTGGGCTGTGAGGCGCGGCGACGAGGCGGGAGCAGAGGCTTGCCTTCTCCCAGCCCTCCTTCTCCGACCCTTCACACGGGCGGGCAGCCCCTGCCGAGTGGCCAGGGGAGAGCTGGGGGCCCACGGTTCAGTCACGCTTCCCCACACTTCAGTCACTAACTCGCTTCCAGAGTGAATGAAGATAAAGTGAATTAGGGCCTCCCGATTGCTGCACGAGAGCGTTTAATCCGCTGCTGATTATGTGTCAGCACCTAATCCACTTCCAAAGATCAATCAATTTAATTCTCCTGAATGTCCCCATATCTAGAAGCCCTGAACACGACTGAGATTAAACCTACCTTCCATGCCTAAGGTGGCTGGAGAGATACTGAGTTTAAGGATGTCTGGGGCACCTGATGAGCCAAGGCAGACGTGAGGCACAGCAGTAACCTACTTCTCGAAAACCCCATGAAGGCTTCCCCAGGAAAATCCACATGGCCATGTCAGCAGAGGCTTTTGGTGGCTTCGGCAGGAGACTGAGAGCCAGAAGCCGGTGGGTGCGGGTGCTGGCTCGTGCTCAGCTCCATGACTTCGCACGCCCGGAGCACGTTCCTCCAGCTGAAGGCAACGTCATGAACAAAACCACATTCTTCTGCCCACATTGTTTCCAGCCGCAGTAAATTTTAAGCAAAACCAGATATTGTTTAACGAGGAAAGTTTACTTTTTTTGGTTCTTGCAGGTTTCAGTTTGTAAGCAGAACTTCAACCTCTGGATTAGGATATTTTAGAAGGACGGCTTGGCAGACCGTCAGCAGAGCAAGCAGCACTTTGATGAATCCCCATAGACACACAGTGACCTGGAAGCATAAAGAAGACCTCAAATTCAGTGCTGAAAGAACTGTACTGATTCGACTAAAATACAGATGTATATCGACACCAATGTAAAACTGGCAATCTTCTGTTTGTTTTTCTGAGATAGAATGACACTGAGAATACAGTGCTTACTTCTGCCATGCTGCTATTTGTAAAGGTCAAACCCAGCCAACTCAAACAGAAGAAGGCACTGCAGAGTGTTAGAAGGGTGGTAAAAAAAATGACAGTTTCGCTGTTGGAAACTGTACGTCTAGAACATCACAGCAGGGGAACTGTGTCATATTTTCAGTACTTTTAAATTAAATGTTTGTTTGAGGGTGCCATTTGAATGCCATCCCCCCGAAAAGCCAGTAATGGCTCATCACAACGCAGAACAGGGGAGCACTTGGCAGTCAGCTTCGTAGCTCCCGGTAATTATGTGTTGCAAGCACAGAGGGTAAGAGCAGTTGCACATATGAAGAGGGGCAGTTCTTTGAGAAACAGTAAATTTTCACTCAGAAAATCATGGAATTTGTGGAAGAGAACCAAGGTATTCATGAATTTCAGCCAAATTTGTCAAATCAAAGACTTTAAAATACTTTGTGTTCATGGTTTTGAAGTTGAATGCTTTGTTTGGGGAAATCCTGGGAAGAATTGTTGGTGTTGTTGCTGTTACTATTATTATTATTCAACATCATATGAGATGCAAACAAACTTTTATTTCAAATAAAACAAAGCATTTCAGGAAAATTCATTTTGAGCGGGCTGTTATTTGTTTCACAAAACTTCTAATTTGTTCTGGGTCACTTTTATGTGAACCTGGAGGTGTTTTTCATTTCCCCTCACCACAAATTGGACATCACACTGAAAATCCAAGTCTCACAAGCCCTAGATTCAACTTTCTTTCAGCCCTGTGCTTCTCCCACATCATCCTTCTGGGCTAGAAGGCTGTGTCCGTGACTTATCCTGCTTTCCAGTCAAGGCAAACCCCACAAGCAGAAGGACTCACCTCTGATGAATGGGTTTTATAAGACACCCTCTCTGCTGGCGTCCGTGTTTTTCAGAAAGAGCTGGTGGTTTTCATACAGAAGATCCCAGGTTCGCTTCCTCTGCCAGATGTTGGCTGAGAGGCTGTTTTCAGTGGGAGCTGACTTTCTGAGACTCACGTCATCTGGTCCAGACCCATCAATACGTTGCAGCCAGTGGCTTTTATGTGAGCAGGGTGAACAGGCTGGGAATCACCTAAAGGCGATCTGCATTGTAAGCATTGGGGCTTAAGCATTCCCCTCTGAAGAGTGATGGAAGGGAAGACTGGATACCCATCTCAGACTTCCATCTCAGCGGACGCCTTTCGCACTTTCTTTTTGCTCTCTGCTCTACATGGAATAAACTTCTCTAACTCATTCATAAAAATACCACTTTGTCCTCTGCAGATCTCACTTCAGTTGTGAAGTGCAGAGACAACTGTTCTGAACAACTATTTGTTAGATGCTAATAACATGGTTCAGTATTTCCTAATTGTATCTTCTAAAGAATAAAACTGTGCTACTTATGTCAGAACACAAGCGCCTTATCATTTCTAATCATTCTCTTCATTTCTTCATTCCTTCATTACAGGTTTTCTTCTGGCAGTTGATGATACACCTGAACTCTGAGTCAAATGTGTTTGATCTAGAGACTTTTTCCCCATGTGCTTTTACGACAGCGTGATCCTTGTCTGGCTAAAGTATTAATAACAATTACACAATATTTTCTTATCATTGCAGTGGGGATGATATGATCCTGTGGTTTTATGTTGCTCCCAACTGAATTCTGTGGGAAATCACCGTTGTCTACGGCAGCAGCAAGCTCGAGTCCATTACAATGCAGCTCATCAGTATCACCCCTCAAGGTCTGTACCGAGGGGCTCCGAGGTCCGGCTAGCTCAGGGCAGAGCTCAGCTGCCTGGATGAATCTGCAGGGATGTCTTGTGATTTGTGCTGGAGACCAGAAGTCAAGCTAGAGGGATGGGCAGTTGCTCGCTCCAAAGCAGCAGTCCCTCTGGTTGTGCTAGGTCAGGCAGCGGCTCTGGAATGTCTGCCTGAAGCGCCTGAGTGTTGAATAGCTGAGATGTCTATCGACAGCGAGTAGCTTCCAATCCAAGATCCCGATTTGCAAGGTGAGGTGCAGTTCGTACCAGCTTGAACCAGCTGGTGTTCATCTGCTTGTCCGCAGCCCTGAATTATTTATCTGTTACCCGCTGCACAGCATTTTATTGCTGCAGCTTACTCTTCTGTGCCTTGCACTCATTCTCAGAAGGATAGCACAGATCCACAGAAAAATCTCCCGTGTCAGTACCCCGTGAGTAGAAATCCTGTGTTTCACTGCAGCGGTTTTGAACGACATGGGAAGAAAGGACAATTTCTGAGATAGATGTTGTTCCATCGGCATACAATTTCGTGCCTTCTGCACTCATCTGGCCTTTGTATCTTCCCCCAGCCCTCTCTCACAAATAACAAGTGATGCTCCGCAGACGAGTCTGGCACGTCATCAAGATGCAAATCTTGGACCGTACGTTAAGAGGAGAATTCAGATATCTTTAATGCTTCAGTCATTACTCCCAGAACACCATCCATTTTGGTTTATGGACCTGCAGTATAATCTGACTGATAATTTATTTACTGTTTGACCTACCACAGTCTCAGATTATTGTTTTTATCACCCTGGAATAACTGGTGAAAAGTAACAGTTACCTTACTACAAGCTTCCAGTGGAAGTGTATTTCCCGGTGCTGAAGGCACCATGCCCTGTCCAAGGGAAATCCACACACAAGTCAGTTCCGTGTATCCTTTTGGCTATGCTTCAAATTTCGTTATTGTCATTTATTCAATGAGCATTGCCAATGAGCTCCGTTTTGTACACTGTGTAGTAAAAGCACGCAGAGCCTGACTTTCAGCCAAGTTAAACTGGTGCGTGGTGCTCTGGTCAGTCTGGCTTTCACTCCCTTATCTTCAGGACTTACCATCAAAGGGTTTTGCACGGGTGCATTAGGTACCAAGCTCTTCTTTGTTTCTTTTGCTGGCTGTACATTCAAGCACCTTTGGGGATCTGCCCTTGCTGAGAGACTGGGACTTAAATCAGCTTCAGTGGGAATTCCAGTACCTCATTCCTAAATCACACCAGTCTGCTCTTCTTTTTATTTTCTCTCTCTTGCTTCTCTTTTCCCCTTTCTTGCATGCTGAAAAAAGTGCTGTATCTTATCGGAAGCAAATTCCACAAAGCTTCTCTTATTCCTTTGAACACAAAAGCAAAATTCTCCTGGAAGTGAATAGCACAGAATCAGGGCACTTGGTGATGTGAGGTGTTGCACAACCCAAAAGTTAACCTGCATTACCTTCTTCCCTGCTTGGACCCCTAAATGTTGCTCACCAATGGGGTACTAAAGGTCCCACTTGGTCTGGGGAAAGATTATTTCCTTGTGAGTTCTGCAGGGAGCAGCCACAAGGCTATATCCCTGGACATCTGGCAAACTCTGGGTAGAGATGTGCTGGGGTATCATGAGTTGAGGGGAAGGGGTACACAGGGAAAGGGGGGGCATCTCTCCCCACTGCCGTGGCTAGGCGGGACCACTTCTGTGAAAGGCCTGGGGACGTCCCACTGGGCTTCAGCAGAGTTTCTGCATTACTCGGAGCACTGTGGAGCAGCACGGGTTGGGGTACCGTACAGGTTGCTGCAGGCTGCCATGCCCCGCTGGTTGCAAGCTCCCTGCTGTGCCGCTTGCGGCTGCTTTACGGTGCAAGGATGTGCTTACAGCTCGCCTGGGCCTCGTGCAGCGGTCGCAGCACAGAGCGGAGCCACAGCTAAGCCCCCGTGTATTTATTAAGATCCTGGACAGACTGCAGTCCATACTAAAGCCTGCATAGCTGTAGTCCTACTGTTTTTAATACTGAGCTTACATAAAACTAGGTGTTCTATCAGCTGCAATTGGTACTCTGGCTTGTAGTGTACCCATAGCTAGAGGGGAGGAGTGCAGAAACTTACCCCAGCTGCAGGAGCCATGAGCCAAAACTGGGAACTGAGGGGAAACGTGAAAAATGTGAGGGCTTCTGTGAGGACAATAGCCAAAAGCAATAAACTTATAAGCAAATAAATCAGTAAATGGCTGAGGAAACGTACCCTTGGGAATAGTAAGAAAAGTAAGTGGAAGAAGGGATAGAATTAGAGAAAAGGGCTGGAAGAGAAGGAAAGGAGAAGAGATGGGAAAAAATAAGAGAGAATTTTACTGGGTGTTCCTTTTTCATAGGGGACGTTGGGAGAGGGAATTGGGGAATGGGAAGAAAGAAAATAGAAAAATTAAGCGCTGTGAAAGGAAGGAGAAAAAGGAAGATAAAAAATGTTAAAAATAACACATTGAAGTTATGGGATGGGAAAACAGAGGTTGTGAATGGAAGCAGAAAGCAAGCAGAACCAGACTTAACCGTGCTTCCACACAGCATCTTGCTGTTCAGTGTGGATAAGCCAGAGAACTCCGGGGGATGCTCCACAGAGCAAAGGGCCTGTCTGCATGAGAGAAGGGATCAGACTCCGGCAGGAGGGTGAGGTAAATGGAGAATTGGATGGCTGAGAAAGTGGAAGAGGAAAAAGAAAAATCAATGTTGACGTGGAAAGGCTGATGCCAGAATGTTGTGGAAGCCAGTCTCGGTTTTTCACTTTCTGCAATGCATGATTGTGGAGAGGCGGGAGAAGAACTGGTCAGGTGTGGTGGTGGCTGAATGGTGTGTGCACGAACCCCTGCATTTTGGGTGCAAGTGTGAACCTCACTCTTCAGAAGTGAGCTTTTCTGTGGTGGCCAGGACTCACCTGAGTGCGTCCATGCAGTGTCTTTTCTTGATGCATGCTGACGCATCAGAAGCCCAACTGCTTGTTATAAGCAAATTAGAGTTCCACCAGGAGCCTTCCTTTATTCTGGCTTCAAATCTTTTTTGCATGAAAAAAATCTTCTGAAAATACAGGTAATTACACTTTTTTATGCTTTCAATGAAAAGAATTACTTGCATGAAAGCTTCTACATTTTGCTTTACTACCTCTTCACACAGGTTTTGTTGCCTGTCGGAGGCGGGGGAAGATATTCTCCAACCATAACAAAGCACTGCAGGGTGACGCAAGGGAGATCTCCAGCCTGTTTACCTCCACAGATCTCAGCCCTGAGGTCACCATCCAGCTTTACTCTCCGTGCTAATTGCATCGCTGGAGTTTTTGGGCTGTGAACAAAACCATTTGTAAGAGCCACCACGAAGCAGGGCAAATCAGCCCGCGTGGTGCTCCATCCTCCTGCAGCCAAACCGTTCCTCATAATTTGGAGTTATTTCACACAGGTCGATACCGCAGCGCAGTCTGCGGCACACAGCAGAGCAGAGACTCGGACAAGCATTGCCCATGCTACTCCCCACCACTAAGATGGGGAGCAGGTGAGGTGACGGTGGTATCTTCATTTTCTTGCTGCACAGGCACTCCCTTGTGCTCTGTTACAGACTCACATGGAGGAAAGAGCCTGGTCCTTTCCTCTAGGTCCCCGGGTTGTAAAGCGGTTGTACCTCTGTTTGCAGTGGAAGAGCGGGGATTTGCCAGGGGAGCTGGGCTTTCAGGCTCTGGCAAGAAGACCTTTGTTTTACAGGACTCCTTGTGAACCAGCATGCAGGGGGTAAACTGGAATAACGCTGTGGATTCCTCCTTTTCCAGGCGCTGGCAGGCGGGGATGCAGGACACACAGCACCTACACAGCAGCCCACAGCTCAGGCTTTGCATTCAGCAGGGTTGATCCCGGGGTAGAAATCGGAGCCTGAGGGTCTTCATGGGCAGCTGAACCCCGAATAAACCTTCTCTGCTTTCACAGTGAGGACAGAAGTTCAGGGTGACCTAGAAAACATCGTGAGTAGAGTCCTATACCTGAACAAGATCTAGGAGTGACTGGAAAGGGGGTATGTGTGACTGCTCAAGCGTACCCACGTAGCTGGGACCATGCGCAGAGCGCTGGGGAAACGCAACGCTCTCACTGCTGGGAAACCCACGTGTGCAAGCAGGGAGCAGAGTCAGATGATGAGAACGGTCCCTGCTTGTCCAGCAGAAGCATGAGAAAGTGAAGGGGTCCGATCCTGAATTTGGAACTGCCAAAGTGCTGACATGACTGAAAAGCACCTGCAGCTCAGCTTCAACACTGCGCTGCTGCAAACAAAAAGGAACGGCATGGAGCTGTTGATAAAATAGGATTGAGAATGTTGAGAAGCTGTGTGAAACCACTGAGATAATTTGCCTGCTCTAAGTGAGATCAAATACAGCTGTAGCACTGCCAGAACTATTCCTAAAATCCTCTGCTAGCACAGAGTCCCAAGTCTCCCTAGGGATTATTAGCCAGCCTTGGATTTCTCTCCAATATCTAACTGCCATTCTGCAGGATCTAGCGGATTCTTTCCTGAAGACTCGGCAAAGGGAATAAATGATCCTTGTCCTCTCTTGGACAGTCTTTCACTTACTGGAAAACTATTATCGAGTCTCCCTTTAGAGCTTCCAGAGTGACCAACCTAATGATCTGAGCTGTTTCTGGCAGGCCACATTCTCTGAATGGCTTATATTCTTGCTGCTCTTTTAAAAAGCCAGCCAGAACTAGATCCAATACTCCAGCTGGGTCTTCACCAGTGACTTGTAGAGCTGAGTAATCCCCTGTTGCATCTGATACTCCTGTGATAACACATCTCAGTATGAGATTTGCCTTTCAGGAGATCTACCTCCTTTGCTCATATTTGCTTTGAGTCCTATTGTAGCTCTCACAACCTTTTTCTTCAGTCCTTCCACCTCTCCTATGATTCCTCATTTTGTATTTGTGCATTTGATCTTTCATTTCTTCATGTAGTGCTTTGGACATGTGGTTACAAAATTCTGTCTTGCTAGTTTTAGACTATTTCTCCAACATATGAAGATAATTCTGAATTCTGATCCCATCCTCTGAAGTGCTTGCATCCACTCCCACCTTGGTGTCAACTGCAAATTTTATAAGTGCACTCTCCACTCCATCATCTCTGAGGACAGCAAGAGGGCACTGAGCTAGGTAATAAAACATTCTTTTTAAATCTTGCAAAGATAAATAGTGAGTTGAGCTCTGATAAAGAACACTTCAGGATGAAAAAGGTGTGAATATATCTTAGCTCTAGGGCTTCTAATCCTGGTTTGTGTGAACAGTTTGCATGTGCCACATACTTGAATAAAGACTGGAAAAACGCGATCCTAATTTTTGCGAGGGGCTTTCTTCCCCTACCAGCCTAACTGCAAATGAAAAGGGAGGCTGGTAAACTGAAGCATAAAAAAAGCCGTATTGTGTAGCACAAGATAGTACCAGAAAGAAGTTTAGTATTCAGGGAGTGTACAGCACTAAAATACTTGTCAGTGTTGCAGTATTTTGACATATAAGTGGGACACATCTGAAGCCTTATCTTTGCCCTCCATTGCCTAGCGCAAAGAACTGGCACAGTGACAGAATTCATCTTGCTCAGGAGTCAAGATGTTACAAGAGCCATCTCTAGCAAAAAAAAATTAAAAAAAAAAAAGAAGAGAAGGAAAAAAGAAATGGCAACATCTATAGAAGTCTTACAGCCCTGGCTTGGCAATTGCATCCATACCCTTGACAAGCCTGGGAGGTTTTGTCTGAACTCAGAAGTGCACAATTTGCGAACTTGCGCTCTGAGGAAATGTCAAGAAGCACCGGACGAAGAGGATGCTTTCCACAGCCTATGGGATGTCGCCAGTTCTCCCAGACTGCTGTCCACCTCGCCACTGCTTGTGTGATTTTCCCATCTGTGTAATCAGTTGACAAAGTATATCTTTTTGCTTCTAGAAGGTATTCATCCTGCCTTTACTTGATGTTGTTTATTTCTATGTAGGGTTGAGATCTAACTGGAACAATGAGCTGAAAATACAGTGAATTCCAGTTGGATCTGTTCTTTGGGAGGTTTTAGCAAATTCGGTGTTTCTGAAGAGTGCCAGATCCACAGCTTCTGCACCGATGTTCCCCTTCTTTCCCATAGAGCAGGCAGAGGATCAGCATTGGCTTTACTGAGGCTTCGTCACTGGGGTGCATCTCAGCTCCGTAGGATGGAGAGCAGTGCACTCGCTCAGCTGTAGTCCCTGCAACAACCCACAATGCAGAGAACTATTACAGGTCCAAACATTGATCATCACCTCTGCTGCAGACTCTGATCCACTACGAGTGGCCTGGGAGCAGGCCGTTTCACACACAGCTATTGAACAGCTTCAGGGGACTGAGCAGCCCGGCCAGCTCTCTCTGACAGGGACTGGGAACTCTGGGAGCCGTTACCGGCTGCCTGCGGCTGCCAGTTCTCCCAGAAGACGTGTGAAGAGCCTGCTTGCAGCAGAACCAGTCCGAACGCTTCTGGGCTTTGCTCAAGGAAGCAGAGGAAAATCTTGGCAGGGAGATTTACGTGGGAAGGGGGTAGCTGGTAACACCCTGAAAAGGGGCCTTGGCTCAGCTGATTGATTTATTCAAACTTTTCTCAGCTCTAGGTAATGTCACTCCCCATGGGGCGTGCAGAATAAAAGCACAGCTCTGGCAGGGTTTCCTGCACTGAAGAGGTTCCTCTCTGAAGACTCTACCCTTCTTGGAAGGAGAAACTTCTCCACCTGGTAAATCGCAGATCATAGAATCATAGAATGGTTTGGGTTGGAAGGGACCTTAAAGATCACCTGGTTCCAACCCCCCTGCCATGAGCAGGGATGTCTTCCACTAGACCAGGTTGCTCAGAGGCCCTGTGTAGGTGCAAGACCTTTGGTTCTGCATTTCTTGGGATGTCAGAAGCATGTTGACTCCTCTCAGACACGTATCAGCTACTGCCTCTAGTTTCCACCAGGACCCTGCTTCCTCGGCTGGGGGACTGGGGTGCTGGAGTCCTGTCAGCACCTCTTCTGCCTCTCGGAGACCATTTATGTCAAGTCTTTTTTCCTGTGCAGCAGAACAAGACAATTTTTCAAGAACTGAAAGAATACATGTGCAGACTGACCCTGACAAGCGCTTGAGATCTGAATCTGTTCGGGTCTTTCAAACACGAACTCCCCGTCTTTCCTCCCTCTCTTTTCATGAGCAAAGATATGAGCTCATGGCTGATGGAATTCAGCATCTGAAGTACCAGTGGGATCCTGAACTAATTTGGTGTTCCATCAAATTCATAGAATCATAGAATCATAGAATGGTAAGGGTTGGAAGGGACCATAAAGATCATCTGGTTCCAACCCCCCTGCCATGAGCAGGGCCATCTTCCACCAGACCAGGCTGCTCAGAGCTCCATCCAACCTGGCCTTGAACCCTGCCAGGGAGGGGGCAGCCACAGCTTCTCTGGGCAACCTGGGCCAGTGTTTCACCACCCTCATGGTGAACAATTTCTTCCTAATATCTAATCCAAATCTGCCCTCTTTTAGTTTAGAGCCATTCCCCCTTGTCCTATCACTACACACCCTTGTGAGAAGTCCCTCTCCATCCTTCCCGAAATTCTTTGATATAGCCATACAACAGCTCAACATTTTAGCAAGCAGAGGGAAAAACCAGCTCTCCTGGATGTATTGGGCCTGCTGATGTTTTTTTGGCTTTTAGAACAGAAAATCTAACTAAAATAATGATCTTATGAACTGCCTCATTTTTCCTGTTTATTATTACTACTCAAGCACATGGTATGCCTGAAGGTAACCTAGCCAAGAAAGCAGCGTAGACACCAAGCAAACACTATGAAGAGCCAGCACAGATTATCATGATCTAACTCAGGGAAACTCCAGCCACTGGGCTAATTACTGTTATTTAGTCACATGCCAGCAAGCAGGCTATTGATTGCAGCAAGAATATGTAGTGCCTTTCATCAAATTTAAAAAAAAAGTCTGCCTGCCAGGAAGAAAGACAAAATCTGCGAAGCTGATAAACTGGAATAGAAGCAGGAAAGAGCGAGATAAAAGGAAAGAGCGATCCTGCAGCAGATGAGGCTTCCCATTGCATCCAGACCCTCCCAAGGTCCCATCAGAAAGCAAGGAAGACCGTGACACCCAAGCACAGAGGGTGTTGCTTCTGTTCTGGCTGAAATCCTCCGCCAGTGGCTTGACAGAGCCCTGGGGAAGCGTGACAGGGCAGGGAGATAAATTTCTTAAGCGCAGAGTTTCTCTGCAGTGCATAGGTGTGTGTATGGCTAACGTGCAGTGACATGGCCCTCTTCCTGACAGGATCCTTGCCTTTAGGCGCGATGGTGTCTGCAGTGCTGAGCTGCCATCCGCTCTGCACTCTCCTCAGCAAAGAGCTCTGGGTCTCAGCTGCTCCGGGGCACGCAGCGTGCAGGATCCTGAAAGGGCAGATGACTCAGACAAATAATGGTTTAGGTGAGGCGCTGACAGGCTTGGTAGGGGCTGTACCAGCTAAAGGCAGGATTTCTGCTGGTGGACTGGTAGGATTTCTGCTGGCGCTCCGTATGGCGTACAACCGCCAAGGTCAATATTGTGTATGCACATTTGTCTCACCACTGTCACGCTGCACCTCTGCGGGTACATCTGTGTCCCTAGGCAAGTATTTAGTGAGCTCTTCTGTAACAAGGACATACAGAGAATAGCTGGTAAATGTTTTACTCTGTGCAGTACAGCCAAGGATGTTTGTTCCTGTAAGATTGTCCTGGGACGTCCATCTGGAAGGGATGACTCAGGCAGTACAAAAGAAAAATAAGTACACAGCAGAAGTGCCGCTTACAGAGATGCGATACCAGAAACAGTGATTTTCTTGTTCAGCATCACAGAGATTTCTATTCCCAGCATCACAGCAGGAAGCATTTCCTAAAATGTGGGGGTTTTCCCTCCTTATCAAATGATGTGTGAGAGGCTACAGTGTGAAGGCATGTCCCTCATGCTGGGCTTCCTGACACAACCCGTGGATGCCCATACATAACCAAGCAGAGGTCACATCCTCTCTTTTCTGATTCTCCTCTCTCCTCTCCTCTCCTCTCCTCTCCTCTCCTCTCCTCTCCTCTCCTCTCCTCTCCTCTCCTCTCCTCTCCTCTCCTCTCCTCTCCTCTCCTCTCCTCTCCTCTCCTCTCCTCTCCTCTCCTCTCCTCTCCTCTCGTCTCCTCTCCTCTCCTCTCCTCTCCCCTCCTCTCCCCTCCTCTCCCCTCCTCTCCTCTCCTCTCCTCTCCTCTCCTCTCCTCTCCTCTCCTCTCCTCTCCTCTCCTCTCCTCTCCTCTCCTCTCCTCTCCTCTCCTCTCCTCTCCTCTCCTCTCCTCTCCTCTCCTCTCCTCTCCTCTCCTCTCCTCTCCTCTCCTCTCCTCTCCCCTTCCCCTTCCCTTTCTCCTTCCCCTTCCCCATGCCTTCCTTGCCCTTGCCTCCCCGCCAGCCCTGGTCCCTGCACACAAGCCTTTGGGGCTAACAGTGGCCCTGTGAGCATTTCCATGCACAAAGTCCCCTGTGGTGACAGTTTTTAGGACTGTTCTATACAGTAGAATTACACAGAAGTGCAGTACTCTGTGCAAATGCTTTTTTAAGCCTCTTTATATTGCCACCTTCCAGTGAGAGAAGGCACTATGTGAGAAACCTAATCCTTTTTCTCAGCTTACACCTGTTTTAGCCTGTTGTAGTGACATGGCCTTCTACAGAGTTACTCCCAATTTACAACAGCGCATGTGAGATGGCAACCAGACATAGTACCTCTCTCTTGGAGTTATGGAAGGAACGACCTTGCTGGGGAATTCCTGAGGCCGAAAATGTTCTTTCAGTAGGGAAGGCCTCATTTACACCTGTATGTGCTGGAAGAATCTAATGTACAAGTAAAAGTAAATCCATTATTTGACCATCGCTCCATGAGGTGCATGTCTCTTTCAGATCAGAAATAGTTTTTAAAGCTAGAGAAAACAGCAAGTGATACTCTGGTAGAATGAGAAAGGAAAAAGGATCTTCACCTTGGTTCACAAACCCACAGACCTTCAGCTTATAGAAACAGGAGAGGAAGTTCAGCTATTTGCCATTTGACTTCCTGGAAGAAAACACTTGCTCTTCTACCTGAAACTCTTGAGAGAACAAAGGGGATGGGAACTACGTGGTCTCTGCAGGGCAATCCCGGTTTCTCTTTCAAGTTACTTTGCGTGATAGGTGCTGGGGCCAAGCTCACTGCAGTTCAGGCGTGTTACACACGGGGTGGATCTGGCTACTTCTGTTGGAAGTCGAACAGTGCAAAACTAATTTCTCCAGATTTGCTGGTTTTGGCCCTGTTTTCAGAAACCGCATCTTTCATGGTTTCTGCCGATGATGATTAAAGTTTGAAGCCAGAAGTGTCATGAAGACTACAAACGGGGTCAATTTCTATCCCCTGTGGTAAGAGAGCCTATTGACTGGCTGTTCCAAAGTACTGAAAGGTTAAATTTGGGAGAAATCAATAAATGACTTCTAGAGGGTACATGAACTGAAATAGCCGTGAGCATCTCTTTTCCCTCTTACATGAAATATGCTCTTGAGCGCGATGCAGAAGACCTGAGTAATCTGTTATAATGATTGTGGGATCCAAACACCAAATTTTTCAAATTGGCAAATACACAAATAGACATGATAAAGTAATGTATTTATTGATGATCTATGCTGTGTGAAAAAAACCCTACTTTTAGTTGCCCAGTGCAAAATATTCTTGAGCAATATCCAGGAGTACAATCTACAGCACTGATAGAAATGCCTCACTGGAGTTTATCAGTTTAGCCGCAGATGTCATGCAAAAAGCAGACGCGGCGCTAAGGCAGGCGTGCGGGGAGCGGTGTCCTCGGCCGGGCGCAGAGGGGTCCCCGGGGAGGTACAGCGCTGCTGACTGTCAGACTGCGCTGTGCCCGGGGGGCACGGCGTCGACAGGCTGCGATGGGCAGCGTACCGGGTTCGAGGCGTGGGCTCCACTGTGTGCGTCTGAGTGCGAGCCAACAGGATCGACATGGAAGAATTATATTTTAAAAAAAACTAACAAAATACATCTGAGCTGTGTTCAGCCTGTCCACTGTGGCACCTTATCGTTGTCAGTTATTAGGATACTTCTTGGGGACAATCTTTTTAACCAGGCCTGCTGTGACAGGGCAAGGAGTAATGGTTTTAAACTGAGGGAGGATAGGTTTAGACTGGATATAAGGAAGAAATTTTTTACCATGAGGGTGGTGAAACCCTGGAACAGGTTGCCAAAAGAGGTGGTCGATGCCACATCTCTGGAAACATCAAGGCCAGGTTGGACGGGGCTCTGAGCAGCCTGATCCCATTGAAGCTGTCCCTGCTTACTGCAGGGGGGTTGGGCTAGATGGCCTCTAAAGGTCCCTTCCAACCCAAAGCACTCGATGATTCCATGATTCTATGATTCTCCAGAAAACTGGAGACCCTCTTTCCATTTCTCAGACTGGAAGCACTTTCATTAATTCCTACTGTAAGGGAAGTAGGGAAGAAATAAGGAGATGCTTTCTACTGTCCAGCTGAAACTAAAATAGTATATAGCTAGGAAAGATTTTTCTCCCTCTGCCCCTCTGAATCATATACAGTCACTGCAGAGAAGCATTTGCAGTACCTGGGTTGAGCACTCGCTAAGCATCCACTTCTCCCTGCTTTCTGCAGAAGAAGCCAGGGTCTGACATGCTGAGGAGCTGGCGATCTGAATCGCTTACCAGTCTTTTCAATTCAGACACTGCAGAGAGAGACTCTGAATACGGTGCAGTGGCTTTGATAGGGAAAGGCCTATGTTGCTTCCTTGTACTCTCACCTCCCTTCCTACCGCATCACCTTCACTCCTCTTTACAGTTGTTCTCTTTCTTTCCCTTTCCCCAACATTGCCTGTGGTGAGCTGATGATGGTGCAATTAGCTCGGAAAGACTACTTAAAGATATAAGATATAAGACTACTTCAAGATATAAGCAAAACCTGCTTCTGGTAAAAGATTTTGACTCAGGGAAATCTCTTTCTTGATCTCCAGGAATGTCACTGCAGGCTAATTATCTGCATTTTCTGTGCTTTGCTGTAACAAAGCTGTATCATAGACAGCCTCAAATTACTTGGCTGTAGCCTTACAGATCTGGATTATGAGTTTGAATAGCCAAAGTACCAAGTGAGATTACAGCACCATTGTGTGATGTGTTCACATTTGTCTTTGTTGCTCAGAAATAGACTTTTGTATTATGCATTAGCACGCAGTGTTCACCCCTAGCCTCAGATGGCTTACGGTACCACAGCTGCGCACCACTGCAGTGGAGTCTCACTCGAGAGAAAAGGATGGAATTTCCTGCCCTGTCTCCGACTGTAGATCATCAGTCTTTACCAGTCCTGGCAGCTACGAAGAATCCAGCACGACCCCCAGAATTCAGATAAATGCAGCAAAGGGGGATCAAGTTACCTCAATCAAAGGTGAGGTCATTCTTTCAGCAAGTCTCTCTCCACGGCCGATTCTCTCTTTCATCTATCATCGCTCTCCTAGGAGAGACGCTTCTGAGCTGTATCACGTTCTGAAATCGGATCATCAGCCTACTGAAAGCCACGAGAGGTTTGTTTTGTGCTGCTGAAGTTCAGTCCAACACACTAAGTGACTCAGCTCGGGAAGAATAGTTGGCAATGGGACTGCAGTTTGTGCTGGCTTCTGCCATCTTTAGCGGGAGGCCTACCAAAGGCTGAGTTGTTCTTTCTTTGTCTTCACCACCCATAGGAAAAGAATCTGTTTCCTCTCTTTGTAGAACTGAACAACTCCAAGGAATGTTGGACCAGAAGCTTTATCTGATAGAGGGGAAGGGCTTCCAGATTTGGAGCATTCGCCTTGGAAGCAGGAGGGCTTAAGCTGATACTGCAAACCTTTGTGAGAAAATGCAGCGTTCACAACATCTGCGTCACATGATGTAATGTGCTGATTGATCTCTAATGGGGGAGCAGCATAAAAAACCTGCTATCAGAGGAAATAGCCACTGCTTTATGCTTTCAAAGCAAAGATAATATCGTCTTGATATCAAAGTCTAGGATGACAGAGCTTTAGTTCCAAAAGGCCTGGACGCATTCAGACCTTGCACAGCAAGCCCTGTACAGGCCAGGCAGGGTGACGCACTCTTTTCAAGGCAAAATGTGCTTAATACAATATTTGCTACTTGGGGTTTTAACAGCTCGAAAAACATTCTTGGAGGGTAACAAGATTTTCTGGAAGCGAGCCACTTTCTCATGCTATTGCCAGCACGTCTGCCTACTCTGGGTAGCATCAGAAACTGTGCTGAAAAATTAAACAAACATAGTTCTTGGCATCTAAACAGATGGGAAAGGACATGTTGACTCCCAAGTCTTTAGCTGAGGAGGTAGTCTGTTTCTCATTGTTACCACTGCGCGGTGAGGAATTGCGAAACACCCACATAGATTTTCAGACCTGCTAGCTGCACTTAACCTTTAATCTTGCAAGTACTCAGCCATGAGCATATAATTTTAAATGTCTGAGTAGTCTGACTGACTCCAATGGGAATACGCACTGAATGAAGTTAAACATTTGCATAAAGCTTTGCAGGATCAGGATCTTTCACTACAAACACAATTCTTGCGCTACAAACACAGACTCGTCTCAGGCCGAGTACTCACCTCGAGCTTGCAAGTCATTAATAAACCTTTATCCTCTACAGGTGTGTTGTAAATGTCATGTTAATGTGTGATTTGTATGTTATGAAATGTCTTACATTAGGCTAATGAGTAACCTTTCTCATGAGAGAGGAGGAATGATATACTTCCTGACATAACTGCATAGGCTTGAACGACTGCAATCTGAACTGGATCAGCAACGTAATAGCTTCCACGTATCAAAGAGGCTCAGGCACCTGGGTCAGATTTTTGGCCTTTGAAAGTTCTTAAAACCTATTTTCTGTGTTTTAGACCTAGTCTGAAAACCCTCCTTCCTGTCTTTGCAAGGACAAGACTGTGTGAGTAAGGGATTGACTCACTTCTTCCTAAGGTGAGGACTACTTTCCGTTCGCACTCTCGGAGGATTTGTTCGCCTCCGACTAGGTCATTTCACTCCAAAAAAAAAGGATGAGCAACTTCTGTGGTCTTTAGTTACCAGAAGATGAGCGCTAACAACTCTGAATCAGACTCTGGTCGTGGTTGTGTCTGGTTTTCTACCCTCTCTCACATAAATTCAGTGGCATTCACACTGGTTTACACCCTAGCTCACTAGATGAGAATTTGGCCCGTTAAATCTAGGTGTCTGCATTACAGATCAAAGGCAAAGTTTTGATGATTCCTTCTGCAAATTTCACTCCTGTTTGTATGCTCACATGCTTGATCTCTCTTTTGTTTAAAGGGCTATGACTGATATAGAAGCATTTATATTCTCTGAATCATTCTAACAATGGTGGTCTTAAAATACGCTAATATTTTCTTTTGAAATGCACTGGAAAAATAATTTAAAAATATCTTACATTTTTCTTGAATTCCTTACTGTAATTGAAATGGTTTTTTTTTTTTCAGTTTTGCTTTGCTGAC
Organism: Opisthocomus hoazin; assembly: GCF_030867145.1. Taxonomy (NCBI): domain Eukaryota; kingdom Metazoa; phylum Chordata; class Aves; order Opisthocomiformes; family Opisthocomidae; genus Opisthocomus; species Opisthocomus hoazin. Next base: position 5,643,798 of record NC_134415.1, on the reverse strand, counting down.
TAAACACGTTAGAACTTCTGAGGCAAAGAGGTGTGTGCATGCGAATGTCTTGTAACAGAACAGGCAGCTTTTCCTAGAGCTAAAGCGATGTAACATTTTCCCTTCTAAACCTCTGTGTTTTCTGCGGTCTCTGAAATATAAATGATTCAGGATGAAATCTGCCGGATTGGGACTTTATCCAAATGTGAATATTTTGGAAAGACTTGAACAAAACTGGTTGAGCCAGTTCAGAATATCAGGAGAGTGAAAAAAAAAATGCATTTCTAGAGCTAAATTGTTTCTTACAGCGTTTTTTGAGCATTTCGGTAACTTTATCAGCAGAAGGCTGAAAAATTAACTCTGACATGGAAGTAGCCTTCCTTGAAGTAGACTTGTGTTTGCTTGCTTGAGAAGTAATTAGTTCTGATTTGACTGAGTTACAAACCTTTGAAAACTGCGATTGAGCATGTGCAGTGGATTATTTCGGTAAGCTTGTGAAGTGTGCAGCTACAGAAGGATTTTCGGTACATGCATGGCTGGCTAATTTTGCTGGAAAGGGAAAAATCTATCTAAGCACATTGCTAACATTGGTGAAAATACCTGGGGCTGCAGGGAGACCTTTGAAGACCATCCCAAGGTCTTTTAGACCATGAAAAGGGCAAGAAAAGATTGTGTAGGCTTTGCAAGGTGTTTAAAGAATAAGCGGCCTGCAGATTTTGTAAAGTTAAGTGGGATTACGGCTCCAGATTTGAGCACTTCACACGTGTAAGTATCCGATGCTTTCGGTGAGGAAGCGTGCCATGCACAGCACCCTCTCCCTCAGCAAATGTGCCCGGTGAAGGAATCCCCCAGCAGCAGGGAAGCCGCTCCTCCATCTGCTGTCTAGCTGGCCGTAGAGCTTACGTGGCAGGAGTTTATCAGGATGTTCACAGTCTCGGGCTGCTGAAGAGTGCTCTGAATTATATAGAAAATCTTGCTAATTAAAACTTAGCCTTTGGGGTCTGTGTGTGTCTGTGTCTTTTTAGACGCAGGCACAAGCAGTGCTTTTGCAGGAACTGCTCTCACTTGCATCAAACACACTTTGGATAAATCAAAACCTCTCATCCAGCACATCCGCGCGTCTCCTGGCAGCCCGTGCTCTCCAGTGCACCTCGCTCCAATAGATGCCAGTTATTTGATCCCCAGACTTGTATTTTGCACAAATTGGGTGCCTCCCTCCAGCTCCCTCCAAAACCAAGAATCGTAGTGGTGAGTTTATTGAAAGAGTCATTTGCTCTGAAGAAAGAGATCTCTCTATTTTACACTCCCTGAACGTATACTAATGTGGCATTTCTTCCTTTGTCTTCTCACCCATCCTCTCTTTCCATCAGGGCTCTGGCAGGTGTGAAGGTGTGCAGTTCCTCACGGAAATTTTTGCATGCCGGACAACTTCTGCTCCGGCAGTGCCAGCACAGGCACAGATCAGTCCCTGACGAGACTGTTAGTGGAGTGGCTGCGAGCAGGTGAGCTTTTGATGCCGTTTCTTTTGGCCGCTGGATCTTTTCAACAGAATTTCTGCCCGGACCTCTGCCACATCCCAGCACGCCTTGGTGAGCAGTCTTCTCCAGAGGCTCTGCGGCCACTGGTGCGGCTGGATTGGCAGAGGTCTGACATTGCTGTAGGCAGAAGGAGGACAGAAACGTGCAGTACAGTCAGGATGGGCGGGAGTAAAACAGCGTGTTGAAACAGAGAGTTAGGATGACAGAGAAAACCTTTAAAAAACAGGAATGTTCTGCTCTGAGTGGATACCGTGGCTCTGAAACAGAGGTGCTTTTTAATTGTTAGGGAACGTGTCTCTTCCCTTCCTAGTTTTGTGTTCTCACTTCTTGGTATCTCACATTGGGATCAGATAGCAGCAGATGCCAAACGACAGGAAACTCTGTGCCGTGGAAAACGAGCAGCGTGAGCTGTGCTCACACACAAGCCAGCGAACCAGGGCAGGAGCCAGCAGCAGCGTCACATCAGTCCTGTGGTGTTTCAGGGGGGAACTGGGCAAGCAGAAAGAAAGGCAGTTTCACCTGGAGATGACCCCGTACCAACAGACAGGCCTCTGAGAGCGGAGCCCACCTTGGGTCAGCCACCCGGCAGGGTCCAGGCAGGGTCCCCTGAGGCCCCTGCGCGGGGGTGACCACGCTTCCTGGCCGGGCACCGCTGTGATGCAGAAGCGTGAGGGGAGCGGGTGCGTGACCAGAGCGGGACGGCGAGGCTCGACTCCTCCCGTCAAGCCACAGCAGAATCTCTTCGATAACGTGGACGAGGCAGAGACGTGTCAAATGAGATGCGGGTACCTGCCAAGCAGACGGTGCTGTGTGCCTCTGCTCAGAGCAGAGTATCGTTCTACTCTGCCCTGGTGAGGCCCCATCTGCAGTGCTGTGTCCAGTGCTGGGCTCCCCAGTTCAAGAAAGATGAGGAGCTACTGGAGAGAGTCCAGCAGAGGGCTATGAGGATGATGAGGGGACTGGAGCATCTCTCCTACGAGGAAAGGCTGAGGGAGCTGGGCTTGTTCAGCCTGGAGAAGAGAAGGCTGAGAGGGGACCTTAGAAATGCCTGTAAATATCTCAAGGGTGGGTGTCAGGAGGACGGGACCAAACTCTTTTCAGTGGTGCCCAGTGACAGGACAAGGGGCAACAGGCACAAACTGAAGCAGAGGAAGTTCCAGCTGAACATGAGGAAGAACTTCTTCCCTCTGAGGGTGACGGAGCACTGGCCCAGGCTGCCCAGGGAGGTTGTGGAGTCTCCGTCTCTGGAGATATTCAAGACGCCCCTGGACGCGGTCCTGTGCAGCCTGCTCTGGGTGACCCTGCTTCGGCAGGGGGTTGGACTGGGTGACCCACAGAGGTCCCTTCCAGCCCCTGCCGTGCTGGGATTCTGTGTCCCGCAGCGAGACTTTCCTTTCTCACCTCTGAGGGCTGACGAAGACCAGCCTCGCTACCTGCCTCAGGTGCCTTCCAGGACAACACCTTCGGGAAGCACGGAGGGACGCGACCCGCGGGGCCCAGCCGGGAGCAGGTGGGACAACCAGCCCGCGGGGGGGGGGTGTGAGACAGCCCAGAAGAGGAGCCACCAGCACACGGCGTCCCTGCACCGCAGCCCGCACCCCCGCCGCGGTACCTCCCGCTCCCCCCGCCTCGGGGAGGGGCAGCGCTTCCCCCCCCGCCCGGCACCCGCCTCACGCCCCCCCCCCCCGGCGTGCTGCAACCATGGCGACGCCGGCAGTCCCGCCCCGCCCCCCTCGGGGCCGGGCGGCGCGGGATTGGTCGGGGGGCGGGCGCTCGCCCTCTGCCCCCTGACCCTGCGCGGCGGCGGCAGGAGCGGAGGCGGCGGCGGCTGCTGGCCGTTTCCTGGTGGCCTGGCGGCGGGGAGGGAGGGGAGGAGAGGGGGGAGAGAGAGAGAGATTGAGAGAGGATGCGGCGCAGGTCTCGGCTGCTGCTCTGCTTCGCCTTCCTCTGGGTGCTGGGCATCGCCTACTACATGTACTCGGGCGGCAGCGCCGCGTTGGCCGGCGGCGGCGGCGGGAGGAAGGTGAGAGCCCAGCCCGGAGCCCTCCTCAGGGTTGGGGCGGGGGCGGGGGGGTGTGGCGGGAATCTCCTCACGGGGCCTTCGCTCTCGGGCGGGGGTGGAATTCCCCCGGGGTTCTCCTTCCCCCTCGCCCAGCCCGTTTCCCCGGAGGCGGATGGCTTCTTTGTGGACTTCAGACCGGCTTTCAGCCTCGTCACGTCGCTCCCGATCCAGCTGCGGCCGGCCACGTCCCGGGCCGGGGAAGTTGCTGTGGGGTGGGTGGGGGGGGGTGCCGGGGCCCTGCTGCTGCTGCTCCGCTCCCCTCCCGGCAGAGAGCGTCTGCCCCATCCTTCCCCCCTTCTTCCTCCTCCTTCCCCCCTTCTTCCTCCTCCTTCCCCCCTTCTTCCTCCTCCTTCCCCCCTTCTTCCTCCTCCTTCCCCCCTTCTTCCTCCTCCTTCCCCCCTTCTTCCTCCTCCTTCCCCCCTTCTTCCTCCTCCTTCCCCCCTTCTTCCTCCTCCTTCCCCCCTTCTTCCTCCTCCTTCCCCCCTTCTTCCTCCTCCTTCCCCCCTTCTTCCTCCTCCTTCCCCCCTTCTTCCTCCTCCTTCCCCCCTTCTTCCTCCTCCTTCCCCCCTTCTTCCTCCTCCTTCCCCCCTTCTTCCTCCTCCTTCCCCTGCTGGCACCGGACCCCTCTGGGCTCCTGCTCCCACCTAGAAGAGCACACGAGGGTCCGAGCTGCCGGTGGGTTTTCCCCCTTTCCGTCTCCCCTCTGGGATGCCCGGCGGTTCCCCGTCTCCGTAGCGCTGCGCCGGTGAGGTGCCGTTTTCTGGTCGGTTTTGCAATATTTCAGGAAATAGCTGGATTTGTCACGTTTCGCATCTGCGGCGTGGAAGGTCTGTCTGTTCCTTCTTAACAGCTCTCGGTTAATAATGTCCAAGAAGTCGGCTGCTGACAGCACGGGAGCGATTTTGCATTATGCTGTCCATCGACTTATTAAGTATATTTTTCAATATGTTGTAGTAATTTATTGATCAGGAAAATAGCTGGGAGTTAACTACATCATAATTCATGTTCGTGTCGGTCAAAACAGGTTTTTGTGGCTGAAACCAGGGCGTGTGAGAAGCCTCAACTTTATCCACGAACTCTGTTTAGAAGAATTAATCATGAATAAGTCCTTTTTGGGGGTGTGGGAGCTTCCTTCCCAGAAGGACTAGCAAAGCCAAGAGCTTTTAGAAACTGTTGTTTAAGCCTTATGTTTGTGAATAGAAAAGGTGAAAAAGCATCTCATAAATTGCGTCATTTTTTAAAAACCACCAGACAAACCCAGAAATGGGAGGAGAGCAAGTGAGCGAAGTGCCCCGCTGTTAAGCAGTGTTATTCACTTATAAATGGCAGTCCTCTGTTCAATGAGAAGTGTTCCTGAAGTCTAGCGGTGTGTGAGAAAGGGAATCTTTTTGTGCTGCTTTGATGCAGTTCGGTTCATCTGTGCGTGTAATCCTGGTAAAAATCTGCCGATGACCGGTTCCCGTGGCAGGTCGTGGAAACAAATACTTGCCTGACTACTTACAAGATTACTTACGTGAGCAAGGGTCTAGAGAGAGAAGGAGTCTCTGCTCGTTGATAATTGGCTCTCTGTTCCCGTGTGTCCTGTTGTATTTTCCCCTTGTAGCTTAGGAATGTGTTTGGCAGCAACTCCTGACGTAATGCATTGAAGCAAGCATTAAGTGTGTATTGCTGAATACAAGCTCTTGGTCCTTCAAAGTAGGTACTGTAGCAGAAATAGATCAAGCATGTGATAAAAAGTAAGGCAGTAGCCAAAAGTCTTCCTTGAAGAACCACCAGAGGGTATTGGGAAAGTAACGGCAATCTTATGCTGCTGCTGTATAATGGGATAAAGAAAACCTACCTGCAGATACGTTTGCCTTAGATAGCGAAATGTATTTTTAACTCTTATGGTGTGTTTCATCTGGGTTTTCCAGACAGATTTGCAACTCTGCTAAATTCGTTTTTACTGCTGGGGAAAGTGCAGTGTGGGGATAGCGATTTGCCCAAGGTCACCTAGAAGACTAGGTGAGGATAAAATAGAAAAGAAACCAGTTTTTGCGAGTGCGAGTCTGGTACTTAATCTACTAGAATCTGCTGCTGTTTATTATTGATATTAGTAGGAGTTTTTATTATGGTGATCCTGATACTTGCTTCAGCAGTATAATTTGTTATGCTCAAAATTTAGTAAACCTGACTGATCTGGGTAATTAGGAGAGATTAGTAAAGGTAACTTAAAGAAAATGAGACATTTCATAGACCTGAGCTGAAGCTCGATGCTGGGTTTAGAAATGTGAAAGTTTAAAGTAAGGCCATGGTAAGGAAGCAGATGGGTACTGTGACCACGAGAAACAAGTGGGGAAATTAACAATTATGTGTGGATTGGTGATTTAGGATTCTATTTTCTGTCAGCGAAGCGTAAAATTTAATCCTGGGCCTCGGAGTAGGTTAGCAAATGTAAGTAGAGGAAGATGTGTGTAATGTAATAGCTTTTGAATCTCAATAAAAGGCTTATTAACTTAGTGTCAGACCCTGGTATAAAGCAAGAACACAAACTGTCTTAAACTTATGAACAGAAGCCCTGCAGTAGTAAATTTCTTGGTGTGTATGACTTCATGTAGTCCTCATTACTTGCCCACTATTTCAATATAATGGAAACAGAGTTGCTTATAGGAGAACATCACTTTTAGTAAATTGAAGTCTCTGCCGTGTTCAGTCTATAAAATTACAAAAGCCAGGAGGGGATAGTTCTTCATTTGTGCAAGTAATTTGCATGTTAATTACAGATCCGGCTATAGAAACAGCATGTGCTTTCTGTAAGGATGGTTCCCCCCCATACATAGACCTAGTGTGTTATCCAGACATGCTGGACTGATTGGGTATGGCACCCAGTCCCGTGATGTGATGAACACCACCAATTCCCTTTCTCTTTGGCAGGATCGAAGGTGTTTGCCCTTTGCCAGGATTGCACCTGAATAACAGAAGAGAGTGAATTTTTTTTTGTTTTGTTTTGATTTTTTTGTTAGAGTGGTGTCAGAGTTAATGTAAGCTTCTACTTATTTTGGTTCTCCATTTACTGCCTTTCTAATGAGACCTGCGAAGCTGTTTGGGTGTTGCAGTGGGCGGTACAGCCTTGCCTAAGTTTTTGGCCCCTGGCAACAGTGGTGGAATCTGCAGCCCTGTGTGCAGTGCTCTGGCCTGGTAGGAGCTGAGCAGGCATGGAGGGGCTAAAGCACACAAAGCAGAAGCTGTCTCATTGGTAAAGGTGTTAATAGTAATAATAATAAAAAAAAAAAAAAAGGAAGGTGCAATGCTTCTCATTCTGGAGCTAGGCATAAAAACTGTAGGAGAAAGAAATAACATCTTCCACATCTGGAATTTGGGGTGTGACAAGTTTTTTTGTTTGTTTGTTTTTTTTTTTCTTGAAAAGAACCAAAGGGCAGAGTTGAAGCCTTTCGTTCAAAATCTGCTTGGAGGGGGCAGAAATGTCTTTTCTTTTTTTCGTCTTCTTTCTTCTCCCAGTGAATCTCCAATTAAAACAATTACAAACATGAGAGCCATGGGCTCAGTTCGCTGCTTTTCCCGCCGGATCACTGGGTTGTAGATTGGAAAGAGTGAGTCTGGTTCGCTTGTTTAAATGTTAGAGAAACAGTTCCCAAAACAGAGGCTGCGACACGGAAGAAGGCAAGCTGCGAGCCCAACAGTTGTGAGACTGAGAAAAATGTGGGCTACTTTTGTGTTTGCTTAATGTGTTTTATATTTAAAAGCCTTTGGAGTGGAGGCTGGAACTTGCCTGCTTTTCGTGGATGAATTTCCTAACCCGTAGCGACAGGGGTTCGTGCTCTGTGTCCCAGGCTCATGCAAAATGGAGCAGATTCTGCAAGACAGTTAGGAAGCAACTCGTACCCCCCAAGCCAAAGTCAACCGATGATGTGATCCCCTCCTAAGACTGGTGTGAATTTGAATTTGGGTATTTGTCACGCAGGTTTTGAGTTCTTTAAGCTCTTGCACAATAGAGTGACTGGATTAAAAAAAAAAACCAAAACAATCCCAAAGCAGCCAGAACACCCAGCTGGTTGGGTTGAGGGGTTGGACTAGATGACCCACAGAGGTCCCTTCCAACCCCTAACATTCTGTGATTCTGTTTTCTAAAAAACTTACCCTTCTAGGCATTAAGAAAGTAGCCCTGCGTAACGGAGCCCTTCAGGTGGGATGGAGGAATGTCTGCATCTTGTGGAAAGCACCGAACGCCTCACCGCTGCCCGGAGTGAAATCCTCCTGGCCGTATCCTGAAGGAGACCCGGAGGCAGACGGGCAATTTAAAGCATCAGGAGAGGCCTGCTGGGTTAAGCCGCGGCTGAGCCAAGGTTTGGAGCCTTCTGGATTTAGGTGCCACAGTGCTGACAAGCTTTTGCTTTTGTTGCCTGTAAAGAATGATGGTTGTTTTTAAGTTGGACCTCTGTCCCCTCCCACCCCATCTTTGCTGTCTAGAGGAGGAGGCTGGAAGCAATCTTTCAGTAATCGGAGATGGGTTACTTTTGCCAGCACTTCTTAAAATTAGAAACATCTTTCTTCATCAGCTCCCTCCTCCAAAAAAAACCCACTAAAAACCTCACCCAAACCTCCAAAACCAAAGAAAAAACCAAACCCCAGCAAAACCAAATCCCAAACCCACCTTGAACTAGAAGCTTGTCTCTTGGCTCGCCAGGTTTGCATGAATTTGGGAAATCTGATTTACGGGTAGTTGTGCCACAAGGAGGCAGGCTGCTCCTGTAGAACTGGTTCTTGCCCTGGGTATACAGCTATTTTTCCTTTCCATATTCTGTTTTGTTTTGGAGCAGGCTTTTGAGAAATGTCTGTACCACGGAGCTAGATGAGACGAAATAAATCCAAAGGTAAAAGGTGATGCTCTGCCTTGAGTACGTGACTGATTAAAAGTAACTCGATTGCTTTGGGGAAAGCAGGGGAAAAAGAAGCAAGCTTTATAAGTTCTTGTTCTACAAGGTTAAAATTTTAGAACAATTCCTTTAAGCATATGCAAAGCCTGCTTTTCCTCTTTCTTTTCTCCTTTTTTTGGAACCCCCAAACTATTTCAGTTGCCTGGTAAATGAGGCTCTTATTGCCATTGTACATATTGACGTACATAGGGGGAGAGCAAGAGTGCTAGATATACTGCAGATTTAGTGTACCTAAGTTTCTTTTTGAAGGTTTAAGTAGAAGGAAAAAAGAAATGTGTTTTAACTTTAGGTGCATTAGCCTGTTTTTGTCAAAGAATGAAACTGCAGAGTGTGAACTTCTTTTGACTGCTGCTCTCGAGGTGCGTGAAGGCAGTAGAGCTGCTTTTTGGAAGGGGGTTAAAAGTTACCTCCCCAATTCTGTTACTTTATTTCATCCGAGGAAGGCATCACCTCTTTTAATTGCTAAATGCTAAGTTTAGTTTGCCACATCTTTTTTTAAATGTAACTTCGGTCTCTTACATGATGTGTCATTGGGTGTGATTTCTGATATCTTGATCTTTAGACTAGTGAAGTTATCAAAGGTTAAAAAAGTCAACTTATCACGTGATCCTTCTGTGTCATTCACTTCCTAGAAGGTGCAAGGAGATAGAAAAGGATGTGCCTATGTACAATGGGTAACAGTTTCTGCTAACAGATGTTTTCCTTCTATATAATTTGGCAAAAATTGGGAAAGAAAATAAATGCCCAGGCGGTTCAATAATAAAGCTGTCCTCCTCTCACTAGAATGTAGAAATGAGTGTCTGAAGTTTGTCATACATGTATGTTTTCTTAATCTAACATATGTCACTTGACAAAGTGACTGTATTGGCAATTCAGCTGCTTATTTTTGTGGATTACTCTGTGAAATTTAACGTCAAGTGCAATGAAAAGACAGTCAGATGTGGATTGTGTGCAGCCTCTTTAGGCCTGTGGTCGTATTGGGCTCTCCCCTTTTTTCCTCCGTGCTACCTGGAATGCTTCATTGGGGTTTTTTCCTGTTGGTGTAGAGGGATAGGTAGAAATTAATTGTTAGCGAGGAGACTGTTGTGTTGTCTCCTGCAACCTGCCAAATTAGAAACGGATGACTCTGGCTTTGGTACAGATGCTTTTGCTCTTGGATTACTGATAGCTATTTTGTTTCGTAAATGGAGAAGCAGAGCAGGGCTGTAGCGATGGCAGGAAGGGTTGGGGAAACAAGAATTTCTTCAGTAGTTTGATATGAAACAGGGTAGTTTACCAGCTTTTCCCCTATTTTTTTTCTCTTTCGTGTGGGTATTGTAGTAGTTTGCTGGGCTTCTCTATGTTATTCCATTGCTGCTTACTGTGATCTCTGTGTGCAAAGTTTTGAAGTTGCAGTGATGTCCTTTGACAGATACAGTTTAAAAATGAAGTAGTGCACGAATGAAGTGCTGAGTGCCCTACTTGTTCTGTCTTGTCAGTCTTGTGTTCTGAGGTGCAGTGCAAATAAATGCCAGTCGTTCTTTCCATGTGTTCTAGATCCTTTCAAAAATACAATTTTTTTCCTAATTTAGAAAAGGCACAATATTACTTCATATGAAGTAAAAGAATATTGAAGATCCATCTCAGTGGTGATTACCAAAATGAAATTGGCATCACTTGGTCTTTAGACCCCCCAAGAAAAACAAAATATAAACCATTTACACATATGTTAGAGAACTTCAATCTCGGTCTTCAAAATGACGTTGTAATTCCGCATTTTTTTCCTTAGAAATGGTGTTTGCTTTTTCCTATTTTGACTTGTCTGTTCATTTGGTCATTTTCTCTTTGGTTTACAGTGTTATGTGGCATCCGGAGTGCTTGTGTATAGCTGATACTGTTTTGTTAAGATGATGATAGGTCAGATAATTGATGTGGTGTTGTCTGCTAGAAAGCCACTCACAAGGGGACTCCATGACAGAATAGAAGAGAGACCTTTATGTCCGTACAGGGTGTCACAGGAGGGTAACCCTTGTTGCATGCCTAGAAACTGTTTAAAAATAATAATTCCAGCAGACAGCCTAGAAAATGCTTTTGGCTGGCTTTTTGGTAACTATACATAATTTATAAATAATGCACACTACTTTTGGTTAAGTTAAATCTCATTGAAAAGAAACCATTAGGACATAGTTGATGCTGTGAAACTTGGGTGATGAATGTGAGCTGCTCAAATGAAGTCAATGCAAATAATAAATATAAACCTGTATTTTTGTTTAAATTGATTTGGTTCACTTAATAACCTACGTTTGACAGTAGTTTAGCTATAGCAGGAGCAACCTGAGCAACCCGATCTAGTTAGCGGTGTCCCTGCTCGCTGCAGGGGGATTGGACTAGATGACCTCTGAGGGTCCCTTCCGACCCAAAACTTTCTATGATTCTAAATGAATGTACAGCCAGGTGTTGTACAGTTTTTCAACTTCCCAGCCATTGATAACTTGTTACTAAATGTGATTTTGATTAGGACTTAGTGGAGAAGCCGTGTATTGCCAATATGTTGGCCGTGCCGTGTGTTGGCAATACATCCGAATTCTAATAATGAATCTGCAGGAAGCAGTGAGACATTTGCGTTTTTTTTTGCAGGAAGATGTGGCTGAATGTTATTGCCTGGATATATTGGGATAGCATGGAAACAGAATATCAGCATGGGCGTTACAGAAGGAAACACGAAGGTTGTTTTATTGCCACCGTGTAATGCAGAGTGATGGTATCTGAAGCTGTAGAAGTTTTAAAGCCTTTGTACGTTCTTTCGTGCTGTTTGTTTTGAAATTAGTAGGTGCTCATCTTCTTTCCTGCTTCTCCCTTTCACGTAAACTTTCAAAGGAATAAGGAACGGATTGAGGAGGGAAGGTTGAAAAAAGAGTTAAATGTCCGCATCAAAATGGTCATTTGGGCATTTACAGGCATAGCATAAGACAGTCTAGATAACACTAGAAACGGAACCATTTCATGTTCCCTCTGGGTCTATAAGGTTCTTCTACAGAAAGCTTCATATGGTAGACCTCTCCTGCTAAATGGAAGCGAAAATATTTAAAGGTGTGATCGTTTTTTGTGGTTTTTTTTTTTTTTTTTTTTCATTATTTGGAGAACGAGCTATTTTATGAAACCTGTATGTTACTGATGCATACTGAGTACGTAAGTGTTCATTTACCAGGTAGTCTTACCATGAATGAAGCAGCCCTGGACTACTTATTGTGTCCTGTGGCAGTTGTTAGTGACCAAGAAATTGGAAGAAATCAGCATCTGTTTTATTTCTATGAACTGTGACTGATGGAATAGGTATTTTAGAATTACATTGTAGCTTTTAAGGTAGGCCTGTTTTTGTTGTGTGGGTTTTATTTTCTTGGTGTGTATCAGCTTGCATGTTAAAGTTGTTTTTCTTCTGAGAAACAGAGTAACCTGTTCATATGATAGCCTTCCAATGTAGCCTGTGCAAATGACTATCAACACTTTTTTTTTCTCACCCCAGTTGCCTTCTCATCTGTTGAAACTGTTTATTTTCCCTGCTATCCCTTTTTTATACACTGGTTTTCTTAATTGCCCAGGGTACCTTTATTGTCATTTAAACAAGTTAAAATATGCTAGTTCAAATAGCTCTACCACCTGACTGAGTGCAACTGTGTAAAGGGGCTATCCAGGCAGATGTTAGTTTTGAGCTCCCCTTATGAAATTCAAATGGGAAAGGAATGAGATGGTAAAAGAACAGAAAGTCTGAATTTTAGAGCGTTCCATATATCCCCCCAAACTGCTATGTAGTGCACATCAAAGGCAATAATTTGGATTTGTCTTCTTTGTAACCATGGTCTATTATGGAAAGAAAGAGCCTATTGAAAAGGTTGCAGGTTTGGTTGTTAAATAACTTCTCTGAACTTGTAAAATTGTCATAAAACCTGGGCGCTTTTTTAAGGAAACTGAAGAATAACTAGGGATTCTGCTGAGTTCAGGCATTAGCAAAGTGCAGTAGACTGGCTGTACTGAGCAACAGATCTGCTTGAAACAGAAAGACTTCAGCCAAGGAAAGTTTATAGAGAATTGGCACCGAGCTAATGCTGTTGTCTACAAATTCTCCAAGAGCTATGACTTGATGAGGAGAAAATGTTTTCTCCTTGTATGAAGTTCCAAATGTTTAGCCACCCTGGAAATAATCAGCACAGCTGTGATTAGTTTTGGTTACTAAAATAAATTTGCACTAGCTGGCCTGTTGGTTGAAGAGTGGTCAGTAAATATAGGAGTGTGTATATGGATATGTGCTTTAGTGAGATGAAACGTTGAGGTTTTTAGATAGATTGGCTTTTCTTTTTCTTGCATCTCTTAAGTGAAATGGAAAAGTGCGTTCACTCCAGTACACTTAGGTTCGCTTAAGACCTTGGTAAGGAAATTTCCTTCTCATTAATTACTTTGTTTGGTAGCAAGCTGCCAAAGATGGACCAGCCTATATACCTACAGGTCCTCATTCAACCATTGGGAAATATCCCTGTTGCAAAACCACTGCTGTTGTTGGCAGACCTACCAAGAATGTGGGGACAAGTGAATTACAGTATGTGTCTGCTGGAGCGTTTAACAAAAGGAGGGTTGTGTATGTTTTCCAGGCAGTGCAAGAAGTTCTTGTTACAGGTGGTGGCATGTCTTCTGCTACAGCGGAATGCGCCGGTCCTCCTGGTTACCGTACCAAACCATCCATCGGCAGCAACCTTGCTCATTTTCTCCTGCATTATCTATTTGGAGCGAACAGGGAGGGGTTCTGGAGTCCTCTGACTTGTGCCCTCGCAATGCAGTGTGGATTTGGGCTTTTACCCTGTTGCTCTGCCAACAGCCATTGGCATGAAGGTGTGCTGTGTCATTTAGTCTCACCAAATGGTGAACTGACCGTTCTAACATGTGGAATAGTTATTAGCCATATACACTATGTTAGTGAATACTTTTTAAAGTTCTAGGTAAGGAGATGTTCCTTTTCGTTCCACTGATGCAGCATCTAGCTTGCTTGTGTTATATTCTCTGTAGGTGGACCCCGTGGGACAGCTGGAGCTTGGCTCTGTTGTTTGGTGCATTTTTAAGAACCGTTCTTAATACCTCTCAAACTGCTAGATGTCTGTCAAAGACAATCCCCCTGCCCCATTAGCTAAGCTGTGTGCTTGCTGTTAGCGAGTGTGTCATAAGAACTTGCAGGTGTTGGCACTTAAAAGGCATTTGGAATCTGCAAGAAGTATTTCAGCTCAAAGTAGTGGGCAGTGACCTAGCAAACAGCAGTGCTTGTTTGCTTTCTGAGGTTTCATACTTCATGTGCAAAAAGCGCAGGGGGAGGGACTTGGCTTCTTCATATACCAAGAAGTGTGCCTGAACGCTGTGTGGGGAAACTTTTTTCTTTTTTTTTGTCTCCTAGAAGCATAAGCACAAGTGTTGTTTGGTGTGGTAGGTTCTTAGTGGGAAGACTATACTGAGTAGAAGACTGTTGCTACCACCACTGAGGTGTCACAAGAGTTAGAAATATGTTAGGACAAAACTTTGATCGGGGAGAAAAAAATTTTTGAAGGACTTACAAACCTGACAGTCACGGTGGATGAGAGACTTGGTAAGGATGCAGTATGCCTTGTTAAGGTGAAATTGTTCAGTTATTCCCAATACTTGTTGAATATTCTCTAGCAAAAATAAGCAAGAGATTGATTTCGATGTTCACTTTAGCCTAGAGCTGAATTACCTGGCTTTATACACAGCAGAAGCTATTTGCTTTGAAATCCATTTCAGTTACCTACCGAGATAACTAATGCGGATCGTAGTGGTGTTCTAGGAAGAATACTGCTTGTATCCTGGGAACAATAGCTAGAAAATCAAGATGATAAAATCAGTCTGCAATCATTTAATGTTCTCTCTCATGTGTGCCTGCAATCCTAAGAGCCAGAAACTGACACAAAACCTGGTTTTATACACATGGATGGTGTTGAAGTGTGATTTTTTTTTTTTTTAATTTTGTCATTATTATTCCTGAAATAGTTGCAAATGTTTCAAATTTGTTCATTATTGTGTCTTTATTTGGTGAGATGCCAAAGCAGGTTTTTTTTGTTTGAAGTTAAGCATGTGTAAAATGTTTTTGACAATTTCAGGTAGCAATAAGTAACCCTTTGTAGAGAAACTTCCCTGCTGTAAGCACTGGCTGGCAGTATTGGGAAGCCTGGTGAAAAGGTACCACCACTTGTTCGGGAGCCTTTTGACTGTTGTTTGCATGACAGCGCTGTCTGGAGTCCTGGTTCTGTTGTGCAGAAGACTGAATGGTCCAAACAGCTTATTTCTACACTACGGCCTTGGGAAAGGGCTTCTTCCTAGTGGGATGTAGGTATCTGTGTGTGGATGTTAGCTATGGTCTTACAGTGGAAATTCTCATGTGGTCATCTGCTGGTGTGGCCTTTCACTCCAAACCTTTTTGTCTATGTGTATCTCAACAAAGTGTGTTAGAGAACCGGGTTTTAGGGATTAAAACGCAATAATTGAATGAACCTTAACAAATGATAATGTCCCAATTTACACATCACATAGACCAGCTCAAGCTGTTCAGTCTTCAGGCTGGAGTGTGATGGGGCCTCGTGCTGCTAAGCTTTCAGGAGAGTGGGGTTGGAAAGTGTTGTAGGTTTGGATCTGCTGCAGTAGTCAAGCTAGGCAGTGAAACACATCTCGTCTTAGGGTGGCTGATGGTGACCGCTTCTGAAACCTCCACTTCACGCATGTGGAGTCTTGTTCAGATTGGCGATATTCTGATGTTTACTTCCGAGAGCAGCTCCAGCTCAGATGCAGGCAACGGTTCGGAAATATCACGGCGTTTGTTCAGATGAACCATGATTGTGGCTGTTGTCTCATGATGTTGTTTTCCCAGTCACTGAGAAAAGATTCCAGTCACAGATCTGGAGAAGTACACAAGAAATTTGATGTAAAACTCTTGCTGCATGTTGTGTATCCTGTAATTATTATTACTATTTTTTTTTTTTAAACTCACAGAAATGTCCTTGGTGTTCCAAAAGGTGTATTAAAAGGCAGTTTAGGGATGTTGTTTGCTGAGCCCTGGGGTGTAGGAGTACTTTGAATGTTACTTCCTTTGAATACTTCACAGTACTTGAATTGATTGTTTTTAAATTGTAAATTGCTTTGAAGATCACTTTTTTTTTATGGGAACTGCTGTGGAAGTGAATTGGTGAAGTCTTGTGAAGACCTCTAAAACTGTGTGAGGAATCATTGGTTTTAGTGCACCCAGTTTGATGAAAGCCAGTTCATAATGATGAATAAGCAAGGTGCTGGATGTTAGTGGGTGCATGAACTTGATAGTCTTCCAAGACGTTATTTTCTTCTTTGAAAGACGTGAGTAATGGAACTTAAGGAAAAACGCTGTGCTTAAGGTGGCAATTTCTATTAAAATAATCTGCAGAAGCACTGAAATTATGGCAGTTCTTCAAGACTCTAAGCACTTGTTTATGTATGCAGAACAGCTAAGAAGTGTCTGTGGTTTGCTTCAATTATTAATATTTTACTGTTTGCGTTGTGTACCATCTTATTTTGAGTTTATTCCTAATTCCCCTTTGCTATATGCCTGTGTCACTTTCCTCTTGTACTGTCATAATATCATGGCACATGGTGAATTTTTTTTTTAAACATCATTTCCTAGGTAACCCAGGTTTTTGTTAGGGATTCTGTTTTATTAAACAGGAGAGAATAGGTGTAAAACTGGTTTTGGCAAAGTGTGCGTGTATGATTTTTCTTAATTTTTTTTTTTAAACTAAAGACAGTGACCTTTGTGTAGATACTGATACTTAGCTGCTGTTTCTGATACCGTGTTTGAACAAGTTTGACTTTCTTCTTTTTGCCTGGGAGTGTGAACTTTGCAGAGATGCAACTTGCTATCTGCTCTTTCAAGCGAGCTGAAGATGTTTTTTTTTGCTTTCCTTTTCTGTAGGTTAATGTGCTGCTTTTCCTGGAGGGAGGTGATGGAGAGGGAGTGTTAAACGATCAGTCTGTAAAACATACTTTCACATAAGCATCTTATCAGAATAATTAAAAAGATTTTTTTTTTTTCTGGCTTTTTGTGATCTGTTAGTGCTTGCGGATATCGGTTTCCTAGCTCTGAATTTGTATCGCTGGCTCTCTTGTCAGCTGAAGGAAGAAGAGTCTCCAGTAGAAGAGTTTTTCTGGAAGTGTGTCAGTGTAACTGTTCTTCTGGCAACTGCGCAATGTTTTCATTTAGACTGTTCTCATGCTCTTTCTGGCAGTAGGCTGTAGCAGCTGGGATGTCAGCATGTTTGCTTTCTTGTGACATGGTTTAGTCTCCTTTTTCAGGCTTATCAGTTTAAGACAATAATTTTGTAGTCTTTTATTTTTTTCCCCTGTATTCGAATGGCCTTTTGCCATTATACAAATAGTGAAGAAAATGGCAACGAAGTGATAGGAAGCGCTAGTTCTGGCTTCCCTTCTGCTTCTGGAAGTTACAGGGGTTATTGCGTGCCTGAACGCTATTTTTCCCCCCCCCAGTTCAATGATCAAGTAGTCGATTCTCTTCTTCCCTCTTCTTCTGAATTCTGGATTTTGCCAGGAAAACAAAGCTTTTCCCAGCTCTGCCAGTAAAGAGCAGTGCGTGTTTGTCCGTTAATGCAATGATGTTAGCATGGATGGAGCTACTGTTCAGGTGGGAATTATCCCAAATGTACTGTTTGAATAGGTGGATAACATGGTATGGGCTGTATTTTTACCATTCCTTCAAGTGCTAGCATGCCTAAGTATGTGGTCTTAGTTTGTTCATGTTAACTTTAATCTTAATCCCCTAAATACTTTAGCAAAGAGTATTCTTGTTTGTTGAAGAAAATGGTAATTACTGGCTCATGTCTAGTAAAAATGCAGATGCCTTTTAGCATTTTATAGTGGGAGTAATTAGTCCCTACCATGATATTAGTAATCATAGTTTTTATGTTTACTTGTGAGATAGATTATCCCAGCATATTTAGCACCATGTAGTTTTTTAACTGTTAACTTGATTCTGCCTGTTTTTCTGGAAGCGCAGTTGTAGCTCTTATGCCACTCCGCTAATCGTGGTGATGTGCAACGTACGCTGCCCTCTTACTCCCTTGAGGGAGGAAGATGTACAGCAGAAGTTGTGTTGCTTCTGGTTGCCCCATTTCTGTGCTGTGTGCTTGGGTTTCTATCTGAATCTCTGCTGGCTGTACTCTTTACATGTTAGTTGAAAAAATATCGTGTAAATAAATTGAGTGTTCACTTTTCCCTGCAAGCACAAAAAGCTACTGATATTGGCATGACAGTATTCCTGCCATGGAGTGGAGAATGTATGGTGAATACTGCTTGGGAAATCTGCTATCTTACCAGGAGCTTAAGATGAGAAAGTTAAATGGTCACTGGATTTTTTTTTTTCTTTCTTCCGTTAACTTCTATGATCCTAGATTTAAGCATTAAATAATTGCATACTGGTAGAGGACAAAAAAAAAAGAGCTTAGTGGTTTTGTTTCAGTAAGTAACTTCAACCAGGAACTGGTTGCTTCTGTTTCTGATGCCCAAAACCAGAGTTTCAGTGGAGGAGGAAGGGCTGCAAGAATCTAATTTAATAGTATCTTACACACAGCAACACATATTTTACTAGTTTTCTGCAACAGGAAAGGGAAAGTTAATGATGCAGGCTGCTGCTTTGTTTTAAAAGACATAGTATCTGTTGTAATTTTCATCAGTCACCAGCAAAGCATCCTGTGTAAGAAAAGGAAAGAGGTGAAGATAAGCTGTAGGTCAAAAGCGAAGCAAGGTATGCTAAAGAAGTGTAGCCTTTTACTTCCCTTTTCTCTCTCTCAAAAAATCATCACAAGCTCGAAGAGAACAAATGTGTTTTATACTAATCTTACCATTAGTGTAAGACGCTGCCTGTATTACCTGGTTTCTGCATGAAAGTCAAATCCAGCTGAACTGCAGGAGATCCGGGGAGAATACCGTGCTGCAGAAGTATTTTTGGTTGTTGTTCATTTGTACTAATGGCAACAATGTATAATTGTAGTTATCCTATTAAATTCACTTAGCTTTGAGGTTTACAAAACAGTAGATAGTCTCTGTGAGAAGAACAACAATGCAGTTTTAGGCTAAGCTGTTCAGTTTACCTGTTTACCTGTAGACAACAATAATTATTTCCCATTAAGAGCAAATATGAGTGGAAAGCTGTTCATATTCATGTTTTGTTGTTTGGGCCGTTGCATCCCTCTTCTTGACCATTCGGTCGCTTCTTGACAACTCGACTGATTGGTTTCTTTTTTCAGTCATCTTTGCATTTTAATGATGCAATTGGTTTTTTTTGTAGACTGTATCAGCTGTCTTCAGATTTGCATTAGCAGAGAAGGAAGCTTCTAGAAACGGAAACCACATCCATCGTGATACTACAGTGTCTTTTTTGGCAGCTAAAAAGTATAGTGTATAGAGAGAGAAATGAAATGTGTGGTGTAGCAGTGTAGAAAAGTAAGAAAAAAGATATGATGTAGCCATGGTGCTTCACCCTAGGATGCCAGGTGATTTGCATTGTGCCCGCTTTCGGTGGGTACATTTAAAAAAAACTTTCAAAAAGTCACAGTAATCTATAAAAACCTGAGTTTTGCGTAGCCACAAACCACGCTTCAGGAATCACTGGAAAGATTCAGTTCGGTGAGAGAACCCGCAAGTGACGCTACAGCTTGAATTGTGGCAAAACGAAGGTACTGAAAATCTTCTGAGAGAAGGGTCAGTTTACTCTGTAACCATCAGTATGACTCCAGCCCTTGAGATGCTGGGTTTAGGTTCTCTTTAAGGCTAGAATACATGTCGGAGAGCTAAACTGAAGCTGCTTTTTTCCATTGATGGCTGTTTGGGAATTGACAGTGACTTTTGGCAGGTAGTGACTTAGTTTCTGGCAAGCATAGGCTGCCTGTGGCTCCCACCGCGTTCGGTGCCTTGCTGCAGTACAAAAACAGTTGGTGTGCAACTTGTTTTTCAGTCTGCCCTTCTTCTTGGGCTGTTGCTCCTGCTAGTAAGTGGCACTGGCCCTAGCAATGTCAGTGCCTATCTTAATGTTACATGCTTCAGCTTATTTGAAAATTGATCAGAAGGTGTTTGGAGAGGAGATCTGCAATTATGCAAGGGAGGTGAAACCACCACCTTATTTTCTTTTTTTTTTCCTGTGGTTGGGTGTCTGCAAATTGTAACCTGTTTGCTATTTTACAATGTGGTTTTCAAACTCCACTTCGTGGTAGGCTTAGGCTGCTCGTTGAGAGGAGTTGCTCTGTTTTGCAGCTGCCGCCTTAGAGCTGCCCTAATTCTGAGGCTGTTGCACGTTCAGCATCCCTCTCCGTCCACCTTTGTTACTTCAAAGAAAAACCTGTCTTGTCACATTGCTGTGAAAGAACTTGGAATGGAGATTTTTACTCTTGCAACATGAAATAACAAGCACCATTTTTCCAAAATATTTTTACCATTTGATGTAAGCACACTATTTTACTTTATAAACTGTCTGCCTGGAGTGCAAGTGGAAAGTATTATGTCTTATAAATAAAAGCTAATTTAATCTGCTTGTGATATTTTTGCCATTGTACTGTTTACAGTCTTTAAGACTTCTTAAATATGTTGGGGCTTGTTTCTTTTCCAGGATAGCAAAATGTGGCTGATTCCTTCTGTCACATCCCCATTTACTCTGTGCTACGTTTTGAAGCAACAGGGGAGTCAGAGCCTGCAGTTTTCTACATAAGGCTGCAGACCAACACGTTGTTTTTTAGATTTCAGGTTACTAGACAGTTCTAGTTGAACATTTTTTCCTAACCAGAGAAATATTGACCCGAAATGTTACAGAGGTAAGGGCACTGTGATAATTTCCTCTATCAAAGACTGATGAAGTAGAGTAAAATTCATCTGGACAGGTCACTTGTACTTTGTTTTTGTCTACAGGAGGAAATGCACTGTTACTGAACTATCTCATGGCATGATACTCTAAACATGTAGTCATGATTAATGCATAAGTATACTTAATTAAAACATTGAAAGTCCTTTCTTTTTTCCCCCTCTTGCTGTCCTCATTGTGTAGCGTTCACTAACAGGAATGAAATCTTAATATACGCAATTATTTTCCTCCTTGAGATTTACAGAAAGTGATAACCTTTGGGAGACCAAATAGCTCCTGGGAGTCCTTGAAGAAGCGTGTTGTTCTTTATAACAGAGTCTTTCTTCTGCAGAGCCTGAACAGCATCTTCCGCATACAGTCATCATAACAAAAAAAAACAAAACACCTTGGCGCATAGCCAATGCTTGAAATTCAAGTAAGGTTTAGTAGACTTTCTTTGCATCGTTATATAGAAGAGTACAGAGGCTACCAAACTTACAAGTTAAAATTAGTGTTCATTTTCAAGATGATACTTAAAAAAAAGAAATAAAAGCAAAATAAAATCGATTTCGTGTTCAACGGATTACTTCACTGCTCTACCAAGGAGCATGGTCGGCTCTGCCCCGGGAAGGGAGCTTTCATTTGGTGTTTAAAGGTCACTGAGTAGGTTCTCCTTCTGTGCTGAGTGGCTTTCTTTGCATCTGGTAGCTGTTATATTGTTCCTCTGATTTTTCTCTGTTTTCTCCCTTCCAGCTGATACTTGACCGCTGCCAGTAAGTAGTCATCTAGTTCCTGTCCTCACGGATAGCTGCTTTTTTTTTTTTCCTGAGTATCTTTGTACAAAGTTATGCTATTTTGTTCCAGGTTTTAAAGAATTTGGCTGCCAGTGAGATTATCCTGGGTTATCTGTTTTACAGTAGTGCTTTTTCTGATGCAAGCCGTACATATAGGCACTGACTTAAAATAAACTCGAGGTCTTGGCTGTTGAGGTTTTTTGGCCACCAGTACCCTTTGGGGAAGAAATTATGTAAAACATTGTCTTAAAACAAGAATAATTTTCCCCCCCTCTTGCTTAGAGAATCCTCAAATTAGTGTGAAATAGGGAAGTTCGGAAACAAAGAAAAACAACATGGTTATTTTCCTGCTGGAGGGAAAGTGTGGCACAATGCTGTGCTGATGGTAACCAGAGCCCAAGGAATATAATGATCTTACAAAAAAAGCAATTCTTGAGAGTGTGAGTGTGTGTGCTGAGTGCTGGGAGGGGGATGGCAAAGCTGCAGTTTGCTATGTCAGGCAATTTGATATTTCAAACTGAACTTAGATATGAATTTATATCAAAGAGTTTCAGTGAAGGTTGACTTAAAGATGGCTTCACACGGACATTTTGAAAAACAATTTCTGCCGGATCTGAATTTGTTGTCATTGTGGGCTTTCTTTTTCCAAAGAAATCTGCTCTAGTTGCAGCCTTGGAGTCTGTGTTTATATGGCATGGCATATCTCCAAAGGCTTGGGAATCTGAAGAGTGGTGATGTAGCTGTTTCTTTATTCTAGTTGCATACAAAATCAACCATCTTTGTTCTGCTCATTCTAATATATTCATTCCATGAAACAGATATAACCCTCAGTATTTTTCCTTGAAGCTTGCTTTGCCTTTGTGACATTTTCAGTTGCTTGACTTGAAGAACTGTTTTTCAGACTCCGGAGTTTGTATGTACTGAGAGGGATATAAAACGTAACATTTCTGCATTTCATGTCTGAGTTGTGTCCATAGCAGGTACTGATGGCAAGAGTACAGTATGTGAACTGCAGAGAAGTACGCTCTGTCGGCGTGGGTTATCGACGCAGACCTATGGGTAGAAATACCACCATGCAGAAACCCCCTCAAATTTAGCTCGAATGCTGAAGCTGTCAGTCAACAGCTAGATGCAGAAGTTGAAACGTTACTTGGTTATTATAAGCAGTTGAGAGTGGCTTCTGGATTTTAAAAATCTTATTTTAACATCTTTGACTGTAATCTTTGTACTTCTGCTCAGTGAAGCCGGTATAAGCATTGGCTTGATGTAAGAAAAAAGCAATCCATTTGATGGCTGCTCTTTTTGAACAGCAACACACCGGGTTCTCGCCTTCGGTTGCTCCCTCTACGTGACTGCTCTTAAGAGTTTTTTTGTCAGTCTGGTGTGGCTTTCCAGTAGAAAGCTCAAATTTTTCAAGCAGTCTTTCCATCACGTTGCCGTAATAGTGGTATTACCACGCTCTCGAGTAGCTCGTTTTCTGATCACAGAATCACAGAATGTTTGGGGTTGGAAGGGACCTCTGTGGGTCACCCAGTCCAACCCTCCTGCCAAAGCTGGGTCACCCAGAGCAGGCTGCACAGGACCGCGCCCAGGCGGGGCTTGAATATCTCCAGAGAAGGAGACTCCACAACCTCCCTGGGCAGCCTGTTCCAGGGCTCCGTCACCCTCAGAGGGAAGAAGTTCTTCCTCCTGTTCAGCTGGAACTTCCTCTGCTTCAGTTTGTGCCCGTTACCCCTTGTCCTGTCGCTGGGCACCACTGAAAAGAGTCTGGCCCCATCCTCCTGACACCCACCCTGCAGATACTTATAAGCATTTCTAAGGTCCCCTCGCAGCCTTCTCTTCTCCAGGCTGAACAAGCCCAGCTCCCTCAGCCTTTCTTCGTAGGAGAGATGCTCCAATTCCCTCACCATCCTTGTAGCCCTCTGCTGGACTCTCTCCAGTAGCAAGGAAGCAAGTCTTAAAGTGCTGCATGGGCACTTGTCTGTGCAGTGGGTGAAGAAGTAGTCTCAATTTGTGCAGAAAGCAAGTAAACTGTCATAATTATTTTGTTAAGAGCCAGATTTTTAAGAGTGCCCAATTCACTGTAGTGGCTGATCGACTAGTTCAGTAATTGGCCGCTTCTGCAGAAGGTGCATCTGGTAGCCTCGGACTGCTGGTGGAAGGGTCCTTGCCTGGAAGTCTTGGGAAATAGGACACTGACTGTCAAGCTGCCACAGACCCCAAGGGCAGCCCTTCTGGAAACGATATTTCCAAACCCAAAGCTTTCTAATTCTGCACAGACTTTCATGGAGGTTTTTTTATAAAGGAAAAAACCCACAGGTTTTCCTTGCCTTATTTCAGAATTTGATTTCTCGGGGAATGCATGTACTGAGGGGAGCGGGATTTGTATGGTGAACACAGTAATGGTGCTCCTGTGTTTAACAAACGGATGTTTTCATGGTTTTAACTGTTGTTATGTTTTTGAAGAATGTGCTTGGAAGAGCTGATGAATTGTTCATAACTGTTATGAGACTGAGAGACTTCACTATATTTAAATTTCTCATTACTCAATGTTGTCCTGTAAGGAGGTAAGAACAGCCATTTGTCAATACAGGACACATCTGAATGAAGTTTTTCCTTTGAGTGCCTGTATCCCACCCCCAGCATTGTTGTTCCCTCACAACTCCTTCGTGTCTTATTTGAGGTAGATTGAACTGATTTCTTTTTAACAGGTTTTTACTTTTAGATCTTTGACTTTTCCTGTGGAGTAAGGAGAACATAACAAGAAGAAAGAGTCTGGAGAGGGCTGTTACTGAATTCAAAGGGAAGTCTAGTGTTGGACTTGAGATAAATTTTCCCAGTGTGTCTTGCTCGGACAATTGTGCATGTCGGAGTGTGTTTTTAGAAGCAGCTATGGAGTTCTTTTCTTTGGGGAGTGGGAGAGGCTGCATGGTTGCAGATAGTCTTATTAGCACAATAGTGGTGTTGGTTTTTTATAAATCCAAGTAGTGGATTTCAAGATTCAGGGGCTGAGTCTGTCAGCTGATACTGAAGGTATTTCAGTACCTCTAAAAGGAGAATGACTTTCCTCCTGGGCAATCTGGATCTCCATTTCCTACCTGCTTTGGGGGGATGTGGTGCGTTTGCTAGTGTCTTGTACCTCATGTTTTAGTCTGGTTAGACTCCAAAGAGGAAGCCTATGAACAACTTCACAAACCCTGTGACTTTGTATTGTGTTGGAAGCTCTTTTGCTTTGAATCTAAAAAGGCAAGTAGTGAAGAAGCAAGCCTCACAGCCAGGCATACAAATACCCTTTCTTCTCTGGTTTCGCTGCATTGTACAATAATAAGCATAGCCTATAAAAAGGATTCTGTTATTTTCCTAGCTCCTACTTGCTGTGAAGATCCATTTTCTAGTAATGTGACAATTTTCCATTCTTGTACCTATGCTGGGGTGTGGATAGACTGTGACCTCCCTCTCGGCAATGGCCTCAAGTTGCGTCAGGGGAGGTTTAGATTGGATATTAGGAAAAATTTCTTTACAGAAAGAGTGGTCAGGCACCGGACCAGGCTGCCCAGGGCAGTGGTGGAGTCCCCATCCCTGAGGGTGTTCAAAAAACGTGTAGATGTGGCACTTCAGGATACGGTTTAATAGGCATGGTGGTGTTGGGCGAATAGTTGGACTTGATGATCTTAGTGGTCTTTTCCAACCTGTGATTCTATGATTCCTCATAGCTGCAAATGTCCTAGTGAGTGCCGTTGAGAAGGGTTGATGTAGATAGAAAGAAGTCAAAATAGTTGCTGTTACTGGCAACTTTGGCTGTGCTTTCTGTGAGACTTTGTTGTCAAAAGGACTGTGGGGTGAATCCCTGACTAGGGTAGAGTGCCAGCGGGCAGAACTGCTGCGGCAGACATAGCACCTTGGACACACGGCTGTATTGCAGTGGAGATCAGACCTCTTTACCTCCTTGTGAATGACTTGAGTACTGTCAGCCTTCGCTCTCTGAGGCGAGTGGGGTATGTTTTGCTGTTCTCCACCACATTAGGATGGATTAAAATAACGTCTTTGGGATGTGGCTTACACTGTCGGGAAGATTTGACTCTCCAGTTCTATGATACAAGACTGCATTTACATGAGAATATTGTAGAAAAAAACACTTAGCACAGAGTAGAAAGGAGATTGTGGAAGCAACAAGGATGTTTGAGGGCTATTCATTTTCAAGTCAAGCCAAGGAGTATAGCTCTTCATTCAGCTATGTGCAGTGTGGTGGGTTGACCTTGGCTGGCCACGAGGTGCCCACCAAGCTGCTCTATCACTGCCCCTCCTCGACAGCACAGGGGGAGGGAATACAGTGGAAAGCTTGTGGGTTGAGATAAGGACAGGAAGGTCACTCAGCAATTACTGTTGCTGGGAAAACAAACTTAAGGAAATTCAATTAGTTTGTTGCCAGTTAATAACAGAGCAGGATAGTAAGAACAAAACTAAAACCACTTTCCCCCATCCCTCCATGTCAGGCTCAACTTCACTCCCGACTCTTCTACCTCCTCCCTTCCTTTTGTCATGTGTTGGTACTGTAAAACTCAGT
Source organism: Opisthocomus hoazin (assembly GCF_030867145.1). NCBI lineage: Eukaryota > Metazoa > Chordata > Aves > Opisthocomiformes > Opisthocomidae > Opisthocomus > Opisthocomus hoazin. The sequence goes on along the minus strand of NC_134415.1, from coordinate 5,618,031 downwards.
TGTCTTTTAATTTTCTGCTTCTCCAACTCATAAGCGAGTAGAAACTCATGATGTAACTTAAAAATGTGGAAAGGTAGTAAGGCAAAAGAGTAGTCAACATTTCCAGTACATGGTTCGTACACATATTTACAGTGTAGTAAAATGCACAAGCTTGTCTAGAACACAGGAATTATGGCTGGGGATAAGGGGCTTCTGTATCACTAATAGTGTGACCACAGATCTCTGACACCTTTGTACATTTTTATTGCAGATGGTATCGGCACATGCGTTAAAAGATGTAGATTCCTGAATGAAACAGCAGTGGTAATCAAAGCAGCAAGTGTGTGTGTGGAAAATCTGAACAGATACGCTCACTCTTACATTTTGAGGAAATAAAAGTGCACAGGGTAGCACCATTGGTATGAAATAGTTACCAGTCTTGCTAGAGGTCCAGTAAGCATCTGTGTGAGGCCTGGCATGTAGTAACTGGGTTGTTGTTAGACAACTGCAAAAGAATGTGGTACGTGGCCATGTCTCTGCCTTGCCAGGCTGTTGAAGTTGGGTTGCCTTGCAGCACGTATCACTAACACTTCGGTGGTTTTGTAAGAGTTCTGAGCCAGTGCCCTGTATTTTTGTCGATAAATTCTGGTAAGGCAGCACAGCATTTGGAAGCAAAGCTCTGGGCTTTTGCAGGAACCCGCTTTCAATCAACTTATTAACATTAATAGTTTTATGTCATCTCAATTACTATGTATTGGTACTTAATTAGCAAGAACAGATAATTTAGTGGGCAGTACTAATGGACTAGTAAAAGAGATTTTGCTAGACCTAGCTCTTCTGCAACCCATGAAGCAAAGAGGGAGGAAAGCAGAGATGGGGAAGGGAGCAAGAAAGAAGCTTAAAAAAAAAACCCACCAAGGTTGAAGAAGGGCAGAAAAAGAAAATACGAAGGGACGTATATGAAAAGAGTATCATCAACACAGCACAGTAGGAATAGCTGCTCTGCTTTATGAGAAAAGAGTTGGCAGAGCACAGGGAGTGGGCTCTGTAGAGCTGAAGGAGCAGATGGGTCTTAGTGAAAAGAGGGTAGATTATGGAATGAATTTAAACATGTTATTTTTGATCTGGTGTCTTTAAAGTGACAGTGGGTAGACCAAACACCTGTTCTTTATCATCACTTTTTAGGAAATGTAAATAAGCCTAAATGTTAGTTCACTTCTAAAACCTCACCTCAGCTTACTGCTAAAATATTTGCTGGTGTGTGTGTTCCATAACCAGATGGGGTATTTCGAGGAAAACCGAGGTTTTTGTCAAAACACCCCACCAACCCTGACAACCTATTATAGTATAGGACAAATTTAGGAGTTAGTTAACTTAGGAACCAATTAACTAATTTTGGTATTGGTACGTATGTAGTACTGATATAAGAAGTTAATTGGGTGCGTTTCTGTAGTTGATCCATGTGGTGAAGAGAGGCTGTTTGCTATGTTCTGTTGTGGTTGTAGGACTTCATATCCACTGTGTATTTCTTGCGTCAGGAAAGTTGGCGTTAGCTGTCAGTCCTTGGAGTGCTCTGTGCTTGCATAGAGAACAAACTGTTGGAGGATCTTGCATCTTTGTTAAAAGTAGGGAACTATGGGTGGAGTCCTGGGGTAGGGCTCCAGCTTTGGTTTCACCAGGAGCAGGGATGGTTTGAGCATGCTTGGGCTGTGCCTTAATAAATGCTATAAAACTCCAGATATAGACACAATGTAAACTTGCACCAAGGAGTACCCCTTTGGCGTGTTAAACCACTGTTGTAGATGCAGCTGGTGTGCGCCACATCTATTGCTTCACTGTTAATGTTTTCAGCCAGCTGTAATCACTTGCTGAATGCTTAATTTATAGTCTTGCAGAATCATTTAGGTTGGAAAAGACCTTTAAGATCATCAAGTCCAACCATTAACCCAGCACTGCCAAGTTCACCGCTAAACCATGTCCCTAAGCAGCACATCTACACATCTTTTGAACCCCTCCAGGGACGGTGCCTCAACCACTGCCTTGGGCAGCTTGTTCCAATGCTTGACAACCCCTTCAGTGAAGAAATTTTTCCTAATATCTGATCTAAACCTCCCCTGATGCAACTCAAGGCCATTGCCTCTCGTCCTATCGCTGGTTACCTGGGAGAAGAGACCAACCCCTGCCTCACCACACCCTCCTTTCAGGTAGTTGTAGAGAGGGATAAGGTCTCCCCTCAGCCTCCTCTTCTCCAGACTGAACAGCCCCAGCTCCCTCAGCCGCTCCTCAGCAGACTTGTTCTCCAGACCCTCCCCAGCCTCGCTGCCCTTCTCTGGACACGCTCCAGCCCCTCAATGTCCTTCTTGTGGTGAGGGGCCCAGAACTGAACACAGCACTCGAGGTGCGGCCTCACCAGTGCTGAGTACAGGGGCACGATCCCCTCCCTGCTCCTGCTGGCCACACCATTCCTGATCCAAGCCAGGATGCCCTTGGCATTGGCCACACTGCTGGCTCATGTTCAGCTGGCTGTTGACCAGCACCCCAAGATCCTTTTTAGCCAGGCAGCTCTCCAACCACTCCTCCCCAAGCCTGCAGCGTTGCATAGGGTTGGTGTGACCCAAGGGCAGGACCTGGCACTTGACCTTGTTGAACCTCATGTGATTGACCTCGGCCCATCGATTCAGCCTGTCCAGATCCCTCTGCAGAGCCTTCCTGCTCTCCAGCAGATTGACACTCCCACCCAGCTTGGTGTCGTCTGCAAGCTCGCAGAGGGAGCACTCGATCCCCTCATCCAGATCATTGATAAAGATGTTAAACAGAACTGGCCCCAGTACTGATCCCTGGGGAACACCACTCATGATTGGCTGCCAACTAGATTTAATTCCATTCACCACCACTCTCTGGGCTTGGCTGTCCAGCCAATATTTACCCAGTGAAGTGTACACCCGTCCAAGCCGTGAGCAGCCAGTTTCTTCAGGAGAATGCTGTGGGAAACAGTGTCAAAGGCTTTACTGAAGTCTAGGTAGACAACATCCACAGAAGTCCTAGATAAGTAAAGGAGGAGGACAAGGAGCACTTCAGCAGTTTAGAAAGTGTTGTGATGCTAATTCATACTTGACAGGGTCAGATGTGACATGTCTCCTTTTGAAGCTTTAAAGGGATCCAGGTAGTCGGGATCTGCCAGAGTTCTTTGCCAGAAAAAAGTTGGTGCCATAACAGTGTTGCTGGTGAAGCTTAGTAGTTGCTTGTGTGCTATGACGATATTTCATTTCAATATGAAAGGCCGCGCGTGAAATACTGTGTTCAGTTTTGGGCCCCTCGCTACAGGAAGGACACTGAGAACATTTTATTCGAGTCCAGGGCTTAATATTGACCATACTGGAAATCTGTCTGCATTTATTATGTCATTGCATCTCTCTGAAATCATGTTACTTGGTATTGCCTTAGAAAGGAGATGACATGACACAAATTTATTGAAGTCCTGAAAAATGTGTTGTATTTGGTTCCTGACCAGGATTAAAGGGCATAGCTGAGAACGTGAGTCTGGTCTGAACTCATGTTTGTTCAGTAATGTGAAACCGCTCCATTTGTTGAAAAGAAAAGTGCTTCTGGGGTTAAATCGGCAAGAAATTAAAACACAAACTTGGTGACTAATAAATTCCATGAATGTAGGCCTTCCATGTTGTCTGTGGCAGTTGTTCTTCATGAGTATGTTTTTTCATCAGCCATCGGGGTATATGAGTATAAGCCTTACGAATTTACATGAAGAAACAAGTATTGCCTTCTTTATTTGATGTTTGTTTGTGCCTTCAGAAATTCCTCACACTAAATTGTGCTAATTTCTATGAAATTAGAACTCTGAGAATTCTATAAGGTACTGCTAGCATTAAGCTTCACAACTTGAAGTTTCAATTTTTCTAATCATTCTTGATTACATCTTCATTTCTTGCATGTCAGGGGTAATTAAACGTTGACTAATTATAGTGCTTTAGATTTTTGCTGACAAAAACGTGCTTTAGAAAGTGCAAATTCCTGTTCTAGTTATAGTTGTCTTCTTCCAGCCTATATTTTAACACATAAAAATATCACTTGGAGGCTGTCTAAGCAAAAATGAAAGCGATCTGAATCGTGGTGTAATTGGCTGCCCTTAACTACAGTAAGCTGTAGAATTAGCTGCCTTGAAATGGGGGCACTCCTTGGGCCCGTCTTTCTGTACAGCGGTTCTTCTCATACCTGACGGTCCCTTCTACACTTTTTTTGCTGAAGTTCAGGATAGCAAAGGGTTGGGCCAGAGCAAGTGTGTTTTCCTTTCCATCAGTGGGACCTAGAGCATAGTCTTAGTAGAGGACTGGGTGGGTGCGTAATGGTGTTCCCTTCCAGAATCATAGGTTGGCAAAGACCTCTAAGATCATCAGGTCCAACTGTCACCCCAACCCCACCATGCCTGCTAAACCATGTCCCAAAGTGCCACATCTACACGTTTTTTGAACCCCTCCAGGGATGGGGACCCCACCACTGCCCTGGGCAGCCTGGTCCAATGCCTGACCACTCTTGCAGTGAAGACATTTTTCCTAATACCCAATCTAAACCTCCCCTGACACAACTTGAGGCCATTTCTTCTTGTCCTATTGCTAGTTACTTGGGAGAAGAGACCAACACCTGCCTCACTACAACCTTCTTTTATGTAGTTGTAGAGAGCAAGAAGGTCCCCCCAGGTTCAATAATGTTATTCTCTGTCCCCACCATCCCAAAATACTGGGTAAGCCTTTCCTACCCTTCCTACCACCACTCTCGAAATTCTAGATGTACTTTTTTTTTCTGCTACAGATATACTTACTGACTAACTGAAATGAAGTGATGGAGAGCTCACTTAGGTCTCACAAAGCAGCATATGAATCTGTGCTGCACAAAGCCGGAGTGCGGAGCAGCCATAAATGGGATGTCTGGTTGTGAGTTAGCAGAGTAGCATCGCGCTTTGTTGCGGAAAGCAGCTGGCTATGGAAACTACAGGGAACCAATTAGTGTTTGAGGGCATCTTTCAGAAATCTAGAAGAGGATGAGGTTGTTATAGCGATGCTCTTCAGCATTTTAGAGTGTAAGACTTGCTTTTCCGTATGCCAGCTGGCATAACTAACTTGTGTATCTGAAGTCTCTAGAGGAGTAGAGGATAAAAGTTGATACCACTTTTGTCAATATGCTTCTGTGACATTCTGTTTGTTAACTTGGCACACATTTTCAAGAGTTAAGATACAAACAGCTTAAGATGCACTTCCAATTCTCCTAAACTAAAAGCAGGTTTTATGGAAATTCAGTCATCGGTATCTCATGCGCAGTACAGTGAGTTACCATACTAGAATGCCTTTTTTTTTAAGAAGCACAAACTCAGTATCCCGTAGTAATTCTGTAACAGTTCCTAAAAAAGCATCACGTATAGTCTTGCAGATTTAAAACGCTTCTTCACTTACTGTGAATATATAGGGTTATAATTTTAGATAAGGCAAAATATTCTTGGCGCTTCTTGCGAGAATACTTCTTTAGAGATTGCAGTGATTTCATGGCAGAGTGACCGCAGAAAAATGATTCTGAGTACCGAAGCAGATCTTGGTTTTGGCTTTTTTTGTCGTTTAGCTATGAGGCACACTCACAAGCAATTGTGAAAATAAAACTTTACTTATCTAGCCCGCCTGATGCTAGAGGAGTATTGATTGTTCATGAAATTGATTTAGAGATGCAGCTTGCTGCATGCCTCCGTGATGACCGTATCAAATCTGTGGGTCTGTTCGAAATGTTTTGTGTGTGTGTTTGTTTTTTTTCCTTGCAGTGCTTGTATTATGAACAGCCTCCTGACTGTGCTACCAGCATTGCTCCGAGTGTGTTGCCTGGGAAATGGGCAGTGCTCACGTGCCCTCTGGAGCTTTGCTACAACCCCCTACCCCTGCACCTTGGGGTAATTCTACAAGCGACTTTTAAGGGCCCTGTATTAGACATAGAAAGCATCCTGCTGCAGGTATGAGTGCTTCTGTAGGCCTTAATGGCTTGCTTGTAAAACTGTATCAATAACATTTTCTTTGTCTAATGTTGTAGGAGGCAGATTAGTTTTGCATGAGGAGTTGTATCTTTTTTTCTACCGTTTCAGAACTGCGCTGCTGTGTCCTCAGCTAACAAACATCAGAGCCACTCATGCACAGATCTGCCTTTTTCTCAAAGTGATTTTGACAGTTAAAATTTCTTTTCTGTTGCTGAAGTCAGATGCTGTGTTTTCTCCACTGCAGGAATCTCCCTTGAGTGACAAGCTTTGAAAGCTTGACCCCAGTTAAAACAAGAGTTAGAGCCTGGTGGTCTGGGTGGAAATGCAGCCGAGCCTTTTTGGTTGGTTTTGGTTCAGACTGCTGAAGTCAGTAATTATTTTTAACTAGAAGGTTACAGTTAGTGTAATGTCCCGCAATTTGTCTTTCTGTTAATATTCTGACCACCTGTGTTCTATTTTCTTGTCTTGCGTGGTACCTTAACTCTCCTTCTTAGTCACTTCATCCCTGCCGTTTCACTGCAGGGAAGAAGCCTGGTAGGGGCACGTGATCAACTCGTCCCTCGATTGACAGGTTATGGTGTTGCTTAGTGCACTGGCTGTAAAAGCATCTGTGTTCAGTCAGTTTTCGTGATATTGTACCCACCAACTCCAAGGAATCTTTCACAGACCTGAGTGTTTCTGGACTCTGTCAGTAATGGGAGTGCTAACTGAACGTGCAGCGGTTCTGATCCCAGACCATCATTCTGGGAAGAAATGGGTTTGCATCGTTTCCCAGAGGACTAATAACATATTTTTTGGATAAGTAAATTCCTATTTCTCGAATGGTTTGGGGAAGTTTTGAGCAAGAATATTGGGATTTGAATAGGGGTGCTTTGCTGTGAATTTGCTTTCTCTTAGCTCCTGAAAGATTGTCTTTAGGAAAGGACAAATGTAAGGTCTCGCCCTCATAAGGCAAGTTGAGAGATGCCCTGAGAATCTTGGCCTTCGTTTGAGGTGATACTCATCTTCCTAGTAGTCTGCTGTTATTTTAGAAAGAAGTTTAGAGGAAATATTGTATGATCTAGACAGTAGCCCTAGCTGAAAATTACTCTAATGCAGGTAGAGCTGTGCTTACCTGTTTAAATGGCTGTTGTGAAAGGCTTGTTCTGTACCTGCTCAATTTCTTTGAAGAACAAGGTCTATAGGAAATAAATTTCTGGAGTTATTTGAAGTTTTTTTATAATAATAGGAAGAAGAAGATGGTCAACAATGCAAATTAATATGAAAAATCAGCAGGAATTTAAATCTCTCTTTCTTTGTATCTGATTATTGCTTGGGCTAAAATTCAGTTATTTCATCATCTTTTGACTGTCCTACTTAATCCGAGTACGTGAAAACTGCCACAGAAATTATGTATCTGCCAAAGATTATTGAACATCAAAGTGCAAATACCCGTAATGCTTAATATTCCTTGTGTTAGTTCCTTATGTTGTTGCCCTTTCATACTTTATTTCCCACGAATTGTATGCAGGTCTTCCTGATCACAAATTTGTGTGAATATACTTGGTTTTCAACCAACATGGACGCCACTGCTGCGATGCTCGAAGGAAGCTCTGTTGTTATGGCTCTCAGCTGCCAAACACTGTTTTTGAGAGTGAATTTAGGTCAGCTGAGTAGTGAAAGACGTGACTTCTAACCATTGTCAGATTTTTTGGATGGAAAGAAACTCTCGCAGATGAAATGTGTGAGAAACATGCGTGTATGCCTACTGTGTCTGTGTAAATAGAGTTCCAGACTAAGCCGACCCTCTAACCCAACCTTGACAGTTTAGACTACAGCTAATTAGGGGAAAAGATGCACGCAGTCTGTCAGCTCAGTGAGGGGAGAAATGACTTCTTCCTTTACAGTTCAGTGAAGAAAAATGTGTTCGGCTCCCTGGTGTGGAGGTGCACTATTTTTAAGAGTTGTGTTCTTTATTTCACCTATGCCTTCTACTAAGGAGTGGCAATCTGTAGTCAATGTCCTTGGACAAATCTGAGACCGACAGAACTTGATGTTTTAACCTTTGTTCTCTTAATCTGAAAACTTTAGGAAAACTTTTAGGGCAGAGAGCCATTTTGCAAACAAACCCTTTTCTGGGTCAAGTTTTAAGATGTTCTGTTGAGCAAGACTTCACTTGGAAAAACTATCGGGTCTCACTTCTTGCTGCTCTTTTACTGGAAGTTGTTGGGAATAGTCTTACAGATGTCTTTGAAGTTTGTTTCTTTTTGAAGCTGTGAAATCTGCAGTGGTTTGGGTTCCTGGTTATGAAAACATTTGTTCAGAGCATGACTGATAAATTAAGACAAAGTTTCCTTTCTTGGCTTAAACAGGAAAGGAGCGTGGTTACTTTTGAAGACTCGGATGGGCTAGGTCAGCTGGTATAAAATGTCTCTCTGGGAATTCTCATTAGCTTTTTGCAAAGATGTTTCTTGAAATGCACGTAGAGAAGGGAATACCCTTTCACTTGCCACTTTCTTCACTTTTGCATGCAGGAGAAAAGAAGTTGTATTGCAGGAGTCTATTTTTGATCTGCACTGAAACCTATGGCAAGGACTGTAATATTCCAGTGGCTCTCAGTAGCTCCTTTGTAGAAGCAGGATGGTTATTCATTTAAGGTATTTTGTACCTTTGTAGGTGCTGGATGCTCTAAACATCTTCCTGGAGTTAAAACAGTTTATGAAACTGCTGCCCAGCATTTCTGGACTGGAAACTTATGTCTGACTTGTGTGCTTATAAATCTATAACTATGTGTGCTTATAAATCTCCGTGGTTGAGTTGCAGAGTATTTATGCTGAGACCATCCCTTCTAAGGATCCTTAGCATTGTCTGATTCTCTTCTGTTCCTCATAGTCAGGATGATTTTGAAGTGCTCTGAGGGCACCGCAGAGAGACCAGGCTTTCCCCCAAAGCAGCTCCGCGGAACTGAAAATCACTAGAAATGCCATAGTGCAAATCCTCAATATTGCTTCAGCAAGCAGGTGGGTCTTAAGTGCTCAGAATCCCTTTGCCAATTAATGATGGCAGACTTCTAACAGCGTGCGTCTCTGAGAGGTGTGTTATGCAAGGACCTGCTTTTATGTGATAAATTACTTCCAATCTTCTGCAGAGTGGGGTTGGGAGTGCCCCTTATATAAAAGGCTTATTTTAAACTTATACCGGAGGCCTCGATATGGGGTACTTGATATATAAATGTATGTTGTGGCTTTTTTTCTCTTTATCAAGGTTTGGGTGTCCTGTCTTTTTATGGCACTGACGAAGATCGTTCACTGTTTGTGTGGTGGTTTTTTTTTTTTTTTTTTTGCCTGTGTGTTTGTGTAACCATACACCGGAGTTGCTTTGATTTCTTTACCTTCTCCCAAACTATTGTCAGCATTAGCTCATAGTTTTAAAGTAGAATAATTGTTATGGCTCTGCCTTTACTTCCACCTCCTTCATGAATGACTTTTCTTCATCAAGACCCCAGCTGTAGCAAATCCCTAAAGCTTTATTCCTTAGGCTTTTTTATTAAAATTTCACCTAACTTGATATGTGTTTTGTATGATACAGTAAGCCAAACAGTTAATCTTCTTGAGCTTCAAATTTCTTGCTGAATCTCATTAGTACTTTTAGTTTTGTACAGATAAAGTGTTGGTGGGGAGGGAAGGGAGTGTAGGGGTTTAGGGAGGCTTGCTTCTTTAGGATGAGAAGGAGCTGTCTTAATTGCCTTCTGGTTAACTTTTTGGTCTCCATCTGTGTGATGTTGAAGAGGTTCTTAATGGACTTCTAAATTTTGTCTCTCGTATCTGGGGACCTGCCTGCTATCCTGACTGTTATGGAGTTATTCCTTTCCTTGAAAGTATTGAGTATATATATGTAGCATAGCGTGCTGTCTTTTAATGCTACAGTATTTCTTGTAATCAAGATATCTGCAAATGAGGCTAACCTGTCTTGCCTCCCCAAATTACTAATTATTGCAGGGAACCAATAGTCATATGAAACAGTGACTTTTGTCTTCTGAAAGTGCTGTACGGCTATGAAAGTAGTAAATGAAGTACTGTAATGCAAAGTTTGTCTTTGTAGTACCTTTCTCTAAATTTGCAGAAACTTAATTCTGCAGAGTTTTAATCTTTGGATTGTGTATTTCTGTGTAAGTATAGAAGGTTTGCCTTGATTAGGAAAGGTTGGCTTCAGGAAAGTAATCCTTGGAGTAATTGTGAATTTCCTTTCGTTGTCAACATGAATTAATGGGTATCACATTGTTTGGCTTTTAGCACTTGCTAAGTGACATCAAATTGAATTTCACATGTCTGTCTGTTTCCAAAATAATCATTGTGGATGTTTGACAAATGGATTTGCTTTTGTTATCACATGTTCATTCTGGGATAGTTCCCTCATTAAAAATGAGACGGAGGCTGCTTGTGAATCTAACTGGAAAACTAGCAAAGTAGCTTTGTATTGAAGTATTCTGTAAAGCTTAGGGTCCAGTTGTGTCCTTAGATGTCATTTAGACTCCATAGCAATGCAAGTTAAGAAAAATCGAATATTTCATCTTTTGACATGATACTTCACTGCTTATTTGAGGTAAGACCACAGCCCTGTGTGAGAATCCACACTGCATGTTGCAAGACGGTTTGCAAAACTGGCGGTTAGTCCGACTGCTGCTTTTCGTGCTATTTAGTTAGATATTTTTAAGTTCTGCATGTCAACAGGTGAGTCTGTAGGCCATCACTGGGGAGGTGAAGGCTTGCCTGGTTTAGAGGCATGTTTATCCAGCTGAATTGATTGCAACTAAGGAGCGTACTTTGTAAAATCATTTTTCTACAATTTGTTGCTGATGTGCTGATCGGAAATCAGGCTGAAGTTGTGTGAGCCAGGAATAGCCTCCCCAAAGGGAGACTAGGTGTGCAGCAGATGCAAGTGGGGCAGGCACGTCCAGGCGCTTCGACGTTGAAACAGTCACACGTCATCAAAACTGCGCATTAATTGATTTCAGCTCGCTAAGTGTAGCACCGGAGGAAAAGCTGATGCTCCTGCTGACTGCAGGAAATTAACGGCAGAAAATACGGCTGGAGAAGTGATGTAGTCCATAGCTCTTGTTGCAATTAAAGATGGCTTTTAAGGAGCAATTGGTTACCAGTTGCTCTCTCTCACAGGCTTGTATGAGCCCACAGAATGATGGCTTGCTGGCAGCTTCTGCATGGTGCAGGGGGTGGCCCGGGCCGAGCAGGGAGCTGTGACCTCGGGGGACAGTTCTGCCCGTCATCATGGAGGCACTGAAGTGAATTCTGCCCCAAACGCAGCCTTTGGAATGAAGAGGAAAACTACCATTAATTAGCTCAAGTTCCTGTTTGTGCTGGCAGATTGGCCTAATGATTTAATTCAGCTCTGGCTCTTCAGTTAATGCCTAGGAAAGGCATGAATCATGTTGCAATACATGGCTGTTGTGCCTTCGTTCTGAAGTCTTAAAATTCTCTTGCAAAAAATGAATGTCAGGAGTATGTTTGTCTTCGTTAAAAAAAAAAAATCAGGGAGAACTCTAAATGTATATTAAAGTGTGTGTGTAGAGACTTCAGTGCTGGGAACACTTTATTAAGGAATGCTGAAGTCCTTGACACAGTGCTGAGAAAATGGATGGGCAAGAATGTATGAACTGCACGGAGAAGCTAGCTGTTGCTGGACACTTCTGTAGTATTCTATTAGCTTTATTATTTAGATAGTTGGAGTGATGTCTACAGTGTGCATTCCTCCAAGGGTTGAAAAGCAAAAATTGAAAATCCTTTTCTTTACAATCACCTTCTCAAGGTGGAAAGAAGTGTTACTAGGTAATATTTCTATGGAGTAAATGAGACAGTTTTGCCAAGTTGTTCTTCAATCTGTAAAACAGAATTGTCTTTGTAAGGCGTTGTAAGCAATGCCTTAATTGGTAGACCGAGAAGTATATCTAGTGTACTTCCAATAAATCTTAATTTAAACTGAGTATTATTCAGAATGGGAATGTTGTCAACCCAGAGATAAGCATTCACGCAGAAACGTTAGGGTTAGCACGTTTCTTGCATTTTCCCTGTCTTATTTGGATAAAACACTTTTTCTTCTTGTTTACAACTCTGCAAATCTTATCAGTAGTAATTTAATTAAAAATCATTTAAAAGATGAAGATTTGTTTGTTTGGATGTGAGTCATTGGAAGACTAATGCAAGAACTCGATAAGATCATGAGTAGGAGTTAAGAGGAAGCCAAACTTGGTTTTCTTGCACTGCAGTGAAACTTGGCAGTCTGAGGATTCTAGACTTTTCATTTCTTTATTAATACATTTCTCACGATGGATGACATGCGGTATGTTTTTCTCGGATAAGAGAAGTATTGACTGCCAGAAGAGCTATTTCATTTTCTGTTCTCTCCCTTGTAACTCTTTTTTTCCTGTGAAAGGAGTGTGTTTCCATACAGTTTGCTAGCTGTGCAACAAAAAAGCTGTTCATAATTTTTTTGTTGGCCAGGGACTTTTTATGCATCTGCTGTGGTATTTGGCTTTATCAAAGTACCACGAGGGAGCGATTGAGAAGGAGAAATACCTTTTTTGTCCTGTTAGTCAATGTTGCAGTGTAAGGTGCTGTAGAACAATGAAGAGTGGTTTCTCCTAGCCTGCGCTAGCTTCTGGAAAGGCAGGCTGCTGAGATGGAACCTGTTTTTACTTCTAAGCAGAAATCTTACGGAGATCTATTTTGTTTCCAGCAGATTCTTGTTTTCTTATAAAAGTTCAGTACTTATTGCCCTTACAAGGAAGACTTGTTTGAAATGTTACCTGTAAGTGGTAGGCACCTGGAAAATGAATAGGACAAATGACTTATTTCGAAGTGTTGTACCTTTTATAAGTGTTAAATATGTACTGTGGTTTGGTTTGGCCCACCCCTTCAGTTTCCATTATTCTGGTGTGCATGAAAGCTTTCTTTTAAAAAAAAAAAAATTAAATTCTGGGCAATTTTTCTGTAGAGGATAACATTCTGCTGAGAAAATACAGCCCTTCTCTAGGTTAAGTAGGGATCACTAAAATGCAAGTGAATTTATTACTAGAAAACTGAATTTACTTAAGTCCTTTTCAAAATGCCTTGCACACCCATCTACCGGGCCAGCCTTATGGATGCGATTTAGCAGCTCTTCCAGTGGCAGGAGAGAAAGAGAGCAAAAATTCACAGGGCGCAATCTCCTTTACTTCTGAGCAATCTGAGCAGTGAAGAGGGCTGTCCTCACGACCAGATTCTCCTGCTGATGATTCAAGCCTGCTGCGGTGGCTGGACCGTGTCCTCCCAATGCGTTATCCATATACACTACAACAGTTTTGCTGTGGTGGCACTTGGGTGTCCTCGCTCTGCCACCTGAAGGGGCCTGGTGTAATTGGTTTAGCAGAACAGGCTTTTGCTGAGTGTCTGGATTCCCATCTCAGTACTTGCACGCTCTTGAGCTTCACAACTTTTACCTGGGTCGTGGTTAACGTAGCTGTGCAGTTTGGACTCTGAAGTGTAAGGTAATGGTCGCTTGGAGGTGCCTGAGCTCGCCTTTTGTGGAAAAAGAAACTGAAAGCTGCAAAGTGGTGCTCTCTTGGCAAGAGATTGACAGATACCTAGGTGGAAAGCATGAGAAACTCTGCTTGGAAGTCTTCTCTCTTAGTTTTAAGTCACTGCTAGAAGAGCTCTCTCCGTCAGAGGAGAGCTCTCCTTCATTCTCTTTTCTGCAGAGCTCCTGGACGGGCACGCTCTCCTGTGTCTGCCAGCTCTGCTCCTGTACCTTTATCTCTTGTATGTCCTTCGTTCTTGCTCGTTGAGTTGATCGCTATTTGAATGGGCTAATCTGTTGGTGGCATTGTGCATGCGACAAAATGAAGTTTACTTTTCTGCATATTCAGAACTAGATATCCAAGGCTCATTAGAAATAAGCTCTAAGGGTTTTTTGAACTGCTTTTCAGCTGTGACTAAAAATATTGCCAACGTGCATGTGTAACACATCCTTCTGTGTGCTGAGCCAAGGTAAAAAGTGGATTAAGAATGCAAACTGCAAAAAGTCTGGTACAAGAGCAGGGAAAATTAATTCTCATTTAATCCTTCATTGAAAGCCAGACATGTTCAGTTGATCAATAGTGTGGAGGAGGAAGGTGGTATTGTTCTTCCAGTGTCTCTCATTTGGGTTCCCTGATGCTTTGAGTATTTCCCGCTTCCTACACTGTATTTTTTTACCCGAGCTACAGAAATGCATGCATTTAGTGTCTGACTGGCAATAAAGACATTATTTTCTTCAAAAGGTTACAAGATTTCAGTATAATTTCTAGAAAGTTCAGAGCCCTGCAGCTCATACTGATGTTCTCCAAGAAAATCCATCGTCATCAGGGATGCAGTTCCCCTTTAAAGGGGATGAAAATATCAAAACTCAAAGTTAAGCAGAAATAACCAGTATTTTATTTCATCTCCTAAGGACTGATTTCATTAAAAGAACAAATATTTACTTTCTTTCATCTGGAATATGTATTATTCATACCGTTATATAGTTTGTAGAGATTCGTGATTAAGATTCATTTTGGACTTCAGCAGGTCTGGGGTTTTTTTGATCCTGCTGGTGTAGAGCTCTAGGTTTCTTTTCATTGTGGAGAACCATTCCTTATGATCTCTGGTGCCTTCCAAGAGTTTATTGTAGAGATAAACCCAAGATACTTTTCTCTTCCATAATTAAACCTGAGTATGCAGCTTCTTTTTTTTTTTTTTTTTTTTTTTTTGTCCTTTGATGTGTGTGTGTGTGTTCAGGTTTTATGAGTAAACAGTATATTATATATTCTCCTTCTTTTTCCCCTTTTCTCCCCTCTAGAGCATTCCAGATGAGTCCCTTTCTTCTGAAAATATCTCGTAGAATCATGGAATGCTTTGGGTTGGGAGGGACCTTCAGAGGCCATCCAGCCCAACCCCCCTGCAGTGAGCAGGGACATCTTCACCTGGGTCAGGCTGCTCAGAGCCCCGTCCAACCTGACCTGGAATGTTTCCAGGGATGGGGCATCGACCACCTCTCTGGGCTGCTCGGAGTTAAATCACTCGACTCTGCTTCTGTCACTTCTGCAGGTTCTGTGTTTTTCCTCAAATTCCTTTCTCTGCTCTCACTGCAGAGTTTCCCAGAATTTAACCTGGACAGATCCAAGTAGATACAAAGGACTTGCCTGATTAAGAAGTGAGAAGCGTTATCTTTTGTTGGGAAGAGAGCCCTCTTGGTATCACATCTGAGGGCTGATAGATTATCTTCTCCAGATCACCTTCTGTATCGGTTCCCCTGCCCCTTATACTCACCCTCCTTGATATGGTCGAGATCTTCAGTGAGGTGGTTGTTTTCAGCAGTGGTGATAGGTGTTCCCCAAAATTATCCCCAAGAATTACCATCGGATATGTAAGCCATTTGAGAGGTACTGTGTGTTTTTCTTTGGGGAGGAAGGCAAAGAAGAATAAACATATGAAATAAAAACTATAATGGGGGCAGTCTCTCTCTTTTATTTTAAATCACTCCATATAGAAAAGTAGATAAAAAAAAAAATCAAAGCCCCTTTTAATCCAGAAGCAGTGGAGTGCAAGATAGTAATAAAAATCCATTAACATGTAGGAAAACAAGGCCAAGAAATCTAAATTAAACAGGAGTAGAAAAATGTGCTCCTTCAACTTGGAAGTGTTTAATGTGAGGAGGTGTCGGCATAGGTTCGTCCCTGTGTAAAGGGACACTGAGAAATACAAGGTGCTGTTCGCAAGGCTTAAAGTGTTGTTGCCAGCAAGCTATTTCTGAATACTAAATTCACTAGACAAGTCTTGAATAATTATCATAAGACTGTGTATCCTAGGCTTAAAAAATTTACTCTGCTTTTTGCTTGCAGTGGTGTCAAGGGTATCTCTTTATTCCATAAATACAATTTTACCATTAATTAAGACACTTCTGAAAAACGGCACGAAAGGGTATTTGGAAATCTTAAAAATTGAATTGCCTGGTTTCTCTTCAGTGATGCTAGCAGCAGTGGTTTGTAGTCAGTGGAATAAACTGGTGCTTAAGACAGAATCGATACCTTCTATTAAAGTGAAGTGTAAACTGCAGTGTAGGAGTTTTTGTGTAAGTTCATCTTTGCCTCGAGTACGTTGACTTCATAAATGCAAGATCTTCCTGGGCCCAAAACTAATCAATAAATCTGTCTGTGTGCACTGCTCCAGGCTTACTGTAACCAAGCAATGAACCAAGATTACTCTCAGAGTTGTTGTTTGTAGTCTTGTGTTTAATAAGACATTTTTATTATTCTATTTGAACAGCATTTAAACTAATAGCCTGATTAAAAGCTAACTGATTTATAAAGGTGTTCTTTAACAGAAAACCTATTGCTCCCATTGTAGGTCATGAATTTTAACAAATATTCAATATTCTATTGGTTTTCATGTACTTAAAGGTGATTTTAAAGTTCCCGCTTATATCTGACACTTCACCCCTCTCATCTTTAGCAGTGGGCCAGCTGTTGTTTTTAGTAACTCCAGCCAAAAAAAATGAATTCCTTTGGTAGTGAGGAAAGCAGTTGACAGAGGAATAAACCCAATAATGATTTTGTGCAACAAGTATTCCAAACCAGCTTATTATACTATTGTGCTTATGAAGGGAAACTCTTGCCTGGTTGCATTTCTCCTGTATACAAAAGTTTAGAGACTACTTTTATAGAAAATCACAGAATCACAGAATGTTTGGGGTTGGAAGGGACCTCTGTGGGTCACCCAGTCCAACCCCCTGCTGAAGCAGGGTCACCCAGAGCAGGCTGCACAGGACCGCGTCCAGGCGGGTCTTGAATATCTCCAGAGAAGGAGACTCCACAGCCTCCCTGGGCAGCCTGGTCCAGGGCTCCATCACCCTCAGAGGGAAGAAGTTCTTCCTCTGCTTCAGTTTGTGCCCGTTGCCCCTTGTCCTGTCGCTGGGCACCACTGAAAAGAGTCTGGCCCCGTCCTCCTGACACCCACCCTGCAGATATTTATAGGCATTTATAAGGTCCCCTCAGCCTTCTCTTCTCCAGGCTGAACAAGCCCAGCTCCCTCAGCCTTTCCTTGTGGGAGAGATGGTCCAGAGAGATTCATAATCTCAGCGTTATTTCTAAATAACTGCCATTGCAACACACGGTTAGCATTGGGTATGGAGCTGACAGTGGGGTTTTGAGTGTTTTGCCTGAAGTGCTGATGGTCAAGGAGTCACAAGCGCAAGAAACTAAAAATGGTGGTTTCTGGGTGCATGGATTTGAAGCAGTAGCAGAAATTATGTAAGCAGTGTTTGGCACTGTTTTAGAACCAAGTGTGGCCATCCCAAACTAGAATACATAGGGCTTTCAGGTATAGCTGATGCTGACAGTAAGCAACTCATTTTTATAATGCCAGCAGTCAAAAACGTAATAAACCACTACTATAACTTGCTCCTCTTTGTGTTGCAGCTTGATTCAGTGGCACCTGATCAGTTTGAGCATCAAAGAATCTAACTCTGGTTTTAAGGACTGGTTCATACTCTTAGGGAAAAGAAGTGTGAGTGAAAAGGAAGGAGATGGAAAAGGTTGGAGTCACCAAGCAATATTGCTCGGGGCTGCCAAGCAGTAGCACGTACTTGGCTTTTGGAAAGTAGCGTTCAGCAGCTAGAGAAGCTGACATGTGTCTCCCCTCCCTCTCCCCTTTTAAATGATTTGTGAATGTTGCTTTTAGTGCTTGGGTAAACTTGAGGGGTTTTATCTTTCAGAGTTTTCTTTAGCACTTTGTTTTTTCAACTTTAATCTCGACATGTGAATAACATCCATCGACAGAACAGCACACACTTCAAGAGCAGGTGACCTAATCTGTGTCTCTGTCTTTATCTGTGTTTCCCTGCAAGTGCAAAAGAAATGAGTTTTCAAGCTGTCTATGTTTTTAGTAACAAACCTTTTAAAGTTGCTGTTATCTACAACGTATGTATCCAGTAGTGAGAATTAAATGTCAAAGAAATTGTTGCTTGGTGGTTCTGAAGTTTTCCTTCCTTTTCTCTAGGAGGTTTTTTGCATCTGTGTCAGTATTTTTTTTTTTTTTTCAGCCTTTTTCCCACCCCAGAAAACTCTTTTGATGGCCTGTCCCATTTCTTTCCTCCCTTATTCTTCTTCCTCCTCAGACTTTTGAATCTTTGCTCAATTCAAAATAAACTTCAATATTTCATCTCTGTCAAGGTCTTTAAAACTAGACACTGTAGTAGATGAGGAGAGATCAGATGAT
The DNA here is from genome assembly GCF_030867145.1 of Opisthocomus hoazin. Lineage (NCBI taxonomy): Eukaryota > Metazoa > Chordata > Aves > Opisthocomiformes > Opisthocomidae > Opisthocomus > Opisthocomus hoazin. The sequence continues at coordinate 5,599,764 of NC_134415.1, read as the reverse complement.
GACATCCCTGAAGCAACAGCTGTGTTGCTAACTGAAATATTTGCAACCTCTTGTGGAGTAAGTTTACAAAGCCTCATTTCTCATGGCCTGAGCTTATAAATGCTGTTGCTTGTGTGGTTCTGTTACCTATTCTGGTCTTACTGAAGTCTTAAAAATGGTGGTAAACTGCAGTTAGGCTGCAACTCGTCTATTAATCTGGCTATGTGACTCAGAATTCAAGGAATTTGACAGATCGTATTTACTCATTAGTCTACAAATAGCTTTTGAATTATGAGTCTGTGGAAGTAAGAAGTATGGCTGTGCTGAGGACTGCTGCTCTGAAGCTCGGTTTCGCTTGATGCTGTGGCTCCGTATTTTGGTGCTTTTTTTCCAACATACGAACAAACTGGGGTAAGAAATTAGAGCAAGGTGTAGATTTTTTAAAAGCTGGGGGCTCTAACTTTTGGATAGTGTGACTGGCCTAAAAAATTGAAGCCAGTTGACTCTGCTTTATTTATCCCCACTGTTCAGAACAAGCCGTTAGGAAGGCGAGACAGTATCAGAGAACTTCTGACTCATGTAGTTTGAATCCCTCCAAATTTGATGAATGATGTGTTTGTTCGTCTCTCCTCTGAATCTTTTTAGGTGAAACAAACTGTGCTAGGGCTGAAGAAATATCCAGAAAAGTTGTTTTGGTTTAGGTGTGGATTTTTGTTTTGCCTGAGAGGACCTAGCTTTCAGGCTTGGGATACCCGATGTCTACAGCTATAACCCCTTGCTCTCAAATACTACCGTTCAGCCTTGAAGTGAGAGGACTGGCTTATGGAACTTGGCACTTCTAATGCCTCTTTGTGATGAGGAATTAGGGTGATTTGAAAGAGCAACGATGAAGGAAGTAGTTTAAAAAGCCAGTTGCTATCTACATGGGGTGACTCGCGTTGCTACTTGCTCCCTTCGTCCCCCCGTTGTCTGAACTGCTGGGGCTGGACAGCTGTTTGATGTGTTTGTAAAGGATGAGCCTGCTTAAAGTTCTACATAAAATGAGGTTCTGTATAAAAGAGAGATTAGGCAGTCTCTACAATCAGTAAAAGTAGGAAATACAGCCATAGCAATCTGATCCCACAGTCCAGTGTTGAAAATATTTTTTTTTTTTTTGTGATGCGATGTCTCTGATAAATTTAGTCGACACAATGGCACTTCATAATGGAGTGTGAGGCCGAGGTAAAGGCAGCAATCACCTTTGTAGCCAGAAAGAAGGTTGCTACCCTGTAGAGATGGTAACAATTGGAGAAGAGTGGATGAGTCAGGCTTGAAGTGTGAAGTGGTGTTACTGCTGTGCAAAACTGAGGACCACATCTGCGCTGTATGCGAAGGCATGAATAAAACCCATATTTTCAGACTGCAAGGAAAGAAAATTTCGCTGTCTCAAATCGTATATTTTTTTTTCCTGAGTATTTTGTGGAATAGCCAATACTAAAATAATCCTCACTCCTTTCCCACTGCATCAGCTATTTCGTTTTCTCAGTCTGCTACTGTCTGGATTGTTACAGAAGATGAAGTGAAAAATGATGAGAAAGAAGAAGTAATATCCTATTAATGAAACAAACTCTTTATGGTCATGACAGTTGTGCTGTTTCGTTTTAAAATGATTTTTAGTGTTAGATACTTCATTACCTGAATGTATCTTGCTTGGTTAACCACCAACATATGAACGAGTTAAGATGTTCACATAGAATAATTAAAATATTTGTAGCAGTGCCGTGATCTTTCTCAGTAGGAAGCCTGCTGGCCAGTATAAGCGTCAAGCTGATAACCATATTTACTGGAGCTAATTTGGAGCTGCCTGCTATTGTACAGACATAGATTGTCTTTTGTAGAATCATAGGTTGGTAAAGACCTCTAAGATCAAGTCCAACCATCCACCCAACACCACCATGCCTTTCCTGTACCAAGTAGTCCTTACTCTCTCATCTTTAAGTGCTTTTCTAATCCATGTGTCGATGTATTTTTCAGGGAGCTGAACACACCCTTTTATTCCACCAGCTATATTTGAGAATGCTGCTGTGGCTTGCGTTCAAGACAGTTGATATTACTATTTTTTTCTTTCATTTTTGTGAAAATTTGTTTCTTCTCCCTATTTTTTTTTTCTTCTTTGGGGTAATGTATCGGTTAATTTTGTTGTTTGCTGTTGTGCTGTGATCAGGATTTCAACTCTTCTCTCACTTGCCAGAGAGAAATTAAATTTCTTTGTTTCTGTGTTCTAGGGGTAGGTCAAATTATTTCTTGGGGTTCCCACGGCACTTTTGAAAGTGCCCTTGGTCTCCCACCCTGCGCCTGCCCCTGTTTCCTACCATGAAGTCAGTCTGCGATTGGAGTTCACTTCTGGCTGCTGATGTGACAGGGGACTTTTCGCTGTGTGTTTGCATATGTGTGTATGTTTTCGTGCGCATATATATGTACGTGTGCATGCATGCGCATGAATTTCAGGAGTATCTCTCCTCAAATCCTTTTTTTTTTTGTTTTCTCATTTACTTCGGACTTTAATGTCAGTATACGGGCGTCTCTAGCGAGAGAAGGCAGAGAGCTCCCTGTTGAAAAAGGTGGGGTAGTACATATTGTGGGAAGGGCAGATGACAGGAGAGACGTTTTGCTTTTATCTTTTTACGTACCATTCATGACTTCCAAAACAGATGATGGCTTTTACTCCATCTTTAGGCATTTTCCAAAGTTAAGGCTAATATTCCATTTCCCAGTTGGCAGTAAAAAAACCCTTGTTTGAGCTAATGAATTCTGGAAAATGGTAGCTCATAAAATCCCGCAGGAGGTTTTAAATTTCGACATTGAGAAGTTTCTGGTAGTTTGAGTTAGGCAGCCTTAATGTGGAACCGGAGTTGGAGTCATCTTTCCTGTTGGAGCCTTTCGAGCTGTTACATACCAAGACTTCTCCTTACTGGTAGGTTTGGGAGCAGCACAAAAGCTTTCTGCTCTGCACCGGGTCCAGCTGTCGTGCTTGGATCATCCTTTAGTTCTGCCTTTCTGCCCCTTGCGTCAGCTTCTGTGGGGAGGGCTCTTTGGAGGTGGTGCAAGATGGCCACAAAGGGTGTATGGTTGGTGACCCCTCTTCCGAGGGGTGCAGATGAATAGGCCAGAACTTGAGCAGGCTTTAGCCTACTTCCTCTTCTTGCCTGGCCTCAACACCCAGGAGGAGGTTTCCCACCGCTTTTTAGAATTAGATTAACTCTGGCGTGGCTGTACAGTGTGAAATTGCCTTCCAGCTTGCTGCTTGCAAGCGCGCAGAATTCCTGGGGTGCTTCGGTTAGCTGTGACGTTCAGTAAATCACCCAGTCCTCGCTAAATGTCTTCCCCTCAGTTCCGAAAAACTTGTTTTCCTCTGAACACGTCTGTGTATTGTTAGCTTTGTCTCACAACTGAAGGCTATTTTCTCCCGTATCTCATAGATAGATCTGATAGACAGTGGAAATCTTGAAGGGTTTGCACACAGGACCTAAATCATATCTAAAAGGCTCCATTTGTATACTTCGTATAAAACTTCACTGCGTAAAGCTGTTGCTCCCCTCTGCGCCTCGCTGTGTGCCTTTGCTCAGGACTGAATGACCAGGATCCCGACCCGAAGGGAGCTGCTTTCTCAGAAAGTCCAGCCAAGCTAACGAAGCGCAGTTCAGAGGGAAAGCAGCGCTGTGAGCTAGGAGCAGGGTGCGTAGCAGCGAGGGAAAACACCTGGTTTCCTGCCTTGAAGCTGTGCCTCTGTGTGTGGTCGAGATTTTGCTAATAGTGTTCTGACATTGGGTTCCTGTAATAGCATCAGTTTGGGTGTTAACCGTAGCACACAAAAAAGCAAGCTTTTTTTTTTTTTCCCTCTTTTAGCCTGGAGGAGGCTGAGAGGGGACCTTATAAATGCCTATAAATATCTTAAGGGTGGGTGTCAGGAGGATGGGGCCAGACTCTTTTCAGTGGTGCCCAGCGACAGGACAAGGGGCAACGGGCACAAACTGAAGCAGAGGAAGTTCCAGCTGAACATGAGGAAGAACTTCTTCCCTCTGAGGGTGACGGAGCCCTGGCCCAGGCTGCCCAGGGAGGTTGTGGAGTCTCCTTCTCTGGAGATATTCAAGACCTGCCTGGACACGGTCCTGTGCAGCCTTCTCTGGGTGACCCTGCTTCAGCAGGGGGTTGGACTAGATGACCCACAGAGGTCCCTTCCAACCCCTAACATTCTGGGATTCTGGGATTTTTCCCCAGTTTCAGCCTTACTGCAGAATGGTGTCTTTCAAAGCTATAACGTTGTATAATTTTGTTCTGCGTTGAGCAGAGATACAAAGATCTACATTGCCTGCTTCAGATACAAACCTTAATACTAAAATTTTGGCAGAAAGAATTTGAAGTATAGATGTCCCTTATCTCTACAGTGATTGGTATTTCTTCTTCCTGATGCTAGGGATCTGCTTTTCACACTTCTCATTAGGCTTGTGATCGGCATTCCTTTCATTATGAGGTTGAGCTTTGGTTTAGTAGTGCAGAGTATTTCAGACGAACAATGCTGGCTAGGTCTGGCAAAACTGAAAGATGTTATTGGTGATTATCTGTGTAAGTTTTGTACTATGGAGCCTTTAATGTTTGAATGTGTTAGTAGAGATCATTTACTGTCAGAATTTTTGGACTGTACTAAAGCTTTGTCCACAGCAAATGTAGTATTTTTCTTTTTTTTAAAATAGGAATCTGCAGTTAAACATTGATGCTAAACAGTGATACTACATGTACTGTGTCATGTGTGCAGAGCTGCAGCAGAGTTAGTGGAGGCAGAAGTCGTCTATCAAGCGCGAGCTTGTCAGAAGGTTATTTAATTAAAGGAGTTACCAAGTAATTTTTCAGACTTCTGGGACTGAGTCCATCTGTCTGTGTTCACAGAGGTCCTGCTTGAAAGAGGCAGAAGGAAGTGGTTTCCTTGTTTTTCAGCGGCTCAGTTTCTGAATCTGGAGATTAACCTTTTCCCCTTTTTGAAAAGGTTAAGATTTTAAGTCAGTCTTGCTTTTGTTTTGCTGCCGTTTTCTTAGAGAAGAAAGCAATGCTTTTGCATGCTACAGAAAAGATCCAAGACACAGCACCTTGAATTCCCTTGTCTCAACCTATCTTCCGTTTCCTTACTGCCTGCGATAACCTGCTGTTAGGGCTCGGAGAACGGGGCGTAGTGCTGTGCTGCTTCATTGCATCATAGCCCTGCAGATCTGATCCAGCAGAACACTCGACCTGTTAGCTGCACCTTGGTTTTACTGTCTTATTTTCTTCTTTTTCCTCATCCAAGAGAGCTCTCTTGGATCTTATTTCTACGTTGTTTTGATGTATTAGTCACCTTGTCCTCCTCACTAACAAACTGTGGACGTGACCACCACAGCTGTTTTGCCTTGACATATACTTGCATTTCTGATAAATGCGTATCCTTTTGATCTCAGTTACGTTTGCAGGTTTAAATATTTATAAAACAAAATTAAGCTGAAGAGGGTTTAGTTCTAATTGATTTCCCTTTCTACTCTCTGTGCTTCGTGATGTGCATGAAGCCATGGGACGTTTTTTTTTCTCCCAGTCTTCCCTTCTGCTCCGGCTGGTTCTTGTATTGCAGCTGAGGAACTGCCTGCTGCTTCCTGCAGAAGTGCGTAGGTGGTGAGTTGGAAATACCTGGGTTATTGGAATACTTCAGTATGCTGAAGTTATTGGATGCATACATTTTAAGTTGAGTTCTGTTTGTCTATTCAATCCTTCACTTTACTTTCAATGATTTGACTCCAGTTTCCTGCATTTCCAGAAAACATGAGACTTTCTCATGTGCATAAATATTAAAACAAAGCACCACACCCTTTGCTTTCTGTGCATTCTTTTTTTCCTCTTCTGTGGAAAAGCTCCTTTTTATTCCTTTAGAGAGTCAGTCTTAGAGCTGACAGCAAGTGGCGGTGAGTTGAATTCAAAGAGGATTAGGGACAGGGCTTTGAAATGCAGGCTAATTCATCAGACACTTCTGATATTGTAGAATTAACAAGAGGTGGCATTGAATCATGGCTGAGCATTTGTTGGAGTAATTGCCTTCTTTCAAGCAGAAAAATATGTAGTGGTTTTGAGTGATGGGTGGTTTAGTGTTGTAACTAAACTCGTAATCCTTTGCTTGTAATGGGAACACCTCTTTCTGCACTTTTTTTCCCTGCTACCCTGACTGCTGCTTCCCTTGCATCAAATCCCTCGGGTAATTTAGTGGTTGATCTTGTGGTTTAAAGAAAGCCCAACCAGTGAAAGAATACATCCACCCACCCATATCCCACCCCCCCAGCTCACTGTCAAGTCATCCCAACGAAGCGCATGGCCTGCCCAGCCACGCCGGTGTCCGTACGGGGAGACGCGGGGCAGGACGGAGCGGTGCTGGAGTGTGAACGGCCCCTGCCAGCAGCCGCTGGCCTTCACCACCTGAGTGACACTGGCTACACGCTCGCTTTGCAAAGCAGTGCAGCAGTTGAAGGTTGTGTTGTCCTCCTGGCCTCTTCCCCTAGCTGGACTAGTTGTTCCGCGGGATCTTTCCTCTACTGTAAGTGAAACCAGCTGGGAATGTTAAACAGGAGTTTAGTCTAATCTTGTTAACTTTTTGAATGACTGATGTGCCCACTGCATCTTTTGCATCTGAATTAGAGCCCATGTACTCATATTAAGCTCCTGCGATGTTCAGATTTCACAGCTTGGAAAGCACTCAAGCAAGCCGATGAATGTGCACTGTATTTCTCAAGCAACAGCTATGGACTTTGAAAGAACCACGGTGGGCAGATCCTGTTTGTGCATCCAGCCCTGCCCTACTTCTCATAGAATCATAGAATGGTTTGGGTTGGAAGGGACCTTAAAGATCATCTGGTTCCAACCACCCCACCATGAGCAGGGACATCTTCCACCAGACCAGGGTGCTCAGAGCTCCATCCAACCTGGCCTTGAACCCTGCCAGGGAGGGGGCAGCCACAGCTTCTCTGGGCAACCTGAGCCAGTGTTTCACCACCCTCATGGTGAAGAATTTCTTCCTAATATCTAATCTAAATCTGCCCTCTTTTAGTTTAGAGCCGTTCCCCCTTGTCCTATCACTACACACCCTTGTGAAAAGCCCCTGTCCATCCTTCCTGTAGGCCCCCTCCAGGCACTGGCAGCTGCTCTGAGGTCACCCCGGAGCCTTCTCTTCTCCAGGCTGAACAGCCCCAGCTCCCTCAGCCTGTCCTCGCAGGAGAGGTGCTCCGGCCCTTGGATCATCTTCTGGACCTGTCGCCACTTCTGCTATCTTGTCCCGTTTCAGGACCTGATCAGTTAAAACAATCAAACAAAAAGAATTTAAATATTCTTTGCAAATGTTATAAAGTGTGGGAAAAGCAGTATGTATGAGGTAGGCATGATAAAATTAATGCTGCTGCCTGAGTATGTACCTCAAAACACTGTTTAACCTGTATGAAACATGATGACAAAATGTACCCTGGAGGTGGACGTACCGATGAGACACTTTTAACAAGTTGCAAATGGTAAAGTTTCATGACATCTTCCTGGCTTTTCTTTTTTGCTGATGAAGTTTTTTTCCTGGGATAGGTATAACAGATCAGATCACTCAGCTCCTTTTGATTGATGATGATTTATGATTTATTCAGGGATTTTTTCCCAATCTAGTGCAAGTAAAAGAGCAATGTAAACACCATTGCTGCTGAGTCTGCACTCACTGTGTAAATTGTGGGACTATGTGAAGTCATGGAACTGTGTGTCTGCACTGCCAGTTTCGGAATAGAAGGCTGTTTTAAACATTATTTAAAAAAAAATCCATGAATTAACTGTTGAAAGAAAGGTCTTATTTTGTCTCCGTCCATCTATTTTTGAGTGATAATTGACTTAGATGTTGTCTTGAGTTTAAATAATCATTGCAGATGTTTTGTGATGTTGTATTTCCATAGTCTGTGGCAGGTAGTGCAGACAAATGAGACTTTTTTTGAGACATGTTAAATTTAGCAGGAAATACAGGATACTGTTTCTGACTCCCTGCTGCCATCCTTAGAGATAGTTATGCTTTGCTTTCAAAATTACTGGTGCACTTGAGAGTTTACCCTTCCATCAGTCCAAATACCCTTAAATGTTTCTTCTCCTCTTCTTTTCCACCACCCCTTTCCCCCTTCTACCATCCACCCCTATACATTTACGCAGCTGCGTGAATCATGAAGATTGAATAGTCTTGGAAAAAAACAGCAAAGCCTTTTAATGGCTCCTCTGCAGCGTTTCCATTGCATTCATATTCTTTCTGGTGTATGAGACCTTTCCCTCCCTTCTGCTGTTTCTGTGGAGAGGTGACAGCCTCTCCAAGGTGTCATCGGAGCGAGATTCTGTTTTGCTTTCTGGTCCTTGGGCACTTCACAGCGGGTGCCGGTCCTGCTTCTGTCCGTGGGAGCCTCTGCGGAAATTTCGGGTTGGTTGGCAGGGCTTGCTTAGGCGTGGTGGGCTTGGCTTAGCTGGTGAAAGATGGGAAGATATTTTCAGCAGGGCTTGTTGCAGTAGGACAAGGGGTAATGGCTTTAAATGGAGGGTGGGTAGATTTAGACTGGATATAAGGAAGAAATTTTTTACCATGAGGTGGTCAAACCTTGGCCCAGGTTGCCCAGAGAAGTAGTGGAGGCCCCACCCCTGGAAACGTTCAAGACCAGGTTGAATGGGGCTCTGAGCAGCCTGACCCAGGTGAAGATGTCCCTGCTCACTGCAGGGGAGTTGGGCTGGATGGCCTCTGAAGGTCCCTTCCAACCCAAAGCATCCTATGCTTCTATTCTATGTCATTGCACAGTCTTGATTGTCCTCTCAGTTGATGACCACTTCAGCTCCAACAGCTTTTTTTTTTTCACTGTTCAGCTGAAGAAAACGAAGGGCGTGTTGTAGGTTTTTAATGTTTGTGGGTTTTGTGGTGTTTTTTTTTTTTGTTTCCTCTTCCTGGTAGTACACTAGCTTGCCAATTTTGTAAGGCAAGTAACGTTTAGTTTTCTGCTTTCTTAGTAAGTGATAAAGTTCACCACTTAGTTTAGACACTTCTTACTAGAGTGGATGAAATCTCTAGGCAAAAGGGAACGTGGTTTATTAGAGGTCATCTGGAGCTGGATACCTACGTTCTCATGGAGCTGTAAGAGTGTTGTGAGGTTTTTTTATACCTTTGAGATCACATTAAATGACGTCAGATGCTTACAGAAGAATTTATCATTTGTTGTAAGATACTGAAATACAGCCCAAAACTGCATAGCATTTGCGGGCTAATCAGTTAACCCAGTGTATTATTAAACTGATGTGGGGACTTGGGGGATCAGTCATGCTGTTACTTTTAGGTTATCTTCAAATTTGAATTAGTTCCCTAAAATCTACTGAAATGTGCAAATCTTAGGGGACTTAATATATACTTACAAATATCTGAAGGGTGGGTGTCAGGAGGATGGGGCCAGACTCTTTTCAGTGGTGCCCAGCGACAGGACAAGGGGCAACGGGCACAAACTGAAGCAGAGGAAGTTCCGTCTGAACATGAGGAAGAACTTCTTCACTCTGAGGGTGATGGAGCACTGGCACAGGCTGCCCAGGGAGGTTGTGGAGTCTCCTTCTCTGGAGATATTCAAGACCCACCTGGACAAGGTCCTCTACAGCCTACTGTAGGTGACCCTGCTTCGGCAGGGGGTTGGACTAGATGACCCACAGAGGTCCCTTCCAACCCCTACTATTCTGTGATTCTGTGATTCCCATTGAACAGCTTACCTATATTTAAAAGCTTGCTGCCTGAATAGCCCTACCTGCCCCACCTGGGGGTTTCTGTTGCTCGTTGGCTCTAGTCAGTTGAAGAAAATTACTGTGCCTGGAATTCTTCAATGAAGTTGAACCAGAACTTCCAGTTGAACCCATTTGCTGTACAAAGAAGTCTTCTGCTGCAAAGCTGGGTCAGACCTTCCTCAGAGAATAAGTGTACATGTATACCAGAAACTTCAGACAGAGCCTTAGTTTTGTCTAATTCATTCTGGGTTTACAACCTGTCAGGTTCTATTGTTGTTTCGGTACTTCAAATAGTGCCTGTAAGCTCTAAAATATGTACTTTGCCCTAAGTGAAGGTAAAATTCACAGAAAAGGTAGGGCACTAGGGCATAGAATTTTGTCTGGAGAATACATCTTATAGTAATTGGCATTTTCAAAATGTTTTGAGTGTGTTCACTGAGGGTGTGTCTAAATGTATTTGCTATGTGTGGAGCATCAAAGCATAATCTTGATTACTTCCCCCACCCTTCTTTTTTTTTGTTTTTTGAGAATTTAAACCTGCCTTCTTGTATGTGTGAGGCGGGTGTGTGTTTGTTCCCCCCTGCTGGAAGCTTCTGTTTTTGTTTTGAATATTCAAACATGTGAAAGGAGCGTACCTTTGGCAGCAATTTCCTTAAACTGAGTAAAGGAAGAAGAATGAAAATTAAATCACCTTTGCTGTAATAATTCCATACATTACATCTAACAGTGGTAATCGAATGTTGCGAAGTGTGTCTTTTTTCAGTGTGTTTTCAGTGTGCATGCCTTGCTTCGTGGTGTACTTGGAAACGTCCGCTTTACTAATGCGAAGCAAGCTGGCAAGCAAAGGAAGTCAGAGTTTGCTTATGGGATATTTCCTCCTCATCTTGCCTATGAGAAGCAGCGTTCCAGGCATTTTCTGAGCACGCTTTATCTCCGCTACGTCCAAGATGTTTTTGCTGACGAGGGAAGACATGGGTGCCCCATAATGTAATTACATTAAACTGCTCAGAGCGCTTGCCTGGCGTGTAGGAGAGCTGGGCTTGTTTATTCCAGCAAGAGAGACTTGGAGTCCGATTCCTGAAGACCTCTTGGCAGGCAGTGAGCGAGCATTGGGTTGGAACGCAAGCCAGCACGCCAGACCCTGTCTTCTGCTAAAGGCTCTCCTGGCTTGGAAGGAACCGGCACTCCAGAGCCTGCTTGACTATTCTGTAAGCACCTAATGTGATGTCTAATTAAAAGGCTGTAAACTGAACAGGGTGGGGGGAAGAGATGGATATTAAGTGCCAGCAGTAGCAAAGAAGATCAGGCTTTGGCTACGTCTGTGGCTTAGGCAGCTGTCTGACTCTGCTCGGCTTCGGGTCCTTTTCTTGGGTGACTGAGCTCTACAAGGGGCCTTCAGGCTTGGTTTAGGGATCTGAACTGTAGCAGGCGTTCAACTGTTGCAATGCCAAGTGCTGCTCTGCGCAACATCAAAGTGCTTCTGTGTATCTGGGCCCGAGTACATGATCAGAACAGAAGCGTCTGAAAGGCCGAGAGGACGGTCATCTGCAGCAAGAGCACCCCTTCCAAAATCATCAGCCGGTTGACTGATCTGTACGGCGCGATGCAGCGAAGCCTTGCGTTAGGCCAGCTGGCTCAAACGATGCTCTTTGAAGGTGCTGCCAGGATTCAGTTTCCTCTTCGAAAGTCATTAGTGGATGAAAATCTGTCTGTAGCTGGCCCTTGGCCAGCATCTTCAAAGCAAGTACCAAGACAGATACTAAGCCTTAGCATGTATTCTAGCCCGTGAAGCCACATATCTCAATTATTCTATCTGAGTATATGCTACCAAGGCAAGCAGAACTTTGTTTTTTTCTTGTGCAATTCCCCGCTTTGTAGTCTGCGTGAACTTCTTTGAAAAGTTGTGCTGGTAGATGGTGATGAGCAAAGCGATTGGTATGGCGTGTGCCTAGGACAGCCAGATGGCTTTAGCCCTTGGCTAGCCCTTGTGCGTTAGCCTGGGAGATGTTTTCATCTGCCTTGCTGCCGTTTCCGTGGAAGAGATGGTGAACGGCTGCCCAGGTGCCGTTGGAGCTCCTGACCATCTCCTGAGCCTGACTGCTGGGTGATGTTGAGCATCTGGGGTGTCTGCGAGAAGAGAGGCTGGTACTGGAGGCACGCTCGGCTCCCACTTCAGATCTCTTCAACCCCAAGAGCTTTGCCGAAGTCTATGCTGGCTTGCCACTCGTAAGGCGTGTGGTATCTCAGTATATCTAACGATATTACGTGTTGGTAAGTTGTTCGTGTGTTGATAGGAAGCCAGTGTAGGATAGAAATCTCTGCTATAATGAGATCTAATACATAGCAGTTAAATGTCAAATCCGTGATACTTCAAACTTTAACTAAAAAGAAAAAAAGTACTGGAAGACAGAAATAGGAAAAACAGTATTTTTTTTACATAGGAGCAACCTAGGGACGTAGATCAACTTAATATCTTTTTTTTGTGCTAAGCGAAATAACAATTGGCAAAACGCTAATTGTTTTGCAAGGCTTGTAAGGAACGTAGCAAGCAATGCCAACAAGTGCACCAAAACCAGAAGGGTAAGAGGGCTGGAAGATCTGCGTAACGGTAATGAAATTATCCACTAATGTACGTCTGTGTATAATTACAGCTTTCTAAACTCAAATGGCACGAGTCTGAGGTGTTGCGTTGGATGTGGTCGCGTCTTGTTGTAGATGTGTAGAAATGCGGGAGCGATGCGTTTGAGTCTTGCTTTGCATTTGTGCTGGCTCGTCCTCCCTTTCCCCTCCCCAGCCAGAGCAGCTGCGAATGTGTGACGAATCATTTCGTGAAACGACTTTTTCGAGTCTACTTCTTGAAACCGGAGTTTTGTCTTGCGTCTGTCATATCTCAGATTCGGTCTGTAGGGCGATCTTCATGGAGGGAGCGAGTTGGGCAGGAAAAGAAAAGTGGTAATAGCAAGGTCTGTTATCTGCTGGCTTTCTGAGGCATAGGGACTTTACCGTAGCCTGGAAGGAAAAGTTGCTGTGCTTCAGTGATTAATCAGCCTGAAAAAAAAAAACCCTAGAAAAACCCCAAATGCATTCAGTTTAACCAAAATGAATTGTGGTTATGGTTTGCAAAGAATGTTTTCATAAATTGGTAAGTAAATACACATCACCTTTAGTTTCTGAGCGTTTGCAGTGGCAAAGGTATTTAGATAATTTAATTTAAAAAATCACATTTAATTTAAGTTTACTTGGTACATCTAAAATATTACAGAATCACAGAATCACAGAATAGTAGGGGTTGGAAGGGACCTCTGTGGGTCATCTAGTCCAACCCCCTGCCGAAGCAGGGTCACCCAGAGCAGGCTGCACAGGATCTTGTCCAGGTGGGTCTTGAATATCTCCAGAGAAGGAGACTCCACAACCTCCCTGGGCAGCCTGGGCCAGGGCTCCGTCACCCTCAGAGTGAAGAAGTTCTTCCTCCTGTTCAGCTGGAACTTCCTCTGCTTCAGTTTGTGCCCATTGCCCCTTGTCCTGTCACTGGGCACCACTGAAAAGAGCTTGGCCCCATCCTCCTGACATCCACCCTTCAGATATTTGTAGGCATTTATAAGGTCCCCTCGCAGCCTTCTCTTCTCCAGGCTGAACAAGCCCAGTTCCCTCAACCTCTCCTCGTAGTGGAGATGCTCCAGTCCCCTCACCATCCTTGTAGCCCTCCGCTGGACTCTCTCCAGTAGCTCCTCATCTTTCTTGAACTGGGGAGCCCAGAAATGGACACAGTGCTCCAGATGGGGCCTCACTAGGGCAGTGTAGAGGGGAAGGAGAACCTCCCTTGTCTTGCTGGCCACACTCTTCTTGATGCACCCCAGGATCCCATTGGCTTTCTTGGCAGCCAGGGCACACTGGTGGCTCACGGTTAACCTGTCGTCCACCAGGACACCCAGGTCCCTCTCCGCAGAGCTGCTCTCCAGCAGGTCCACCCCAAGCCTGTACTGGTGCATGAGGTTGTTCCTCCCCAGGTGCAGGACTGTTGTAAGCTTTCCCACTGAATGGAGTTGAAAGGTTGCAGTTTTGTGTCTTTGCGTGTCACCTGGTACTGAAGCAGGAATTGATGGGAAGCAGTGACGTGACGTGCAACGCTAACGCCCGCCACATCCCCGCGACACGTGCAGCGTAGCTGGCGCGTGCGGATTCAGGTGCTGCTACGTGTGTCCTGGCCGAAGAGGATAACTGCAGGAGTAACAGCCACAAATGTGTTACTCCAGTGGCGTTCCCCGGGCATCCGACGTTTGGGTAGTGTCTTGGCTACTTTTTAATAAGCTCAAAAATACGTGTCCAGGTGGATTTACAGCATTTACATATTTAGGTTGTAGCCTGATACTGTCAGCTTTTCTAGTATGTCAGGAAAATAGTATTTTAAAGTATTAAGTGCTGTTAGTCTTAATAGTATTTTAATATAGAAAAAAGCATTAACCTTTCCTTTTTAATTTTTATTCATTAAATCTCCTTCTTGTGCTCTCGTGATTAAAGAGCTGTGCCTTCTCTTAAACAGTTTCAGTTGCTGTTAATCTTGCCTTGAACTTAGCTTTTTGTGTGAATGACTTTTGCCAGTGTGAGCATTGTTATCTGCTACCAAGAAGATTACTCCTCAAGTGCAAACGGCTTTTGAAGATCTCATTAGCGGCTGGGATTTTGTTTTACTCCGAGCAAGCTGGAAAAGCAGTTCTGGCCTGTGATGATGAGACTGTAGGGATGTCGTTTGACTGTAAGATTCATTTGGGTATTGCACCACATTAATATGCTGATGCAAAGGACAGTCGGAGAGATGTAAAGAAACTGGTTGTATTTATGTCTGTGGTTTTAATGTCTGCGTTCTTCTTTTGTGCGCTCAGGTTCTCTCTAAAAGATATGGGATACTGCTTGCCCCTAAAAGGCACAGGTTTCCCACGTGTACTTTCCAACTGCTTTATTGGGTGAGAGTTAGAGCTTACAACAGAACATCAGTTTTAGCCGAATAGTCGATTTTTAAAATAGCTAAAATTGGCTTATTTTGGAGAAGAAAAATACCACAAAGCCCGAATCTAGGGCACAAAGGTTTGCGGTTGACATCCCGTGCTCTCCCATCACTGCACGGTTTTACAGGGAGTCCTGGGAGCCGAGGGGAGCATCCGGCAGCCGCGGTGGGAGCTGGCAGCCTGGCTCACACCTCTGAACCGCTGGAGGCTGTACCGAAGCACTTCCGCACAAGCCTCAAATTTTTAAGAATTCAAAAGGGTGTTTAGCTATAAGATTTCCAAATCTAACTTTGCCTTTGGTAGTTTATCTAACACCCCCCCCAGCTCCTTCCCCCCACCCCCACCCCCCAAATCAAAACACAACAACAACAAAAAAAACAAAGTGAAAGAACTTGGTAAATAATTACGCTTTATGGCACACGCTCCTCAGCTAAAAGGATTAATGGCAAGGCAGAGTTGTTCCCTAAAGACTTAAAGGGGAGGGGAGAGAGAGAATGAGGAAGCACTCAATAGTTTTTATTTAACTACAGGAGAAATTCTGGCAATTTTTTTGATTGCTTAATAGATGTTTTGCATTTATTTTTCAACTTAGGTATGTATTTTTTCAGACTCGTTACAGTAATTTGGGACAGTGAAGAGCTTTGTGAAATTTTGCAAAACTTGACATTCTTACTGGGAAGATTTTTCTTCCAGCTGCAGTTGATAGTTGCATTTATTAAGTGTTTCCATAGTGTTGCTGTCTTTAAAATGATGGACAAAGCCAATGAACTAGTGAAATGCAACTTTCTAGAACCACAGAAAGCTTCTGTTTTGCTGTGCTGGAGGGACTCAGCGTGCAGTGGCAGATTATTGCCCTCACCAGCATGAGCCGTGATCGTGTTCTTGAACTGTGTGCTCTGGTTTTGGGAGTAGGTGTGCTTTGAGGGGGGTGTTACAGAATCCCAGCATGGTAGGGGTTGGAAGGGCCCTCTGGGGATCCCCCAGCCCAACCCCCTGCCCAAGCAGGGTCACCCAGAGCAGGCTGCACAGCACTGCGTCCAGGCAGGTCTTGAATATCTCCAGAGAAGGAGACTCCACAGCCTCCCTGGGCAGCCTGTTCCAGGGCTCTGTCACCCTCAGAGTGAAGAAGTTCTTCCTCGGGTTCAGCTGGAACTTCCTCTGCTTCAGTTTGTGCCCATTGCCCCTTGTCCTGTCGCTGGGCACCACTGGAAAGAGTCTGGCCCCATCCTCCTAACACCCACCCTTGTGATATTTATAGGAATAATAATATATTATTTCTATATATTTATATTATAAGATATTAATGGGTGTGTGTGTTTGGTTTTGGTTTTGTTGTCTTAAATCTTTCTTTAAGTAAAGTTACTGACCTCCACAAGACCCCGGAGCCCAAAGCAGGTGCTAACATGGTGAAATGTAGCATAAGAACATGGACAAATTCCTTCTCTCTGACATCTGCAATGCTGTGCATAACATGCATTTGTAGCATTCAGTTTTTAACTGGTTTAGTTCATATGGCTCTTTTTCTCTGAAAATGATTGACAATAACAAAAAAGCATCAGTATTCAGTTTTGCATTTCAGTATTTTAGAAATCAGATGCCTGTTTTCAACATATTTCCCAGTATTGGTGCCTTCTTAAGGTAGATGCTTCAGCTGAATTTACATTGGAAAATTTCATGTGCCTGGGGACGTGCTGCAATGAGATCATTTGTGGTCGAGGTGTTCCCCAAAGAAAGTCTGGCCTGTTCCTGCTGCTTACAGTTCTACCCAAAGAGTTGCCAGGCGTGGCCTGGGAGCTGGGGTGGCAGAGACAGGTCGCAGTTTGTACCCCATCGCCCTGTTCTGAGGGCTCTGACAGGTTCCTCGAAGAGACACGAACTGTGTACTTACTGATTAGTATCGGCGTGTCTTCTTACGTGATGTAGTGAAGGTGTTGTCTTTAGCAGGCTGTGCAAATAAAACCAGTATTATAACTGGGACGTCTTCTGTAGGAAAGGAAGCGGAATTTCCTTTGGCAAGTGTGCAAGAACAACAGCAGCTGATGGCACTTATATCAGTTGGCAAAGTGGAGTGTACAAATCGGCATACAGTTGCTAATTATCTTGGTTTTTATATTAAAAATATATATATAAAAAAAAAGTTATGCTCTTCTTTGCGTCTTCCAAATGCATAATGGAAGCCGACCCACCAAAATTCCTCTATTCCATCTTTCCTAATACCTTTCCTTCTTAAACATTTTTTTTCCCCAAATAAGGATTGCTGCATAAATTAAACACAAAAGCCTGTCTTAAATTTCTGTTCTGTGTTTTGTGTTTTTCAAGTAATGGAGGAAATAATGATCCTTTCTCTTAAAATCCAGAGTTAGCTCTGTTGGAGTACATCATGCATTTGAAATCCAAAAAACTTAGTTATTGCTGTTTTCTTTGAAAACATGGAATTCAATCAATTGAGGTAATTATTTTAAAGATTATGTACTTTTTTCAGGAGGACCCAAATGATATCGACCCCAAAAGGAAAGACGTGCGTGGCAGTGACAGGGAGGACAAAGCACAAAGCGTGGAGACGCTACCTCCAGGTATTGCAGTAATGTTTATTATGAAAGATCCGCAGCCATAAAACATTTATCCTTGAAAGCCCTAAAACACAGAAATTTTTCTGATTCTGATAATTCTTTGTAGTTTGGAAGTGCTAGGATTATTTTAGTGATATGTACTTCCTATTCTTAAAGCTTCAGCTACCTTAACTCTTACCTGCTTCACTGCTCCTCTGGGTTTACAACCATGGAGAATGTGACTCTGCAAGTCTGTCTGTGTTGTCCTGCGATAGGTTTGAGGTGCTGTAAAAGCCTCTGGTACAAAAGCCGGCCGTTTCTCCCGATGGATAATGCTGGCAGGCATCAGACAAGCTGCCTTGTGACTGCTTCTAACTGAATCATAGGATCATTAAGGTTGGAAAAGACCTCTAAGATCATCGAGTCCAACCATCCACCCAACCCCACCATGCCTGCTAAACCATGTCCCAAAGTGCCACATCTACACGTTGTTTGAACCCCTCCAGGGATGGGGACTCCACCACTGCCCTGGGCAGCCTGTTCCAGTGCCTGACCACTCTTTCAGCGAAGACGTTTTTCGTAATATCCAATCTAAACCTCCCCTGATGCAGCTTGAGGCCATGACGCAACAAAGAAGATTCAGCCAAGGTTCATACTTTTTTAGCTTTGTCTAGCTTTTGCTGTGGCAGATTTTCCTGAGTGTGCTAGTGTTGTGTCTTATTTTTCTCATACTTACTTAGTATTTGTCACATGCTGGCAAATAGCAGAGCAACATGATTTTTGGTTTGAGTGAAATGGTCTTACGCCTTGAGGATGAGCTTGGAAAATTACACCTTAAGGAATCTTCATTTCGTGTGACTGCTTCCATAAACTTCCTTTGCTGCTTAACTGTTTCACATGGGTGACATTTAATGCATAGCCAGCATTGATGTCTAAGGAATACAGAAATAGTTAAATGGATTGGAGTATTTCACACTGCGTTGAAGAAGTTTACCTTTCAAGGAGGACAGCTTCTGATCAGAGAGCTTCACAACACAGTTTACTCTTCTATTAATCCTAATGTTTGATTTAGCCAAACATTTTAAATACTGTGAGGTCTTGAAGAAAGAGCTAACCAAGGTAGAGTTTTCTTTAAGGATCTGGAAACTTCCATGCCCAGTGAGGTGTGAGGTAAGGTTTTTGGTTTACAGTCTTAGACTTCTGGTACAGTAGAAGCTGTTTGACGTTCATGGCTTTTTTCCTGTAGCCTTTAGCCTGCCCTGTCTTGGATGCTTTCTGGAGAGGGGAAACAAGACTCTGATTCTGTATGTATGCTTTTTTGGCAAAACATTTACTTTGTGTGGGAATTGGGAAATAAATCCTAAAAAGTTGAAGAGCCTGGCTTGTTTAACTTGGTTTCTGGCAGACCTGTTCAAGTTTTTTTTTTTTTCCCCTCAATGGAACTCTCTGCAAATATTGTTACTGGGATTATAGGTCAGCCAATTTTGTACCTTCCAGCTACTACTCTTTTTTCCCCTTTTTGAATGTTTATGTATTCTGGGCCAAATCCTATACTTTTCCTTGAAGACATTCCTTTCCCAGTGGCTCGAAGTAGCCATTTGAGTATTAAAAGAAGTGGGAAGTGCCACAGACTGAAAGGGAGAGAGAGATCAGAAGCTGGAAGGGTTAAAGCTAGAAGTAAAATTAAGTGTAAAGTAGAGCAGGTCAGGGCTTTTTTCATTTCATCTGTTGATTAGTAATCTCTTATGGCTTGATCGAACAGGCAGGAGAATGCTTACTTCAAAGTAGCCCAAGAGTCTCGACTCAAACATCAAAGGATACACAAACAGAATTATGTACTCTTGAATCACTATTTTGATTATTTTCAATATGTGTAGGCAAACTTTTGAATCCTTATAGCAATGAAGCTTGAAATTCATATATCTGCAGATTCTTTGCACTGTTTTAAAGCAGTGATCAAATTTTAGGAGGGCTTTTGTTCAAAACTTTCTTACTTTTCCACTGAGGTTAGGAGACCTATGGTTTAGATTATGCAGAATAGTGTCTTTCTGAACTTCCTGGAATTAAGGAATTTTTAAATTATATCTTTAAAATGGCTTTATATAAAGATTAAACTGTGGGGTTTTTTGCCTTCTGTACATCAGAGTGTATCTGTCCTTGGTCATTTGGTGACTTTTTATATGCTGCAAAAGTCTATTTCTTGTTTGGTGAAAACAGTGACGCCAGCTTGTAGTTAGGAAGACAGGCCCCGAATTGTCTGCAGGGAGAACTAAAGCAAAACTCTATACCCAGTGCTCTGTAACGCTAGGAGTTTCAACAGTTACTCAAACAGCTCTTTTTGTTAGTTAATGGAGATCTGGAATCTCTTAATACCTGTAAGTCAAAAGAATCATATTTGTATCAAGTATATTAGTGCTTTTAAACTGTATTGAGTCAGTAAGAGGGAGCGCAAACTATATTGGGGGTTTTGGGTCCAGCTATTCCTACTCCTTGTTGCCTGCTGCTTGGTTGTGTTCTGATTTATCTGCTGTGCTTTTTTTTTTTTTTTTTTTTTCCCCTCTTCTATCTCACTTTGAGCTGCAGTTACTGTTATGGGACTTTTCCCAAATAGATCTGATCCGTGTTGCAGACAGTTGACGGGGCCTTCAGCAGGTCGAGGGAGGTTCTCCTTCCCCTCTGCTCTGCCCTAGTGAGGCCTCATCTGCAGTACTGTGTCCAGTGCTGGGCTCCCCAGTTCAAGAAAGATGAGGAGCTACTGGAGAGAGTCCAGCGGAGGGCTACGAGGATGATGAGGGGACTGGAGCATCTCTCCTACGAGGAGAGGCTGAGGGAGCTGGGCTTGTTCAGCCTGAAGAAGAGAAGACTGAGAGGGGACCTTCTAAATGCTTCTAAATATCTGCAGGGTGGGTGTCAGGAGAATGGGGCCAGACTCTTTCCAGTGGTGCCCAGCGACAGGACAAGGGGCAACGGGCACAAACTGAAGCAGAGGAAGTTCCAGCTGAACATGAGGAAGAACTTCTTCCCTCTGAGGGTGACGGAGCCCTGGCCCAGGCTGCCCAGAGAAGTCGTGGATTCTCCTTCTCTGGAGATATTCAAACCCTGCCTGGACGCGGTCCTGTGCAGTCTGCTCTGGGTGACCCTGCTTCGGCAGGGGGTTGGGCTGGGTGACCGCCAGAGGTCCCTTCAAACCCTGAACATTCTGTGATTCTGCTGGAGCCAGCGCCAGGCTTCACCTCCTGCCTGGCTCTGGAAGCCATGTTCAGTTGTTCTTATATTCGCTGGGCTGTCACTGCTTTTCAGTAAATTTAGCCCTGTGAAGTGGTCTCCTTTCTTTCTTCGCAAATTTACTCTATGCTTTCTGGACTAGTGTTGCGTTTGCTGGTTTTAAAGTCTTGGAAAATGGTAAATGATACATTTGAAATGATTTATATCAATCTCTACTTGGGTGGAAACTGGAATGGAGTAAAATGTGCCAAACTAGCACTGTGTTTTAAATACAGCTACTTATTACAGAGCAAAAAAAATCATAATATGCTTCCTATTTAAAATCAACCAGCTTATTGTTAAAAATACTAACAGTGAAGTGCACTATTTTTGTTGATTGCCTTTTCCAGCACTTCAGAGCTGGGAAATACCTGTGTCAAAAAAAAGTAGCTTTACTGGATTTCACCTTTTTCTTGTTTCTACTCAGCTTCTCGGGTTCAGAACAGTGTGGAAAACAAGCACTTCTTGTCAAAACTGAGCTGAGAACTGCAGCATATGCTGGTTCCAGGTTCTTAGCTGGTTCAGGTTTTTTTGGTGTGTGGGGTTGTTTTTTTTTGTTTGTTTGTTTGTTTTTTCCTCTGCCTGATAGCAAACTCTGCAGTTCACTTACTGTTTATTTTAAAAGCTTAATTTATTGTCATGTTAGGTCACAGTCCAGGTAAACACACATTTGCTTGAATTTGAAATTACAGCCGTGCTTAAATTAAGTTTGAAATAATGTAGCTGCATTTTCTGATACTCATTCCACCTGGCAAAGTCATTGAAACTCAGGAAACTACAGAGCCAGCCAACTGCCCAGAAGAAATTAAATCAAACATGCTTCTATTTGTGTAGCTCGGGGAAGCATACAACAGAAACAGTATGTACTATTGGAAAAGGTTTGTTAACCCACTTGTAACTTCAAAATTAACTCGATGAATTGTCAGAAAGGCAAGGCTTTCAGTGAAAATAAGGCTGGACAGTATACTTAGCTTTGGATCAGCCTTTCATTTTCCGGCAGCTAACTCGAGCCGTTAGCACTTGTAACCACGTGGGCAGCTCACGTTTGTAGTTCATGAAGAAGACGGCTTGTTCAAGAAGAACTGGTGTGATGCCCTTGGGACCTCTTGTGTTCCAGCTGCTCTTTCCACTGGATGGAAGGCAACTGGAGAAGTGGATGGGGGCGGCAGTCCTGATGCGGGCGTAGCATTAAAATCCAATGGAAGTTGGAATGTGTGAAAGTTATAAGTCCTATATAAATGCATTTTTAAGTGTAGGTTATATTTTTTAAAATATACTAAAATCTGTATTTTTAGGCTGGAAAAGCAGGGACATGACATGCCCTGTATTTCAGAAAATATTCAACATATGTTCCAGACTGGAGCTATATTATAAATTAGAAGCAAGGGTGGTAATATAGTTTAGTTACCAAGGCGTCTGCAAAAGCTTTGGGAAATGCTAAGTGGGTGAGTTATACAGGGAGATGATCTGGTGATCTCTGTTGTTTCTGCCAGTTCCCTGAATCAAGCCACTCTTGCATTTTGTATAGTTTTGTTGCAAGTGAGGTTTGGTGCAGTTTTCATAAATAACTCTGTGTTGGGTTATTTGTAGTATGGTAGCTGGCTGAGGTGTAAACTTGTCTTCAAATTAAGTTCCTGGAAATATTTTGAAGAAAGTACTTGAAAGGCCAAGAAAAACTCTTGGTGGTCTGTGGGCTACCAAAAGCAGCTGGAAAGTTTCCTTTTTAGAATTCCTTCAGTAACTGAAATTAGAAAACCTGTATTTCTCCCTCCAGTTATTTTCCTGTAGTTTCCCCTCTGGGCTGCTTCACCAAATGTCTCTTAAATGTTCTGCAGTCTGGTTTTGCTTAACTCCCTGGTTCTGGCTTTTCTCTGTGTGTGTGCATGTTTTAACTTCTTTAGGATGATAATTCAGATGTAAAAATAGTTGCTTAGTATTAACTGGCTAGCTCTTTAACCAGCAATCCAAAAGTAGGGGCGCTTCTCTTACTCTGTGACTTACTTGGATGTTGGAAGTTTTCTTAAAAACAAACCAGCCAACTCAAAACCACTTTCCTTCCCCAGCCTTGATATATTTGCCTTGCAACCTCCCCTGCCATCTGATAACCAAATCACATCTTGGGTCCAAGCTGCTTTTGTAGATGAGCTCCTGGGACGATCCTGAGATTATAGAGCGTTTTTAAGTAAGTTGGTGGTATTTGTCCGGTTAAAGAACAGACAGTTATTTTGTTTAAACATGGGAAGTGTTCTTTCAGTATCAGAGCCTTGTAGTGGGAGTTGATGCACCGTAACTGGGGCACAGCTTATGGATAGAAAGCTGTAAAGGAGGCCTGCCTTAGTTTCCATGAGGTGCAGCCTGAGAGACGGAGCGAAGGCAAACCTTGAAACATCTAAGCAACCTCTGACTCTCTCGTTAGTACCTGTTAGAGCCGTATTCCCTCTATGCGTATCAGCTTAGCTTAGGATATGCCTGAGCTATGATATTTGTCTGAAAGCTGAGCTGGGTGAAGTTCAACAAGGGCAAGTGCAGGGTCCTGCACCTGGGGAGGAACAACCCCATCCACCAATACAGGCTGGGGCTGACCTGCTGGAGAGCAGCTCTGTGGAGAGGGACCTGGGACTGCTGGTGGATGACAAGTTGACCATGAGCCAGCAGTGTGCCTTGGCTGCCAAGAAAACAAATGGGATCCTGGGGTGCATTAGGAGGAGTGTGGCCAGCAGGTCGAGGGAGGTTCTCCTTCCCCTCTACTCTGCCCTGGTGAGGCCTCATCTGGAGTACTGTGTCCAGTATTGGGCTCCCCAGTTCAAGAAAGATGAGGAGCTACTGGAGAGAGTCCAGCGGAGGGCTACGAGGATGGTGAGGGGACTGGAACATCTCTCCTACGAGGAGAGGCTGAGGGAGCTGGGCTTGTTCAGCCTGGAGAAGAGAAGGCTGAGAGGGGACCTTAGAAATGCCTGTAAATATCTGCGGGGTGAGTGTCAGGAGGATGGGGCCAGACTCTTTCCAGTGGTGCCCAGCGACAGGACAAGGGGCAACGGGCACAAACTGAAGCAGAGGAAGTTCCTCCTGAACAGGAGGAAGAACTTCTTCCTTCTGAGGGTGACAGAGCCCTGGACCAGGCTGCCCAGGGAGGCTGTGGAGTCTCCTTCTCTGGAGATATTCCAGACCCACCTGGACGCGGTCCTGTGCAGCCTGCTCTGGGTGACCCTGCTTCGGCAGGGGCATTGGACTGGGTGACCCACAGCGGTCCCTTCCAACCCCTGCTGTGCTGGGATTCTGAGATATCTCTGGAACATGCTGCTTACTGAACTTAATTGAAAGTACCTCAGAAACTTTGTGTGTTAGTTATCAAAACAGTGAATATATTAGATCCTCTCATCTGTGATAAACAGTGACTCCAAGAGACAGCTTTTGCTCTGTATCTCTTTTTTTTATGCCAGTGGCATTCTGTGTTCACCACAACAGGCTTGCAGGAGATGCTCATACGCATCCATTTTAAAACAATAATGTTTGTATTGCATTAGAACTTGAGCTCCGAGTTTCAGTTAAAGGTGGTATAAATTTGCTGTAGGTAGCATAGGTTTGGCAGGCAAAAAGGTAAATGTTCAACCAGAGGTAAGAACTGGTAATTTAAAGACACTTGGTAAATATCATGTTGTTGTTGTGCACCTGAAGGTGGTGAAGGACCTCAAGTGTCGTTCCTGGTGGCTGGATGCTGGTGTACCTATCCATGTGAGTGCCACGACCGGTCCCACGGTAACACGGCCCTTGTCAAAGATCTGTGAATCAGTTCTGTTTAACAGGCATGGTGGTGCTGGGGTGATGGTTGGACTTGATGATCTTAGAGGTCTTTTCCAACCTTAGTGATCCTATGATTCCTGTGTCCTATTGGAGAGCGATCTACCGGTCTGCCCATGTGAAATGCTGGTTTTGGAGAATAATCTTGTCTCGGTCTTCTGAAAGGCCTGTTCCTCAAATGGTTCGATTATAACCGACTGTGGTTTTACTTGTGTGGTGAGACAGTAAATTAAATTGTAAAGTCTTTGAAGTCTGGACTGGTTCTTAAAACAATAAATGTTTCTTGGATAGCTTTCTAGCCAGATCATCTGCCGTTATTAATGCCTGTCGATATGTGGAGGGTTTTTTTTTTTTTTAAATGGGAATTGTGTTAGTTGGGGTTAAAAAAAAATCCAAACAAAACAGACAAGATGTAGCACGGTCTGCTGATTACTTGTCTAAACTGAGATCTGTAAAATCGTTCAATTTGCTGTTAATTCACAGGATGTTCTAGAGGAATTTAATACGCACAAGCGACTGATGTTTCACTGTTAACAGTACTGTTGATGTTTAATTACTTTGTTGCAAATTTAAAACCCAGGCTGTTTCATTGGTTACATTTGGATGGCTGAATGCTGTTCTGTAGATCGCGAAGATTAAATTGGATATTTTCCTGGTTTTCTACTGCAGGAAAGGTTCGGTGGCAAGACTTTGATCAGGATGCTTATGTCGGCGCTACCGTGGTGCGGTCTGGGCAGGATCCGTACGCCCGCAATAAGTTCAATCAGGTTGAAAGTGACAAACTGCGGATGGACCGAAGCATTCCTGACACCAGGCATGACCAGTAAGTGCCACACTGAGCTGGGTTTGACTTGGATTAACCGTTTTGTATTTGTGGCTTTGGAGCAGAAGGTGGTCCTTCTAAAGCAGGAGCTCTCCAGCTTTCGAAATGACGGGAACAGTAAGCTGTGGTGTGATCCTTGAACAGTGGGTTAAAGAACAATGAATCTTATTCAGGTTTTTCTGTTTCCATGGCTCCCATCGGTGTGTATTCGATATCCAAACTGGTGCTGCATTTCTGTCTCTTCTTGTTGCTGTTGATCTGATGGCTTTTCTTGATTTCTGCATTTGTCGCCGTGAGGATGATCAAGCAGTGGAGCAGGTTTCCCGGGGAGGGTGTGAAGGCCCCAGGCTTAGGGATGCTCAGAGCCCGATGATGCACAGCCTGCTGTGGCTGGCCCTGCTCTGAGCAGGGAGACTGGACCAAAAGATTGCCAGCGGCCCCTTGTGATCCCAGTCGTTCAGTGATTCTGTTCTGAGTGTGTGACAATTGTCAACTCCAGACCGAAAGGAATCCGCTGATGCACACCCTGGTGAACATAGGACAGAATTACACTTCAGGTGCTTGCAAACTTTTGCTATGGCAGGCTGCTTGTGCAGGCTCAGGAAATAGTACACTTCAGAGTAAGGAAAATATGTTATTTTCTTGTGGATAGAGAAGACTTTAGTTTCAAAAAGGGTTTGAGTGACTTGCATTAGTCATGTATAAGCAGAAATGATTAGTATTAAAACAATAGTTGCTCATTAGGACTTCCATAACTTAAAAATGACAAAAGCAGGCTGAACTTGGTCTTAAAAACTAGGCAAGCTTGGTCTCAAAGCATAAAATTAGCCAACTGTGTAGGTTAATTTGCCTAAATAATTCTGCAGTTAGGATGAACATACATTCACAGCTTTGTGGGTAGAAGAAGCTGGAGGAGATGCCAGAGGAAGAAAGAAAAGGAAGGTGCCTGCTTTTTTCTCCATAAAGCTCTTTAACCAGGAATGGCGTAGCGAAGATGATTTCTATAAAAATTCAGATGCTCACTGTGTCATTGTTTCAATCCCTTGTATAATAGCATGGGTTTAGGTTCCTTCAAGGAGGTGATTTGTAGATAGGGTAAAGTCAGTCTTATATAATTTGCCATTAATTGAACAGATAAGTAGGAAGAATCTAGTGCTTCGCTTATTGCCATGAAAGAGGTGAAAAGCACAGTGCCCGTGGTGTACTGAGGAGTTGAAAATGACTTCTGAATTTTCTTCATCACATGTACTTCTTTCACAGGAAATGCATTCCAACTTTTTAGACCAGGTATTCTTTTCCCGTAAGAGCAAAACTCAGCCACCAACTTCTAGAAGCTTCCATGACTCAGATATGCTGAATTGGGAACTTTTCTAGATATTTAATAACCTCTGAGGGAGGTCTAGCAGACAAATGCTCTCATTTGAGAAGAACTTAAATAATAGATGACAAGAGACAAATTATATTACAGTGGCTATGTTTGTTTTAACTGTCAGTGTTGTGATTATATGCTGACCTGCCTGGGTTTTTTCACTAAACGGAGCTGGAAAAGAGCCCTGCAGTGGAGAGAGAGGTGTTTCTGCGGAAAGGCTATATGTGATTATTACTTAGATTTTGCCATGGAGCAGATTTAAGTGCCCATCAGTCTGTAAATGGTCATTTTTTTTTTTTGTTGGTTGTTTTTTTTTTTTTTTTCTTTAAGAAAAACCCTGCAAATTGTCCATGATGCTTTCCCTGTCACGTTGCAATTAAGTTTCCTTCTATTTTGGCAAGGACGTTCACTGCAGAAGCTGAAAGTCGCGTGAAATGTTTGCTTGGGAACTGTCCAATGGCAAGAGCAAGAGCAATAGCCATGGGAAGAAGAATATGTTACAGATCTGAGCACGTGACACTTGGAAGCATGTTATTTTCAATAAAATTGGAGGCGACTGGGTGAAGGTTAAGATTTCTTATGGCACTGCTACAGTCTTTGTCTTCAAGAGGAGAAACCTGGATGAGGAAATACTTGTTTCTGCAAGTTTTTATTATTTGTATTGGTGTGTCTAAGAGGCTGTTTGACTTTAAAAATAATTACATAATAATACTATTTAGTTGCTGAAGTTGTCTAGGCTGTTAGGAGCAATTTATCAGGGTTCTACTTTAGATATGTAAATGCGTGTGTAATTACACATCTCTTAATATTATAATTGTTTAGTCTTTTCTGCATCAGACAAACTTTCGCTACCTCAGCTTAAGACCAAAGTTTTCTACTTACTCTTTGTGAGAGCGTGCCAGCAGTACTAGAAAACACTTTGGGTCGCCTGTTTAAGCTGCTTGCCTTTATTTCAACCAAAAGGGAGAGGTGAGCGACAGGCAGACGCAACGCAAGAAAGGAAGCAGAGAGAGGAGGCCTGAGCAGAAGGGCAGATTCTTGCCCCGGCTGATGCTCACAACTGCCCCGTCCAACAGCTTGGAGAAACCTCAGGGTTTCCTTCTGCTGCAGTCTGCTGACAGCCTGTAACCGAGGGCTGTCCCTCTCCTGGTAGACCGTGGAGATCCAGAAAGCGAGCATCACGGTCGTAATGGGAAGCTTCCAGCGCTGTCCTCCTGTCAGTGTCAAACAGTCGCCCAAGTGGGGTGAAAGGAGAAATACTCTGGGTTTTTTGTGGACCGATGTCTACCACGCCTACTTTGGACCAGTGGTTTCTGATCACATCTCTTGCCTGATGTGTTGGCATGATTCCTGAGAATTGCTGGGAAATGCTTTAGCTGGACCAAACCGTGTTTTCTCTCTCATTTGGCAGCTATTAGAAGCTCCTGATCTCACACTCGAGCTTTGTTCTTAAGTAGAGAAGAAACAAACTTTTCTGTCTTTTTGGTATCTGTTGAAGTGAACGTTCTCCTTGCACTGGTTGAAGTGGATATTTCTGTCAAAATATGGTTTCAGCAAACCATGGAGGTTTCAGAAAATTTGTTAATGGCGTGAACTAGTGACTCAAATTTCTGGGGGAAAGAATGTACTTCTCATGTTTTAACTGATTTTATTGACCTATACTAAGCAGTGGAGGTCTAGATTGAAGTTTTCGGGTCAAGTTCTGTTTTATCCAAATGAATTTCCTCATTCTGCATGTGTAAGTGCTGTAGCTTGAGGAAAGAAAGTCTAATCTGTGCCAGGAGTGATGACATTGTTTCTTTGGTTTGAGTTTCAGCTGTGGCCCTGTTGACACGGCAGAATAGAAGGAGGACAGCTACTGACTCAGTTAAAGCAGGGATTTTTGAAGAGCTGAGAGCAGAAATACTCAGTGAAACATTCCTCCAGTTTTATTTGGAATTCTAAAAATCCCAATTTCTCCCGCAGAAATATGCAGTAGTGCTCTTGAGTTTTCTTAAAATTGGGAAGCTTCATTGCCTTGAGTAATTCTACCCTGAGATGTGCTCTGGCTCAAGTACTCTTCTGCAGAGAGATCCACAGAAGTTTAACGTGACTTACTAAAATTGTTCTAATGCAAGTGCTTCATGTGATAACTGCCTGCACAGTAGGCTCGTCCTCTGTGGGCAATTGGAAAGTTAGCAGAAAAAAAGAGGATCTCTTGTGGCACCACAGGCTTTGGTGTATGATAGCTGTATGTCTCGTAGCTGTCTAGATGGATTGTCAGGAGCTCACAGTAGAGGTAGTCTTAATTTTTTTACTTTCAAGGAACACATACAGGTTTGATTTATTGCTTCAACGCTGGGCCTAGTGCCGAAGCCATCTTGTATGCTCACCGTTTGAGAAACAAAGCTCGACAAGGTCTTGCTAATCTGGCACAGCAGTCGTGGGGTTGGAATGGGCATTGTTTTTCAGAGAAATTGAGGTCACCACAGCACCATAATGTTTGGTTTCACAGCGAGCACTAACACATGTGATGCTCTGGGTGTGTTACATCGAAAATGCTGCAGGTCCTTGGGATTTTGTGGGGTGGGCAAGGGCAAGAAGCGCATCGCTGCTCACTCTCGGATTCCACGAAGTTGGAGATTGATTTCTGATGCACGTCATGGATGTTTGATCAGGTGCAGAGGCCTTTTATATAGGCAGAGGCCTAGGTTTAGAAGTTTAGGTAGCAACGTAACTTACCTCTCTTCCCTTAAAAGCTAGTTTGAGTAATACTACACAGGGTACAGAATTACTTGCTGAATTTGCTACAAGTGTGTGCTAGCTGGGTTGTCCCCTCTGAAGATAACTAGGCCTGTTAAAGCTCTACCACTAATACTAAATGAAGGATATGTGAAGAAATACATCATTTCTGTGCGTTACTGTGTGCATGGGTATCGGTATTGTGACCTGTCAGACCGTAATGTGTTCAGCATAAACTCAACATAGAGTGTTTTCTAGTACTGTTAGTTTCTAATACAACGAGAGTAGCCTTTCTTTTAGATTTATTGTCGGTGGATTTAAACACCTTAATTTTATGTACTCCTGCAGGAAATATTTTGGGATTTGCTTCTTTTTGCTGATTATTTCAGGCTACTAAAGGTGATGAAAAATGAGTCGACATAGATGGAATATTTCATTATCTTTATGGTTTGGAAGGATGTGGTTCTGTGTTTAGTTGGCTCCACATTGTCACAGCTAGCTTTGTTTTTCAAATTCTGAATGTTAGAATCCTGAAAAACAATTTTCTGTTCTAATGAGAATTTGTATCTGAGCAAGACCAGGAATGCTACAGTAGCTTTAAAAATGAAGAGAGAAGTGGACACGTGCCATTCTAAAGAGGAGACACATGGTAGCCTGTGAACCCATGCATTTGCATTGAAAATACGCTCATTTGCTTAGATGTATGAAATGCTCTTAAAGTAAAATGAGCACTCTGGTTTCATGCTCAGTTGCATAAAAGGTATTTATGACACACTGCAGTGATGATGGTCTGGTGACTTTTCGGAACCTACCTATATCTGACACTGACTGGTTAGACAACTACCAGAAGTGGCAAAAGAGGAGCTGATTATAATCTCGCCTGAAAACAAGATATTTCCTTCTTCCTAGGTAGATGTAGTGCGTACATGAGTTTAGTAGGTAGCTGTTTCGTGATGAAAGCTGTTTGCTAACCCTGGGGTGTAAATGTGGTGTCCAAATGACAGGGTGTTATGTCTTTCAGGTGCCAGCGGAAACAATGGCGGATAGATTTGCCAGCCACTAGCGTGGTGATCACCTTTCATAACGAGGCGAGGTCCGCGTTGCTGCGAACTGTCGTCAGGTATACCTAAGAGACCTTGAATTTTCCCTAAAGGCCGTGGATTTGTGTCAGATAATGGTGTATGATAAGGAAGGGAAGTAACAATCCATCATGCTTTTGTGAACCATTTGCAGAGGGAAGGATGGGTCTTAATTTCATTGATGCCTCCAGTTCTTACATTTTGAAATAGCGATGTTAAGCAAAATCGCCCCCCTTTTCTACAAATGCACCAAAGTATGGAACCAGTAACCACATGAGCTTTGAGGCTGGCTGTATAACTAGTTTCAAGAAAAAGTCAGGCAAGGGGGACTCTCAAGGGCTATTTGGCGTAAAGATATCTGCCAAACTTGGTGCTACAATTTATCTAATGCACTGATTTTTGGAGGCTGGGATTTGGGGAAGGGACAATTCTACACGTGCCTCTTCACAGACACTTTTCATGGGAAGAAACCAGTAGCTTTTATTGAGGATAGCATCCTGGGCGAGGTTCTACTGTGGCTTAACAAAGTAACTGCTTTTATAACATTAGTGTGGAAAATTTAGACTTAGTATTGAATGCCTTTTTTTTTTTTGGTCTGTTTCAGTGTCTTGAAAAAAAGCCCATCGCATCTTATTAAGGAAATCATACTGGTGGATGACTACAGTAACGATCGTAAGTACTTTTACAGGGTCCTAACTTTATTTTTTTTACTCTAGTAAGACTTCCTGTAGATGCTAGTAGGTGACTCGGTTGAGAATAGGTCACATGCACAGGAGTTTGCAGAGACTCATCCAAACCCAGGTCTTAATTCTTTCATATCTGTCGTTGTGGAAATGTAAAGAGTTCTGATGAATACTTCAGGTGTATTTTATTACTTTCTGTTAGCCGAAGGAGCAGAGTGTATTGCTGAAAACAGCCTTTCCATAGTATGTTACATGATGTAAAAATAAAACCTGTGGTGCTTGCACAAAATGCTTTTGTAGCACTGCTTTAAATGAATGCTGGTCTCCATTGATCTCGGAAAAATTCCTTCTGAACCTAAAACAAGTCAAGGTCGTGTAAGTACTAGGGTATCCCGATACAAAAGTGAACAGTAGAAATGGACCTCTGAGTAACGTTTCATAAAGGAAGCTAATGTCTGCACTTGCATTGCGAGTTGATAACTAGCCTAGGGTAGGTTTAAGCCTTAATCTTGGTTAAAAAATGAGCTTTCTTATGTGCAAAGAAAACAGTTTATTTAATCCTATAGAAGTTATTTTTTTCTTATGCAATGTAGAAACTGTCTAAAGTAAGCAAAGAGAATATCATTCAATAAAAATATTTCAAGAGTGTAAGATTAAATTAGCTTTAAATAATATAATGAAGGTAGTAATTTCTTAGCCTGGTAACTTTTAATTTCTGGTGAGATGAGTAGGTATTTTTTTAAGCATATATCTTATATTTAACTATTTACGACCATAAACATTTTCCACAACAAAGCTTTTGTTTCTCTTTGAAGACAGCCTCTCTTATGGTATACAGTGTTGGATATCAAAATGGTTCTCATGCCTTGATTTTTTGTTTTTTATTATTTTATTTTTTAAAGCTGAGGATGGTGCTCTCTTGGGAAAAATTGAAAAAGTGCGGGTTCTTCGAAATGATCGCCGAGAAGGTAGGCTTCATCTGGGGAAAGGAAGATACAAATTCCGCTGTGCTGCCTCATCTGTTCATCTTCATCAAGTCCTTTAAAGGAACATTCTGCTATACATTCTGTATTAGAGGGGGGAGTTTCACTTTATAAATCAACTTACTAGTGGAAAAAATAAAGACAATTTCGTTTGTGCGAGTAAAACCAGTAATTCTGATGAATTCCATATTGTTCTGTGCCCAGTTGCTCATTGCTGACTTTGATGGTGAAAGCTGACTTGGGAAATTGCCTTTCACCTACAACCTCTCCATGCTCTTACTGTACTGAATCTGTACGTAAGCTGTTCCCGTTGTACAGAAGGTCTCACTGTAGACTGTATGAATGTTTGAAAAGGTCTAGCTTAAAAAGAGCCCTTTTTTTTTTTTATGCTGGCTTTCTTACTAGACAGCATTTTAAGGATCCAGTTGATGGGCAGCCTGGCAAACGGTTTGTTTTGGCACACTGCAGAGGGTTTGAGCAGCCAGTTTTGCTGAAGCCAGTGGGCCATGTAACTAACTTGTCTTACATTTTTTTTGTTGTCTTTGCTGCTTTGTAAATTGTGGTCTCATATCACTGAGCCCTTCAGTCAGCGGTTGCCTGGCTGTGGAGCTTAAAGTATTAGACATAGGCAACTGTTATTCTACAGCTGTTTGAAGTAATAACTGAGAGCTGACAGTTGAAATAGCTGACTGAATTAGCAGATATGTGCTTGTTTATTTTTATAAGCACCGTGTTTTCCAGGCTGCCACCCTGGCCTGGGGAGCAGCTACAATCATTAGCTTGTCAGGAACTGGAAAGGACATGCCCAAAACCTGTGTTATCCCATAATTGAAGTTAGTACGAACTGATGGGTTCTTAATGTTTAAACATTTTGTTTGGAATATACTGTTGAACAAAGGCTTATTGAGAAAGCAGCCCTTTTCGGACTTGCCATGGTTGCAGGGTTCCGAGTAAGTTAATGTCGTTTATCTGATCAGTACAGCACTGAAAGATGGAGATGAAAGTAATGGAAAAACCAGGCTGAAGTAACACTTTCCTAATTTTTATTTTTTAGTGATTACAAATACTAACTTTGCACTGCATATACAGATTTGTACTTAAATGTATGAATTTTATATCTGAAAATGAAATATGATTTGACAAGTCTTTTACTATGTCAGAAAAGAACAACTATTTGCAGATTGAAGGCACAGAACTAGTTTAATCATTGTTTTTCTGAGATTAAGGTTAAATTATTACCCATGGGATCTACTGCACTGTTCGTAAAGTTTTGCCTAGGTATCCATATGTGCACCCAGGTGATAATTTTTTAAACTAAAATACTGTAAAATTTCATTTGATTGCTGGCTTGCTGTGCTTGAGTTTGATACTTTGCTTTTGAAGTGTAGGCTGATACTGATATCTCAGACATACACAGATTAAAATTTAAGAGAATCAGTAAAATCAACCAGTACACAGAATGCTGAGAGTAACACGGTAGTATGAACAACAGAGGAAAGCAATGTGTTTTAAAACAAAAATTAAAATAAAGAGATGGTGTCTGTGGAGGGGATGATGCTGACTGCCTTGCTTTCAGAAAGAAGTGGTAGTAGCTCTTAGGCTCATCTGTAGGACCAGAGTTCATGGGGACAGATGTGTTTTGAAGGGTGTGGTAGTCTACAGAAGGAATGTCCAGTGGAATCTTCTTGACTCTTGCTGTTGCAAGACTGAATGTGGTTGTAGAGGACTTGGTGGCCCATGCAGTCGCCTTCATTTTTTTGCCCCTAAATCTGAAATTAAAAATGCTGCTCTGTGTTTTCTATGGAAGCAGAGCAAGGCAGTAGGCTCCATGAGAATGTAAGTTATAAATAATAAGCTCTGGAAGGAGGAATTGCAAAAGTAAACTGAACATAGAGCGCTTGAGGAATGGTCTGATGTGGGAAAACTGACCAGAACAGGTTCGAAGGTTGGAATTAGGGAGACAGATGAGAACAGCGAGGTGTAGTTAGCTGCCCGTGTGCCACGGATGAGGTGTAGAAAGTACTGTCAGAGAGCATCAGCACAGCGCGTGTCTTCAGCAGGGAAGTGCTCACATTTGCGGTAGAAGATGGTAAAAGGATCTCGGTGGGGCTGTTGGTGAATGTAGGACAGAGTGAACAAATTTTCGTGTATTCTGTTTGGCAGAGTCATGTTTTGCAGGTTTATTTTGTAAAGGAGATGGGAAGAAAGGAGGTTGACTCTTCTGCAAAGTTTGAGTTGCGGGGAGGGGGAACAGAACAGATTTGGTGGGAAACGAGGTAGAAGGGAAAAGGCAAAAAAATAATTACTTGACACTGGTCTTGAGAGACAATGACATCAATGAATTTTGAATAGTAATGGAGAAGAGTGGGGAAGAAATTTGCAAAGGAATGAGAGGAAGCTTGTTATTTTTCGGTGTTGAAATGCACGGCGGGATGTTCTGGCGTATGTGTGTATATGTAGAGCTCATCCAACGCCTAAATATTAAAAGGGAAGGAAGGAAAGGAAGAGGGTAAATCAGTGAGGGGATCGGTGTAATTGAGCTGTAGAGAAGAACCTTTACTTTATCAGAAGTTTTCTCCTAAAGAAATCTTTTCAAGGTAAGATTTAAAAAAACCAAACCAACCCACAAAAACCACCCAGCAAACCACGAAACAAGAGAATTACAAGAAACACAGGGGAAAGGCAGTTGAAAGGGGTGGGAGGAAGGCTCTCAGACATGAATTAATGGTCCATGGTTATTTTTGGAAGAAGTTAATAGAAGAATGGACAGACTGGGAACTAAGATGAGGGGGTGGCAAAAAGGTGGGGAGGAAAAGTTTAATGATGGTGCTTTCCTCAGTCCTGTCGTAGAACTGTAGGAAAGGTGTTTGTTTTCAGGACCGATCTTGAATAATGTTTATCAGTATAAATGCCCTTTACGGTAATGCAGACCCAGCTGTATTTGTGTCTCACGTTTCAGAAAAAGGTACTTTAATTCTTCTACTTTAATCAGATTGAAACCTGTAGAGCAGGTTGGAGGCTTGCACGCCATTTGGGATGAAGTGATTTCACCAAGTTGTTAACTAGCATCTCATTTTGATAATGGAACTTGTCTGAGTTAGAGTGATTTAAGTCATGACTTACTTGGAATGCAATAGTTTCTCACTACTGTTGATTGCTTTCCTCAGCAACTGCTTATAACTTTTAATCTTTGCTTCTCAGGCTTGATGCGCTCGCGTGTCAGAGGGGCGGATGCAGCCCAGGCGAAAGTGCTGACCTTCCTGGATAGTCACTGTGAGTGCAACGAACACTGGCTGGAACCGCTTCTGGAAAGGGTAGCTGAGGTTAGTAAAGAGTTCTTTTAAAGTAATTTCCTGAAGGAGTAGCTTTTAAATTTTAAAGCCATCTGGTTTATACTACATTAATTTAATGCATTTTTCGAAGGAAGCTTTTTGTCGGAAGTGAGATGGTGAAGATGGTCGGAGTGTTCTGTGATTAAAACCCCTTTTTGTTCATTTAGTCTGTGAATGTAGGAACATAAAACTTGAATATTTATTATTATCTTTACAGGCAATTTAAATACATGCTGCTTTGGTTCGTTAGGGACCTCCTCAGAAAGTGCTGAAAATCTTCAGGGCAAAGTATAGTTCTCCTCAACCAAAATCACCTCAATGTAATTCAGTTTACCTGTGCATTTATGCCTCATTAAGAGTTGGTGTGATAATAGGAGAGAGGTTGAGCCGTGAAACCAAAATTCTCATGGAAATTAGCAGGGACTGTTGGCTCTCAGCTTCTATGAAAATGATGTTTAGTCTGTGTCCTGGAAAAGCAATAGGGAGGGTTGGGAGTGAAAGGATGCTGTTTTCTCCAGGGGTTGGTTATACTTGCTAACTTGCTCTGGAGGAATTCATTTGAAGCAGAAGGTGAATCAAGTGTGATCCCAAAAAGCTCTGGGGAACACTCAAGACAAAAGGGTTTTTCTTCCTTCTTAATTCCATTCCCTTTCTGGTAAACTCCCCTTCCTGGAAAGGCTTTCTTTCAAAAGGCTCCTAGGCAAAAAGGTTTTGCTAAGCTACCCTGTCTTGTTAGTGCCCAGTTCTCTGCTTATTCTCCCTATGCTTCCCTCTGCATTTCCTCCCCAAAAGGGAATGGGGGATAAAAAACAAGTGAAACCTGTATAGTCAATATGCCAGTGGAGAAGCTATCAACCGACAACCGATTTTCCTTACTCCGTCTGGTTCTGTGATGGTTTACTGTGTATTCCAGAAATACTGTAAGTTGCCTAAAACACATCAGCAGTTAAAATCCTATTCTGGAGTAGAAATAACTTTAATCTACTCAAACCTGGACACTATTAAAGTACCTACAGCCTACAGAGCCCTTGAGCATGCATAACGTAGCTGTTCCTGCTATTTTTGTGCCCATGTAAAGTGTCGCAGCCTCAGAAGGGTTGGGGGAATTTCTCTATAATTATTAACTAGGAAAATAAACTTGAAGGCATTAAATATATCTCAAAAGGAAGTGAAGAATGCTTTCAGCTAAAGTACTAATGGATTGTAGGATGTGGGAAGTGTTTTCAAGCCTTTTTGTGTAAATGGTTTAAAGCCTCTACCTGTTCAAGAAATCAGAAGAGAAATGGTAGTTTTGAGAAAAAACCCCTGCTTTTAGCAAGACAGCTATTTTGCCATTTACCCTTTTTCTTCTCTATGCCTTTTTTTCGGGGCATACTCACTTAGCTTTCTGAAACAGATATAGGATATGGAAAAGTGGTACCTTTGCATCGTAACAGACCGTAAAACCTCTTAATAAATTGCTGTCAATTTTGTGAAGACCCAGCGTTACACGGGGCATACTTTGGTGGGAGAAACTGGTGCAGGTTTTGCTTTGTGCAGCAGCTGCTTTTTAGCAGCACGTGAATTATTAGGTCCTTTAAAACTTGCTCATCACAATTGTCACCGTGATACACACTAATCATGTTTGCCCTTGAATAGTTTTCAGCTGTATAAATACAGTTTTCCATGCTTAAGAGCTTGATGTACTGTTAAATAAATTATTGATATGGCATTCCAGTTTACTTTCATCTGGGAAGATTCCCAACCAGCAAGTTACGGGACTTGATAAATTAGCTTCTAAGCTTTCTGCTTGTTCAAATAATGAAGGCATGGAGAGTGTTTACATAGAGTGCACGATAGTTCTTTGTTATTTTAAACAAATTGATTTTGCTCACAGTGCAGATGGTATGTTAATTGATGTTAATTGGCAGCATTTTCTTGATAGTCTCAGTGATGAGAAGCTGAATAGATGTGAACTCCTATCTGCTTTGGCCTCAAAGGTAATTTTTTAAGGTCCAGGCCTACTATACATTAATACAGTATTTTCTGAAGTGCTGCTTCATCTGTTCTGTATGTGGTGGGAGGTGTGGGGGTTTTCTTTTTTCCTTTTGCTCCAGAGTTGCCCACTTGGCATTTAATTCTGTTGGACTTGTAGCTGTGTGTGTTACAGTATAAAAATACTCTGTCTGATGTGCTGTAACCACTTAAGAAAGCTGTGTCTTGGACATCTGGCTTGTGTTAGGAGCGCCTGAGGCACGAAGCTCTCCTTTTCAGCTGAAGGGTGACCCATCCCACAGTTTTCTTCTTTGAGGTGGTTTCCTGGTTAGAGTATCTTTGTCTATTGACCAGGCTTGCTTAGCGTTCCTAGAGGGGTCTGACACTGCCAGGGATTTTGCTTCGGCAGCTTGAACAAAGGCTTAAAGCAGAAGCAATATACATGTAAGGTGAAGGCTTTAGAGTTCAGAATGTGTGCAGATACCTGTATAACCTGGAGCTGGCGTATCTTCTCCCTCTTTGCTCCCTCCTGCAGAATGGTTTTGTGCCTGATTTCTCACAGCTATGCTCTGCGTCTTCTGGATTTTTTGTGTGTGTGCTAGGGGTGATTAAACGAGGAGCCAGTGGAGTTTAACCCTTTGCTTCCCCCAAAATATCAACATAGTAATAGGTGTACACAGCCTTGAAAACATTGGTAACTACTAGCGATTTCATGAACATGTGTATACTGGGCTATTTCCTTTTCTAATTTCTAATCACTGTGATGGTCTATTCTTACAATACATCAGCTATGTGAGGAAAATAATAATTGGAAGATTCTGGTGCAGAACTGAACTAATCTGTTTTCATAGCATAACTGTAAGTCCTATATTCCTTTTTCATATCTGTCTCAGATTTTGTGACCTTGAACAAGTCAATTTTTAACTGGCACAATGCTGAAAGGAAAATATTTATATTTTCTCTTAAGAGCGTTGTGAAGCTAAATCTCTGAAGTATCTTGAGATTTTTTTAGAGGGGGAAGCAATGTATACAGAACCTTGAGGATAATTTCTGATGGTTTATGAGAATAATACATAATAGTCTAAGACTCTAGAGCATACATAACCTCTTTATGAAATATTAAAATGAAATAGTCAGTTACAAATTTCCAGGCACTAGACACTTGCACTATTCACGGGCAATTTCTTTCCATTACACTTGCCAAGTAGCACATGGTTTTCCAGTTGTGTGTTCCATTAGAAGTCATGGTGTCAACCCTTCAAAATGGAACAGGAGATTACAAAAAGAGGAGTTCTTTTTTGCTTGTGTTTTTGTTTCGAAAATGCACACCAGATTTCTGCTGTCACAGAATCCCAACATGGCAGGGGTTGGAAGGGCCCTCTGTGGGTCACCCAGTCCAACCCCCTGCCGAAGCAGGGTCACCCAGAGCAGGCTGCACAGGACCGCGTCCAGGCGGGTCTTGAATATCTCCAGGGAAGGAGACTCCACAGCCTCCCTGGGCAGCCTGGTCCAGGGCTCCGTCACCCTCAGGGTGAAGAAGTTCTTCCTCCTGTTCAGCTGGAACTTCCTCTGCTTCAGTTTGTGCCCGTTGCCCCTTGTCCTGTCGCTGGGCACCACTGGAAAGAGTCTGGCCCCGTCCTTTTGACACCCACTCTGAAGTTATTTCTAAGCATTTAGAAGGTCCCCTTGCAGCCTTCTCCAGGCTAAACAAGCCCAGCTCCCTCAGCCTCTCCTCGCAGGAGAGATGCTCCACTCCCCTCATCATCCTCGTAGCCCTCCACTGGACTCTCTCCATCACACTACGGATAAATAGGTATCTTGCTTTAGGATAATTTAAAGGAAGCAGCTGCTTTTGAGTATTTTAAGTGAATGAACTCCCTGTACTTTGGAGGCC
Organism: Opisthocomus hoazin; assembly: GCF_030867145.1. Lineage (NCBI taxonomy): Eukaryota > Metazoa > Chordata > Aves > Opisthocomiformes > Opisthocomidae > Opisthocomus > Opisthocomus hoazin. The sequence goes on along the minus strand of NC_134415.1, from coordinate 5,560,512 downwards.
CACAACCTCTTTTTAGCAGTCTCTGCATTAACAAGTTTGTAGTGCCCGGCAAAGCATCACCTTAAGAACGTGCAAGTCTTTTGTCTGCTTTGCTGCTGAGCAAATCTGTAATTTCAAATTGTGGAAGGAACAGCACGTTTCCAAGCCAACAAAGTGGGCGTTGTGCATCGGAACTGAACGCTCGCAACCTGGGTATTTGTCTGTTGGAGAAAAAGCTGTGAGTTGTTTAAATAATATGTTAGGTGTAGCAAGTGGTGTTAGTGTGGTGTCACACTGATATTGATAGAACTACTCAGAGCAGTGGTAAAAGCCTGAGGAAATTCGAAATGCATAGAGGTGGTGTGCTACCTGCCTCCTCAGCATGCTGGAGGTAAGTCTGAAGCTGAACTGAAGCTCTGCCTAACGTGATACCTGCTAGCCTGGGCAACTTTTACCACCAGGTTCAACTGTGCCAAGTAGAACCATTTGACAAAATGCAAATTTTTGTCAGATAATGTTTTTGGAGAGAGTTGTATAAGCTGTCTCAGCTTCAGCAAAGAAAAGTAGGAGAAAGAAAGGAAGGGTGGTCTCATTTTTGTATTTCATGCTGATGGGTGTAGTGTGAATAACTGGATAGGCTGGAGATTTTCTGTCTCGTCAGTCTCTGAATAAAGGAGTTTTCTAATTCTATCACTGTGTATAGAATGCCTAACATAAGGTCATGGGTGCGCCTGAAGTGCGTTAGTGGTGTGGGAGGACACACCAACACAGTTAGGGTTTTGCAGTTAAGGTGCAGTAAATCACAATCGCCTCCCAAATACAGCACAGTTGTTAGCAAAGCCAAGTGCTTGCCATTGCAAACGTGGACTTGGGGCTACAGCTAACCAAAACAGGAGCTGAAGTTGTGATCGATGGGGGGGAATAGGGCGGGTTGGTCTTTTTTGTCTGTATTTCTGGTTTGCTTTAGACCAAGCTAATTAATACCTAGGAGCAGACCTGATTAGATGTTGTATTACATCCCTCATGAAAGCAGATATTTGGCCTGGGTGGTATAGCTGCAGTGACTCTTAAAAGAAACGTAGAAACCAGTAATGAGTCTTCAGCTCTTAGCTTAGTCTGCAGCTTGGATTCTCATAGCTTCGCTCGGATTCTCCTTTTGGCTGCTGGAGAA